>NC_134235.1:82911383-83214413 GCF_965152275.1 Natator depressus
GCTGGGCGGAGTAGGGCCACCCCCGCCACACCGAAGCCCACTGCACCCAGCCAGCCCCTTACTCCGGGGGCTAACCCCCCTCACACACACTATGCCCCTTTGCTTCCATGGGGGCCCACAAATATGTTTGGTGCCAGGCCCACAAAAGTTAATCTGGCCCTCTTTCCTGAGAGTGGAGATCAAAGGCCTGAGCTGTTTAAAGAAATGGCTGAACTGCCCAGCCTGGATTCTAGTTCTGAATCTGAAACAGTTATGAACCTGTAACCAAGGTGAAAACCCAGTTTTGGGTTTTGAAGAACTGACACTACCACAGCATGCTGGAGTTAGGGCTGACCTCTGGTAAGCTTTTTAGCATGCATGTAGGTTTTGTTGTTTTTAATATGCTTTTTCTGTAAAGTTTTGACTTTAAAAATAAATGTGCTTGCTTAGAAAGTTGTGTGGTAATTAACAACTGTGAGCAATACGCTGGTCAAACCTCTGGAGAGAAAGCAAAGTGCACGTGCTGGCCTGTTTAGGCAGCCTGGCTTGCCGGAGAGATCAGTGTGGGCATGGAACCATGCAGCCTGGAAAAACACTAATCAGGATGAAATGAGACATGCATCTGTGCCCAAGAGAGGTGATGGCTGTGAGCTGGAAATCATTAAGTGGGTGTCTTCAAGGGACCATGGAGTGGGAATACAGGTCCCAGTTACCCTGAAACTGACAATGGCATCATTTTTCTATACAGTGCCTAGTATGTTTTTGGCATTACTGTAATATTAATAAGAAGTGTTCATTAGCAAGACAAGGTGGGTGAGGTAATACATATTTTATTGGACCAATTTCTGCTGGGAGAGAGACAAGCTTTCGAGCTTACACAGAGCTCTTCTTTCAAATATATTGATTTCAATTACAACACACAATACAAAGTGCTCACTTTATATTATTTTTGATTACAAATATTTGCACTCTAAAAATGATAAAAGAAAAAGTATTTTTCAATTCACCTCATACAAGTACTGTAGTGCAATCTCTATTATGAAAGTGCAACTTACAAATGTAGATTTTTTTTTGTTACATAACTGCACTCAAAAAACAAAACAATGTAAAGTTTTAGAGCCTAAAAGTCCACTCAGTCATATTTCTTGTTCAACCAATTGCGAAGACCAACACATTTGTTTACATTTACGGGAGATAATGCTGCCTGCTTATTATTTATGTCACCTGAAAGTGAGGACAGGCTTTCGCATGGCACTTTTGTAGCTGGCATTGCAAAGTATTTACATGCCAGATATGCTAAACATTCGTATGCTGCTTCATGCTTCAGCCACCATTCCAGAGGACATGCTTCCATGCTGATGAACTCGTTAAAAAAATAGTGTGTTAATTAAATTTGTGACTGAATGCCTTGGGGGAGAATTGTATGTCTCGTGCTCTGGTTTACCTGCATTCTGCCATATATTTCATGTTATAGCAATCTCAGATGATGACCCAGCACATGTTTGTTTTAAGAACATTTTCACTGCAGATTTGACAAAACACAAAGAAAGTACCAATGGGAGATTTCTAAAGATAGCTAAAGCACTCGACCCAAGGTTTAAGAATGTGAAGTGCCTTCCAAAATCTGGGAGGGACTAGGTGTGGAGCATGCTTTCAGAAGTCGTAAAAGAACATTCCTATGTGGAACCCAAACCACCAAAAAAGAAAATCAACCTTCTGCTGATAACATCTGACTCAGATGATGAAAATGAACATGCATTGGTCTGCACTGCTTTGGACTGTTATTGAGCAGAACCCCGCATCAGCATGGACGCATGTCTTCTGGAATGATGGGTTTAAGCATGAAGGGACATAAGGGTATTTGGCATTTATATATCTTGAGACGCTAGCTACAACAGTGCCAGGTGAATACAATATCACCTGACAGTGAGAACAGGCAAACAAGAAGCAGGCAGCATTATCTCCCATAAATGTAAACAAACTTGTTTGTCTGAGCGATTGGCTGAACAAGAAGTAGGACTGAGGGGACTTGTAGGCTCTAAAGTTTTACATTGTTTTGTTTTTGAATGCAGGTTTTGGGGGTTTTGTTTTTTGGTTTTTTTTACATAGTTCTACATTTGTAAATTCAACCTTCATGATAAAGAGATTGCACTACAGTACATGCAATGGGGAAATTGAAAAATACCATTTATTTTGTTTTTTACAGTGCAAATATTTGTAATTTAAAATAAATATGCATTGAGCACTGTACATTTTGTATTCTGTGTTGTAACTGAAATCAATATATTTGAAAATGTAGAAAACATCCAAAAAGATTTAAATAAATAGTATTCTATTATTGTTTAACAGCATGATTAATCATGATTAATTTTTTAAATCACGATACTTTTTTTAATCGCTTGGCAGCCCTAATAATGATAGTATGCTGCTTTGAGATTGAAGTCAGGAGTGAGAATAAAAACAAAGGATACTTTCAAAGATCTTATTTAAGAAATGAAGTGTACAAGTCACATTACAGTATTCCTGAAAGCAGGACATCAGGGATCTCCACTAAGATCCAAAACAGCTTCATGTCCATTTCTCAGCTGAACATTTTACAGCAAAAAAAGGTAAGAGGTTCAATAGCCTTTCCTATCATGAGGCAGATGCTTCTTCCAAATAATAAAATGGATCTGTAACCAGATTGCCCAGCTTTCAGAGTATCTTGGCAGCCCTTTTCAGGTCTTGAACTTTATGAATATACTGTATACATGTCTAAAGTGTTAGTAATCTGAACCACTTGGAAAGGAGTTATCCTATTAAGAGGCTGATGTGTCCAGTGGCTGTCTGTGCATCAAGCACACTTTGGCATAGTTTAAAAGAAAACTGAAAACTAAGTGTTGGTGAGACAGAATGAGCAGCTGAAACAGAGGAAATATCAAATATTTCAGCTAGACGGGACTAGAAACCAGGACTCCTCAATTCTATTCTCAGCCCTGCAACTACTTTTTCTGTTACCTTTATGTGTACCTGTACATACCAATAGTTATCTGGAACACTGTTATACAGACAGGATAGGCAGTAGTGGATTAACTATTGTTTTATAACTTGGTTTATACTGAGCGCAACAGCTGTGTTAAAGTCCTGTCCCAGACATTTAGGAAGTGGTTGTTGGGTTGGTGGTTTTTTTAAACTTTTGACTGATCAGTTCCCATCAGTGACTGGTTTGCTCTCTGCCTCTGTCTGCAAAAGAACTGCTTTCAGTTTTATATTTAGTCATGTTGTGTGTTATATTAAGAATATAAGAATGGCCATACTGGATTAGACCAATGGTCCATCTAGCCCAGTATCCTGCTTCTGACAGTGGCCAATGCAGGGTGCTTTAGAGGGAATGAACAGAACAGGCAATTGAGTGACCACTCCCAGTTTCTGGCAATCAGAGGCTAGGGACACCCAGAACACAGCGTTGCATCCCTGACCATCTGGGCTAATGGCCATTGATGGATCTATTCTCCATGACATTATCCAATTCTTTTTTGACCACCACTATAATTTTGGCCTTCACAACATCCGCTGGCAACGAGTTCCACAGGTTGACTGTGCATTGTGTGAAGTACTTCCTTTTTGTTTGCTTTAAACCTGCTGCCTATTAATTTCATTGGGTAATCCCTGGCTCTTATGTTATGCGAAGGAGTAAATAAAGACCTCTGTTATATCCCCTTTTACTGATCTCTTTTCCAAGCTGAAAATTCAGTCTTTTTAATCTCTCCTTATATGAAAGCTGTTCCATACCCTTAATCATTTTTGTTGCCCTTCTCTGTACATTTTCCAATTCTAATATCTTTCTTGAGATGGGGCAAGCAGAACTGCATGCAGTATTTAAGGTGTGGCCAGATCATGGATTTATATAGTGGCATTATGATATTTTCTGTCTTATTTTCTTTCCCTTCCCTAATGGTTCCTAACATTGTTAGCTTTTTTGACTGCTACTGCACATTGAACAGATGTTTTCAGAGAACTATCCACAATGACTCCAAGATCTCTTTCTTGAGTGGCAACAGATAATTTAGATCCCATCATTTTGTGTGTGTAGTTGGGATTATGTTTTCCAACGTGCATTACTTTGCATTTATCAACACATTTATCATCTGCCATTTTGTTGCCTAGTCCACCCAGTTTTGTGAGATCCCTTTGTAACTCTTCACAGTCTGCTTTGGACTTCATGAATAAGGCTACGATTTAATCATGGTTATTTTTAGCAAAGGTCATGGACAGGTCATGGGCAAGACCTTAAATTTATACCATAAATACCTGATTAAATCTTTTTGGGGAGGGGGGGGGAAGCCCAGGGATCCCGCTGCTGCTTCGGCCGGCGCCGAGGGGGGGGAGGCCCTGGGATCCTGCTGCCGCTTCGGCCACTGCCATGGAGGAGGGAAGCCCCGGGGAGCCAGCTGCTGCTCTGGACATCTCAGGACTGCCGACAGGAGCCACCAAGATGCAGCTGATCCCACTCCCTCAGGACCACTGGTCAGGTGGTCTCTGCACTGGCCGCTGCTCAGGCGGTCCCTGGGGCTAGCTGCCAGGACCACCAGAGCAGCGGCCGGTGCAGCTGGTCCCGGGTTGCTCCAGCAGCACCTGATGCGGCTGGCTGCAGAGCCACTCCAGCAGCGGCCACTGTGGCTGTCCCCAGGGCCGCCTGAGCAGCTGGTCCTGGGGCATCTGGGGAATCCATGACTTCTGCAACCTCTGTGACAAACATGGAGCCCTGATCATGAATAATTTTGTATAGTCTGCAAATTTTGCCACCTCACAGTTTATTCATTTTTCTAGATCATTTATGAGTATTGTTAGGATATAGATATTCAGGCCTGTCTGTAAAGGCCTATACTCTAAGAATTTAGGTGTATTCTTATCACTTGGCTAGTTCTAGAGGTATAAAAGAATGAATCAAAATCACTCTCTGCCAGTGTAAGGTCCTTCTCTTACTGTGACAGTCTGAGGCCCTGTTCTTAGGCTAAGACTTTTGGCTAAGCAACCGAGGCAGCCATAAGCTGGGAAGCGACCGGTCACCTCCTCACATTCCAAACTAGTCACACTGAAAAAAGGTGCTATTGGGCTGTTAAGCACTATCAGGACAGGACTGTATTCCTATCACCTCCAGAGAAAGGGAAGTGCCTAGAAAATGTAAAAGGAAACTTAGTTTGATGGCATCCTGTCTGGCAAGAACTCACTTATCAATAGCTGGGATGTGAAACCCTCATTTCTGTGTTTGTTCTATCACTGTAGTCCCCATTTCCCCACTGTTTGTCTGTATAATCTCTGTCTGGTTCTGTGATTGTTTCTGTCTGCTGTATAATTAATTTTGCTGGGTGTAAACTAATTAAGGTGGTGGGATATAATTGGTTAAATAATCATGTTACAATATGTTAGGATTGGTTAGTTAAATTTCAGGAAAATGATTGGTTAAGGTATAGGCTAAGCAGAACTCAAGTTTTACTATACAGTCTGCAGTCAGTCAGGAAGTGAGTGGGTGTGGGGTGGGGGAAATGGGAACAGGAAATGGGGGTGGGGAAATTGGAATCATGTTTGGCTAAGGGCAGGAATGGGAACAGGGACACAGGTGTAAGCCTCTGTAGTGTCAGAGCTGGGAAGGGGGACACTAAGGAAGGAAACTGGAATCATGCTTGCTGGAAGTTCACTCCAATAAACATTGAATTGTTTGCACCTTTGGACTTCGGGTATTGTTGCTCTCTGTTCATGCAAGAAGGACCAGGGAAGTAAGTGGGTGAAGGAATAAGCCCCCTAACAAGTATGTTGAACAGCACTTGTTCTAGTATAGACCCCCGGGAGACCACCACTATTTACCTCTTTCTATTATGAAAGCTGACCATTTATTCCTACCTGTTTCCTGTCTTTTAACCAGTTACTGATCTATAAGGACGGACCTTCCCTCTTATCCTATGACCCCTTACTTTGCTTAAGAGCCTTGGGTGAGAGACCTTGTCAAAGACATTCTGAAAGTCCAAGAACACTATATCCACTGGATCTCCTTTGTCCACGTTTGATGACTCCCTCAAAGAATTCTAATCGATTGGTGAGGCATGATTTCCCTTTACTAAAGCCATGTTGACTCTTCCCCAACAAATTGTGTTCATTTGCGTATCAGATAATTCTGTTTCCTACTACAGTTTCAACCAATTTCCCTGACACTGAAGTTAGGCTTGCTGGCCAATAATTGCCAGGACTTTCTCTGGATCCTTTTTAAACATTAGTGTCACATTAGCTACCCTTCAGTCATATGGTACAGAAACTGATTTAAATGATAGGTTACATACCACAGTTGTTACTTCTGCAATTTCATATTTGAGTTCCTTCAGAACTCTTTGGTGAATACCATCTGTTCCTGGTGACTTATTACTGTTTAATTTATCAATTTGTTCCAAAACCTCCTCTACTGACACCACAATCTGCGACAGTTCCTCAGATTTGTCACCTAAAAAGAATGGCTCAGGTATGGGAATCTCCCTCACATCCTCTGCAGTGAAGACTGATGCAAGGAATTCATTTAACGTCTCCACAGTTCTTCCTTGAGTGCTCCTGTAGCACCTCGATCATTCAGTGGCCCTACTGATTGTTTGGCAGGCTTCCTACTTCTGATGTACTTAAATTTTTTGCTGTTAGAATCCGAGTCTCCATTCTCTTCCTAGATATTATGGTTCTTCTTCACAAGTTATTATTTAGGGTACTAATAATCTTGATGTTGATTTTCCCCCTTCCATTGTGAATGATTCACAACCACTTTAATTCTATGGTGTGTTTTTTATTTCATCAAAAAATGAACTGCTACTCTTCCCACCACCACCCCCAACAGCTAGTTCATTTGCAAGTTTTCATGACTTTGCACATTCATTTATAATCTAATGTTTGTATCTCATTGCCCAAAAAGTGTTTACTTTTGATATTCCTCCTATTCCCATCAAAAATACCAATGCCTGTGGACCCCCTCCCCCCCGCCAAACCCCCTCCAAGCCCCTGACCAGGATGTGGAAGAGGCTTTATGATTCACAAAATATCTATCAACTTAGACAAGCTTTGACATAAGCACATATAATGCAGTATATATTAAGTACTAAACAAAGTAAGGGCTTGTCTATACAGGGAGGTTAGTGCAAAGTAAGTAGGGTGTAAATTTTAAATGCAATAGCTATTCCGCACTAACTTCTCTGTGTGGACCGTCTTGTTCTGCACTAAAAGAGTGTCTTTTTGTTGATCAGATTAATTCACTTTCTAAGCAGTAACTATTTTGCACTGGTTACTCCGGGATTCCTCCACTCCCCCAGACAAACCTTAAATGCTTTTAAGGCAACAGCTGAAAAGCCTACAATCTCAAGAGGCCTTGGGGGATATTCAGAGGACAACTGTATCAGAAAGCCAAGCCACTACAATAACTTCCTAGTCTTGGAACACAACATAAATAATGACAATTCAGAGATAAGAAACTGCACCCTGCCAATGTAAACAAAAGACACTGATACTGAGGTCAGTAACACAAGTGACTTGCACTACTTGCAGAGTAGTTAAATAGTCACTGCACAGTCTGTACAGTCAACAAATTACCCTAAAGTTAAAATGATAGATTATTGTCCTAAGCAAACAGGGTGAAAAGTGCAACAAGTCTTCCTATTACAGCTCTGAAAAACAAGGTGTGCTAAGGAGGGTTTGTTACTTTCCTGCCACCAGTAACTGAGTCAGATGCAGCATTTTATTGAACTATTGCAAGCAAATAATGCAAGTTATGAATCAGCAATAAAAAAATCAGTCATTACAAATGCTGTATTTTAATATTGAGAACCTGAGACACAACACTAGTAACAGGATATAATTAACTAAACAATGTACTCAGCAATGTACTCTTCATTACACCACAAAACACTTACATATTCTTCTTCAGTTTCCTGTACGAAGAAAGCTTCTCCATTGTCACCCAGCTTCATATGAAGATCAACTGTGTCTCCGTTAATTTCTATATCAATCTGTGAGAGCAAAGACAATTTAATGTAGAGAATCTTCCACACAGCAAAAAACACAAATATTTACCTTAAGACTGATTCCTCTCTGATTATTTTTATATCAATGCCTCTATTCCACTTTATGATCCCCATTCCAACTCCAGGCTTCTCCCAAGACTGTCATACCTCCCTCTTTGTGCTCTCTTACTCCACAAAAGAAGTCGGTGCTTTTTTTTTTAGGAAGTAGACTGAGATTATTGAGACTAGACATGTTTAGCTGGAAACATGCTTACTACCTTACTTAATTGGAGCTCAGCACCTGGCTGATACCTCCAGCTGTGGGCTCCAGCTGTCAATACCCCACTTCAGTTGGTGGAAGCGCTCCTGGTGAGGACGCGCAGCGCTGACAGAAGGAACAAAGTGTGGGTGTGAACCACCACTTTAATTACTGTGGAAGCTGTACGTCAACTTAAGTCGACTTAATTCTGTAGTGTGGTCAAGCCTGGGTGAGGGTCAGAATGCTGGGTGGCAGATATTCTAGAGCGAAAACTTTTTACCCTTTAAAGGCTTGGTTCCTTATTTTATGTACTATCAGCCATATTACTCCTCTGGGCAGGAGTTTTGACTATTACTTTTTGAAGCTCAGTTAATGCTGCTACTGGTTGTACTGCTTATATGGTAGGGGAGACAAGACACATGACTCCCAATTTTCCATCATATTTCCAGTGTAAAATATCATACAAAGGTATTCCAAGTTAGACTAATTGCAGGTGGGAGGGGTAAGAGACTACCCTACTTGCCCAGATCCATGAACTCCAAAATAAGAAAGCAAAAATAAAAGTATGTATCAAATTTGTTTTAGGACCTAGGACTAAAGTTTTAAGAGTAAATGCCTCAGCATTTTATATTGTTTTCCTATGGTGAAATCCTAGGCAGCAAAAGTTAATTCCAGCCAAAAACATTCAAACAGAATAGGAAACTTCAACATTCAAATCAAGACTATTCATGTTGTGGATGTGAATCCACCTATTTTGTGGCAACTGGACATTCATTTAGCTTAACCCACTCAAAGATATGTAGTTTTGGAGGTTATATTCCCAGTATTTGTCACAAGGACACACAATGGGCTTGTGTTACTGTTTAAAAAGTTGCAGTCATAGGATATTTGCACACTTTGAAAGTCTGAATATCACAAATCTGTTTCTATTTAGTCCCTTTGCCTTGTTAGGGGCACTTGACAGCCTATATCAAATATGGCAGCTAGTACAGATATTACCAGAAAGATGTAGTTTTAGGTTACACACACAACAGGAGTAAGATTAACATGGAAAAAACCTTGACGCTTATAAGACAAAACCATCCTCAATGTGATAGTGAACTTACACTTGGAATGCTTACTGGTTAACAGTGGTGCATGATGAAGCCAGTAGTAAAGAAAAAACACTTACTAAACTTGTTCTTCAAGATATGTTGCACACGTTCATTCCATATTTGGTGTGCGCATGCACGGTCACCAAAAATTTTTCCTTCAGTGGTATCCATTGGTTCAGCTCTAGCACCCTCTGGTGCCCTGCACTCATGTGCCGGTAGAAGGGGTCCATCTGACCCACATCCTCAGTTCCTTTTTGCCAGCCAATTCGGACAGAGTAGGAGGGTGGGTCATGGAGTGGACATGTGCAACACATCTCAAAAAACAACTGTTATGAAAAGGTTAATAACTTTTTATTTCTTTGAGTGCTTGCACATGTCCATTCCAAGCTAGGTGGCTCCCAAGCATAGGAGGTAGGATCAGAATTCATGGACATGCGGACTGCAACACAGTTCGACCAAACCCCAGCATCATCTTTAGCTTGCTGGATGATTGCACAGTGGGACAAAAATGTAGGTACCGATGACCAAGTCCCCGCTCTGCAGATGTTCTGGATCGGGACCTGGTCCAGGAACACCACTGAGGAAGCTTGCGCCCTTATAGAATGGGCCGTCACTATAGCCAGTGGTGGGATCCTCGCCAGCTCATAGCATGTGCAGATACAAGATGTTATCAAGGATGAAATCCTCTGAGCTGAAATAGGAAGGCCCTTCATCCTGTCCGCTACTGCCACAAAAAGCTACGTGAATCTACAGAACAGTCTTGTCGTCTCAATACAGAAAGCAAGGGCGCGTCTAATGTCCAGGATGTGGAGACGTTGCTCCTCTCTGCTTGGGTGTGGTTTTGGAAAGAAAACAGTCAGGAAAATAGCCTGAAATTGCAAAAACTCCTTCTGGAGGAACGCAAGATGAGGACAAAGCTGTACCTTGTCCTTAAAAAAAGACCATGTACATGGGTTCTGACATAAGGGCCCTGATCTCTGAAACCCTCCTTGCCAAAGTGATAGCCACCAGAGAGGTCACCTTCCAGGAAAGATATAACAAGGGGCATGTTGCCAGTTGCTCAAATGAGGGGCCTGAGAATTTTGACAAGACCAGGTTTAGGTCCCACAGTTTGATGAGCTCCCAAATCTGTGAGTAGTCTTTCTAGGCCCTTGAGAAAACAAGTGGTCATCTCATGCGAGAAAACCAACTGATCACCCACTGAGATGTTCAACACCAAAATCACTGCCAGGTGTACTTTAACTGATTAAATTGCCAGACCTTGCTATTTCAGATGTAGCAAATACTCTAGAACGGTCTGCAGTGACGATCAGATGGGTGAGAGAACTGGCTGGGAAGACCAAATGGAAAAACACACTTCCATTTGGCAAGTTATGTAGCTCTGGTAGAAGGCTTCCTGCTACATAGCAGAATCTAGCAGACTTGCTCCAAACAGATCAGCTCCTCGGGATGTAACCATGGAGCTTCCAAAGCTGTCAGGTGGAGGGCGTTGAGGTTTGGGTGGAACACTCGACCGTGGTCCTGCGATATCAGGTCTGGGAGAAGAGGAAGCAGCATTGGAGTCGCTATGGAAAGGCCTAGCAGCACGGCGAACCTGTTCTGGTGGGGATAGGCTGGGGCTACGAGAATGACTTCTGCTTAAGATCAAGTGGGACAGAGCATGACAGTGCACGAGAGGAATGGGGACGGAATGCACAGAACAGTTTCCCCATCCAAGGGAGCAGGAAAGCATCCATGAGTGAGCCTGGTCTGTGGCCTTGCATGGAGCAGAACTGGTGACATTTCCTATTCTGGCAAACAGGTCTACCTGGGGAGTCTCCCATCGCTCGAAAACCACCCTTACTAAATCAAAGTGAAAGGACTACTCAAGGTGACTGGAGAAAGACCTGCTGAGGTGATCTAGCAGCTTGTTTCGGGCTCCCAGAACATGAGACGCTTCGAGATGGATCGAATGCATTATGCAGAACTCCCACAAGCAGATAGCTTCCTGGCACAGAGAGGAAGAGCAAGCCCCTCCCTGCCTGCTGAGGTAAAACATGGCTGCCATAATGTCTGTGAGCACTAGCACGTTCTTGTTTGCGATGTGGGGTAAGAACACTTGACCGGCCAGGCTGACCACTCTTAGCTCCCTGATGTTTATACGTAGGGAGAGCTCCTCTGGGGACCACAGGCCCTGTGTCTTGAGGTGCCCTAGGTGAGCTCTGCATCCTAAAGCTGACACATCCAAAACTAGGGATAATGAGGGCTGGGTCCTGGCAAAGGGGATGCCGTAGCGGACCAACAGAGGGTCCTTCCACCAGTCGAGGGAGGCGAGGATCAGGGCAGGAAATACGAGAACTAAGTGCAGGTGATGGCAGCTCGGTGAGTACACTGAGGCCAGCCATGCTTAAAGGGGTCTGAGGTGTAGCCTTACATGCTGCACTACGTATGTGCACATGGCCATGTGGCCTAACAATCTGATGTAGAAGTGGGCTGTCATGAGTGTGTGGGCCTTGACTTGCGCTATCAATGACCCCATTGCCTGAAAACAGATTTCTAGAAGGAAAACCCTGCCTGGGAGGAATTGAGCACAGCTCCAATAAACTTTATCCTCTGCACCAGGGTATACTTCTGCTAGTTTATAAGCAGGCCCCACACCTGAAAGATCAATTAAAGGATACTGGTCTCCACTTGGGCCCAGGGCGGCCCTTGACCAACCAATCATCAAGGTACATGTAGACTTGTATCCCTTTTCTTCTGCCATGCATTTCGTGAACACCCTCACAGCTGCCAAAAGGCCAAATGGGAGAACCATAAATGATAATGAATCTGGTTTACAGTGAACTTGAGTACCTCCTGCGGCCTTGGAAAATCGAGACACTGAAAAAAGCATCTCAAGTCAAGGGCAGCATACCAGTCCCCCAGATCCAGAGAGACAGACAGACCATGCAGAACTTCAGCTTCTCAAGGTAGCCACTGAGATGGTGCAAGTCTAAAATAGGTCAGACCTGTCCCCCTCCCTCCATTGGCCTTTGGAATTAGGAAATATCGGGAGTAAAACCCCTTCCCTCTTAAGTCCCACGGAACCTCCTCCACAGCTCCCATTCGAAGGCTGTCAAGTGATTTAAAAAAAAAAAATTAATCATGATTAATCACACTGTTAAAACAATAGAATACCATTTATTTACATATTTTGGGATATTTTCTACATTTTCAAATATATTGATTTCAATTACAACACAGAATACAAAGTGTACTGCGCTCAATTTATATTTGATATCAAATATTTGCACTGTAAAAAACCCCACAAAATAGTATTTTTCAATTCACCTAATACAAGTACTGTAGGACAATCTCTTTATCATGAAAGTTGAACTTACAAATGTAGAATTATGTACAAAAAGACCTGCATCCAAAAATAAAACAATGTTAAACTTTAGAGCCTACAAGTCCACTCAGTCCCATTTCTGGTTCAGCCAATCACTCAGAAATATATGGCGAAATGCAGGTGAAACAGAGCAGGAAACATACAATTCTCCCCCAAGGAGTTCAGTCAGAAATTTAATTAACGCTTTTTTTTTTTTAAACGAGTGCCATAAGCATAGAAGCATGTTCTCAGGAATGGTGGCTGAAGCATGAAGAGGCATACGCATGTTTAGCATATCTCGCACGGTAAATACCTTGCAGTTCCAGCTACAAAAGTGCCATACGAATGCCTATTCTTTTTCAGGTGACACTGTAAATAAGAAAACGGACAGCATTATCTCCCGTAAATGTAAACAAACTTGTTTATCTTCGCAATTGGTTGAACAAGAAGTAGGACTGAGTGGACTTATAGGTTCTAAACTTCTACATTGTTTTGTTTTCGAGTGCAGTTATGTAACAAAAAAATTGTATTTGTAAGTTGCACTTTCACAATAGACTGCACTACAGTACTTGTATGAGGTGAACTGAAAAATACTATTTCTTTTGTTTCTCATTTTTAGTGTGCAAATATTTGTAATAAAAATAATATAAAGTGAGCACTGTACACTTTGTATTGTGTTGTAATTGAAATCAATATATTTGAAAATGTAGAAAAACATCCAAAAATATGTAATAAATTTCAATTGACATTCTATTAACAGTGAGATTAAAACTGCAATTAATCATAATTAATTTTTAAGTCACGATTCATTTGAGTTAATCGCGTGAGTTAACTGCGATTAAATCGACAGCCCTACTTAAAAAAATCTATTTTTCTGTAGTTAATAAGCTTATTTTAATGTTTTATCCTTCCCAGTGAATTTGTCTGAAGTGATTGGGAGTCTGCTCAGATTACAAAGGATAGTGCATATCCACTATCCTTTGACGAAGTGTCGAACTAATTAATGAGGCTGCATTGTTCAAGAAAAGGTCTTGAGCAGTGTAAGACAGTACATTTCTGGGGTGCAAGGCTGTGGGCGGGAGGGGGATTTGCTTGTGTCTCCCACTATATATTTCATGAGTGGCTTGGAGAGCATTCATGCAATTTAGCTGGGTATGTCCCTGCATGTTGTTGGCTGAGTGATCGCAGCACCTGGAGGGTTTGCTCCTTATCACTAGCACAGCATTGAGAGAGACAGCCCAGATAGAAGAGTTAAGGTGGCATAATGGTCCCACAGCTCCAGATTGCACCCTGGGGGTGTGTCACTAATATAAAATTACATAAGGTAGTTAAGTGCAAAGCTGACTGTAAAAGTTACAAAGGAATCTCACAGAACTGAGTCACTAGGCAATAATTGGCAAATGAAATTCAATGTTGATTAAGTACAAAGTACAGTAGAAGAGAGTTACAAACACCTCAGGAATGGAAGTTGTTCATAACTCTGAAATGTTTGTAACTCTGAACAAAATGTTACAGGGTTTTTTTCAAAACTGAAAACAGTTGTTTTTACAACTGAATATTGACTTAATACAGCTTTGAAACTTTACCACGCAGAAGAAAAATGCTGCTTTTAACCATTCTTAATTTAAATGAAACAAGCACTGAAACAGTTTCCTTACCTTGTCAAATCTTTTTTCAAAAACTTTCAATTTTTTTAGTAGTTTACATTTAGCACAGTACTGTACCGCATTTGCTTTTTTTTTTGGTCTCTGCTGCTGCCTGATTGCATACTTCAGTTCTGAATGAGGCGTATGGTTGACCAGTCTGTTCATAACTCTGAGTTACTACTCTAATGCATACTGGAAAACAATCCTAACATACATACAAAATGATGGGGTCTAAATTAGTTGTTACCACTCAAGAAAGATCTTTGAATCATTGTGGATAGCTCTCTGAAAACATCCGCTCAACGTGCAGCGGCAGTGAAAAAAGCTAACAATGTTAGGAACCAATAGGAAGGGACAGAAAATAAGATTAAAAATATCAGAATGCCATTATATGACTCCATGGTATGCCCACATCTTGAACACTGTGTGCCGTTCTGGTTGCCCCATCTCAAAAAAAGAGTGAATTGGAAAAGGTACAGAGAAGGGCAACTAAAATAATTAGGGGTATATAACAGGTTCTATAGGAGGAGAGATGAAAAACTCTGGGACTGTTCAACTTAGAAAAAGAGATGACTACAGGTGGATATGCTAGAGGTCTATCAAATCATGAATCGTGTCAAGAAAGTGAATGGGGAAGTGTTATTTACTCCTTAATATACCACAAGAACTGGGGGTCACAATTAAATCATCAGGCAGCAGGTTTAAAACAAACATAAGGAAGTATTTCTTCACACAACATACAGTCAACCTGTGGAACTCGTTGCCAGGAGATGTTGTGAAGGCCAAAAAATATAATGGAGTTCAAAAAAGAATTAGATGAGTTCTTGGAGGATAGATCCATCAGTGGCAATTAGCCGAGATGGTAAGGGACACAACCCCACTCTCTGGGTGTCCCTAAACTTCTGATGGCGGATTGGATGCCAGGGGATGGATCACTCAATAATTGCCCTGTTCTTTTCTTTCCCTCTGAGGCTTCTGGCACTGGCCACTGTCAGAAGACAGGGTACTGGGTGGATAGACCATCGTCTGACCCAGTATGGCCATTCTTATGTTTTCCAAGAGCTCCTCAGTTTTCCTTCCCCTCCTAACCCTAAAGATCTCATGTTGCAGTGTCCCTCCTCCCAGCTAAGATGGGGTAGACTCTACGACCTCCTAAACTAGTCAATACAGTGACTACAGTTGGCCAGAAGTGGTATGAAGCACTTCCTCCTTGTGTATCAGAGCCAGTCCCGTTTAAACAACAAAAGAAAATATACATTTACTAGTAAAAAATGTCACTTGAGACAAACTGATAGGTTTGATTGAAGTGTGAGAAAAACTCCTGAATATGTTAAGACTCTTTTGCAACTTTGATTGCTATAAAGAGTGTTGATTACATTTCTTATAGCATCAAGAAAGTTACAGGGGGAAGAGAGTAATGACTAACAAATAAAAGTCCATGAGCATAAGTAATCTGCAATAACTGAGGTCCCAGTACTACAATATCAGCCATTTGATCCATGTTTCTTCAGCTAGCTGCACTGGGAAAACACCCCAAAAGTCTAAGGCCATGGGAAGAATATACATCCCTTGGGCTCATATTAAGTTTTCACAGCTCAGTGGATAGCTCTCAGAAACCCCATCTTTCCTTCCTGACCTTCACATACTAATCTTTGCAGTGATCCATTCCTTATCAGATCACTGTGCAACCAAAGGATGTCTATTAGACCTCAAAACCATCAGCTTATACAGCCTGTGTATGAAAGCGTTCTGGCCTCAGCATTGCTGCAGGTTGTGCATGCATAACAGGAAAAAAATATATAATTTCTATTTTGTATATATATTTTTTTATTTTTATTTTTTCTTTCAAGTGATAGATCCATTCCCCAGGCCCATACCATTTGCTACACTTACCACTTTTTCCTTAGAACGCAGAACGCCAAGCTTCCCAAATCGGACATGGAAAGGAGAACACTGGTATGTACCGTCCTGCTGCCGAACCACAATTACGTCGATGCATCCTGAAAGAGTGGCCTGGTTAATGCCTTTATATAGCTCTTTCACAGTAACCAGAACTTGTCCTGCAAGCTGTCCCACGTAATTCATAGTCTGAGACTGCAAAAAAGGAAAAAATTTAAGTCAGATATTTGTACCAAATTTAATCTTGCAGCGTCAACGAGTCTGTTTATTATAAGCACAAGTCTTTTTACAGGCACTCCACTGATTGAACTTTGAACTCCTCCCCAAAATAGAATGACAGTTTTCACATAGATATCAAAATGAGCCTATATTAAAGAATTTAAGCTAACCTATGAAAAACTATTTTAAAAGACAGGCTTCTAATTTATGTTGTTTTCAATTCTGAAGGCCTAGATTCAAGTCCTGCTTAGCTTCCCAATGGAACCCAGTGTGTCTGTTTCATTCTCAGAGGACTGCATACATGAAAACCTTCATATTTTTAATACAATTGTTCAGACAATCTTTACTGAAGACAACAGTGTCATAGGTCAACGCCACAACATATTGACAGAACTGTATGCAGAAACTTCTGGTGCCTCCACTATGTCTGATTCTTCCTTCATTTTCACCATACTGATTTATTGACAAAATTTAAAAAATTATTAGACTATGAAAGTTACTTAAATTCAGTGACTTATTTGGAGGCAAAGTGATGTAGAATAAAAGTGAAACAAAACCAAGGAAGACAGATAAGAAGTCTAGTTCTCTTCCTACACAAGATTAAACAACTGCCTTCTGAAGCAGGAGCTATATGATAACTGTATGTATTTGCTAGTAAAGTCACCACACATATGCAGTGCCAAGACTTCTCTCAAAATAAAACATTCAACTTGTCAAACCCTTTCCAGAGCTTTTAGGGAAAGTGCTGCCACTCATCCGCAGCAGCAACCACAGAGTGCAATAAGAATTATTTCAGGCAGAAATAAATGGACAAGCAGCACCACTCTAAGGAAGTTTACACAGATGCCTCAATTCAC
This sequence comes from Natator depressus, assembly GCF_965152275.1. Lineage (NCBI taxonomy): Eukaryota > Metazoa > Chordata > Testudines > Cheloniidae > Natator > Natator depressus. The sequence goes on from NC_134235.1 coordinate 82,928,689, forward strand.
TTTTAATAGAAAAAAGTTGAAACAAAAGACCAGGCATTATAGCTAGAAGTGACAACATATGTCTGACACTTAAAAATTGAGACAATATATCTGAATTAAAAAATAGGTTGATGGTGGGATGGAAATTGTTGAAATTAATGTGATATATGTGAAACCAATGTGATATATGCCATCACATGCCAGCAATGCCCCTCTGCCATGTACAATGGCCAAACCGGACAGTCTCTATGTAAAAGAATAAATGGACACAAATCAGACGTCAAGAATTATAACATTCAAAAACCAGTTGGAGAACACTTCAATCTCTCTGGTCACTCGATTACAGACCTAAAAGTGGCAATTCTTCAACAAAAAAACTTCAAAAACAGACTCCAATGAGACACCGATGAATTGGAATTAATTTGCAAACTAGATACCATTAACTTAAGCTTGAATAAAGACTGGGAGTAGATGTGTCATTACACAAAGTAAAACTACATCCCCATATTTATTTCCCCCCCTACCGTTCCTCACAGGTTCTTGTCAACTGCTGGAAATGGCCCACCTTGATTATCACTACAAAAGGTTTTTTTTCCCCCTCTCCTGCTGATAATAGCTCACCTTAAATCACTCTCGTAACAGTGTGTATGGTAACACCCATTGTTTCATGTTCTCTGCGTATATAAAATCTCCCCACTGTATTTTCCACTGCATGCAGCCGATGAAGTGAGCTGTAGCTCATGAAAGCTTATGCTCAAATAATTTGTTAGTCTCTAAGGTGCCACAAGTACTCCTTTTCTTTTTGCAAATACAGACTAACATGGCTGCTACTCTGAAACCTATTTAGGAAGAGTTAGGGGAGACCTGTGGATGCTTTGAGTCATGTCTGACAACAGGCTAAGTTTTAGCCATAACTAACAAAATTCCATGGTATTGATTCACAAATGCAAAGTTGCCTTCACAAGTCCAAGATTAAAATCTTTCATTTTTAAAAAGTTCTGCAGCATGGGGATCAACAGGTCTGAATACTCTTGCCACTCCACTAGTCCTTGTACAAATACATCATTATTTCCGTAACTGGGGTTTGATCAGTGAGCACCAAAAAAAAAAAAAAAATTATTATTGTGCATCACCTTAGAAGGCAATTGTTTAAAAGTTTACCGTTTCACATTGGGAGATAGGAACCAACTTCAGTCTTGTCAAAGACCTGACACTAATACTGTATGTTTCCCTATAGACAATTTAAATCCACCACATTGGTAAAGGAATACTGAGAAATACACATTGTGTCCTTTCCCTGTGAAAACTAACTTCGAGTAGATTTATCAGAAAAAGTCACACACACCTATCTAGCTCATAGCACAGCCACCTTAATCTCTTCCTGTTTGAAGTACTCTTAGGAACTTTGAAGCCCATTGTTTATCAATGATAAGATTTACAAAAAAAAAAAAATAAAAAATAAAAAAATTAAAAAAAAAGCCAAGAGATGTGAAAAAAAAAGTTGAGGTCTCTCAGCATTGTTTTATCAGGAGAAAGATAAGTTCAATAATCAATTTTTAAAAGTTTCACAACATTGTATTGCTTTAAACAAGAATTCTAAGGAAAAAATATTTACTAGCTTTTCACCTGAGTCCAGAATCCTTCTGGTTGATCAAAATCCACATGTGGCTTCAGCCAATTTATCCTCCACTACCAAGAAGTTTGAAAAACTCTTAAAACTGGGGAGTTAGAGGGATGCCCACCATCTATCATGACTAACTATTACAGTGACTGGTATTCTAGAACTGCTTAGATACAGAAAGTAGCAATTCTGGACCAGTGAAGACAGGGAGCAATAACATTTTACATTCCTCTCAAGCAACCTTGACTGATTTAAGAACTACATTTACTTACTACATTTGCAGGGGGGACAACACATTCACCACAACACAAGACTTAAAAGTGGTACTGTACTATGGGCTGGTTTACACTACATCATTAGATCGATATTCGCTGCATTGGGTCGAATTTATAATTAGCTTGTCTACACTACAGAGAGCCCTTCCCGCTGATCTAAAGGGCTTTTAAAATTGACACCTGTTCACCTCAACGAGAAGAGCAGCACTAGATTCGACCTTCCCAGGTTGAATTAGGGGTAGTGCAGACACAGCACAGTGTATTTCCACTTGTTTGGCCTCTGGGAGGTGTCTGGACAGCACTCTGGACAGCACTTTCAACTCCACTGCACTTCAGTTAGGTAAACAGGAAAAGCCCCGGGAACTTTTGAATTTCATTTCCTGTTTGATCAGCGTGGAGAGCTCACCACCACAGCTGACCATCGCTGCCCAGGTATGCAAACATGCTCCAGCGTGGAGCATACAGGAGACGCTGGATCTGATTGCTATGTGGGGAGACAAGTCCGTGCAGGCAGAGCTCCGAACCAGGAGAAGAAATGCTGACATCTATGCCAAAAATCACACAGGGCATGGGGGAAGAGGAGGAGGAGGAGAAAGCAATTCACAGTTTCATGAAAGTGACCTTATACATTCAAAAGTTATGCAGCCACTGCTCCTCATCCCAGTCCTGCATAACGATAATGGTCCCATCAGTCTGTGCTTGTTTCCCTGGCCCAGAAGCAGTATTCCACTGTGTCAACAAGTCCGGCTGCCACTGCCACTATGCGCGAATTGCTCCGTTTCATGGCTTCCAGCACAGCTATTTGCGTGGCATCACATTCTTCTGAGTGGCTGCTCCTGGCTATGCTCTGCAAATACCGCAGGACGATGCGCGAGGTGTTTGTGATGCTCACAACAGCATACAGTTGAGCGGGGTCCATGCTTGCTGTGCTATGGCATCTGCACAAGTAACCCAGGCTTAGGCGTGAAAATGATGGTTTGCCATTGCTTTCAGGGAGGGAGGAGCCAAGAGCATCATGGGAGGCTGACAATATGTACTGAAAACACCTCATGAAAATGTTTTTGTCCCATCAGGCATTGGGAGCTTAACTCAGAATTCCAATCGGGAGCAGGAACTGTGGGATAGCTGCCCATAGTGCATCACTCTGTGAGTTGATGCTACCCATGGTACTGGGGATGTGCTCGGCCGACGGAATGTACATAGTGGGGACATACACCATTGATTTTGTAAAATCGGAGGCTACAGGTCAACTTTAAAAAATTCAACCTAATTTTGTAGCGTAGACAAGCCTAAGAAGCAGGGTGGAGGGGGCGGGGGAAGCAAACGCACAGCAGCATGGCAGAATTATGGAGACCAACATGCTGCTGCAATAAAGCAGCTTGCAGAATCTCTTCTGGAAATAAGCATTTTTGCTACCTTACTGTAGAAATATCAGTAGAATTATGTTTATAAAACAGCGGATGTAATACTGAAGGTCATGAAGAACATCTATCAAAACTGAAAGCCACTCAACTCTCTGTTATATATGAATTGTACAGTTTGTTTTTTAAATAAGCTGCAAATCAGGTATTTAAGTTCCAAGTGCAAAAAAGAGAGACTACATTTTAGAAGTCAGGCTCTTAGGAAAGGCTTATTTGGGGTAATGAAAATTAGTTATTTTAGAAGATCAAAATTGTGACATGAAATTGATCAACTAGGTGGTCAAACATCACCACATATCTGAGAACGTATAGCTGCCCGGAGTCTCAATATGTCAAGAGGACCATGGGTGTGACGGGTTGGATCACAGAAAACCCCTTGGGAATTGCCAACTGATGTGCTGTTTGATGTGATGTGCCAACTAATGTACCCCTGAGCCCGTTTCCCCTGGCAGCTTGGGACTTCAGTGTCCTGCCTGGCTTGAGCCATACACGCTAGTCAGCTGCAAACCCAGGTCTGCACCACATCCCCTAAAAGCTGCAGGATTAACTGAAAACAGCTTAAGAAGTATTCCTGTCTGTAACACTGAGATGCCCAGCTCCCAATGGAGTCCAAACCCCAAATAAATCCATTTTACCCTGTATAAAGCTTATACAGGGTAAACTCAAATTGTTTGCCCTCTATAACACTGATAGAGAAATATACACAGCTGTTTCCCCCCCACCCCCCCAGTATTAATACATATTCTGGGTTAATTAATAAGTAAAAAGTTATTTTATTAAATCCAAATACAAAAAGTAGGCTTTAAGTGATCCCAAGTAATGACAGACACAACAAAATGAATTACCAAGCAAAATAAAACATGCAAGTCTATGCCTAATACAGTAAGAAAGTGATTACAGATGAAATCTCACCCTCAGAGATGTTCCAGTAAGCTTCTTTTACAGGTTAGCCTCCTTCTAGTCTGGATCCAGCAATCACTCCCACCCCTGTGGTTACTGTCCTTTGTTCTAGTCTCTTTCAGGTAACCCTTGGGGGTGGAGAGGTAAATCTCTTGAGCCAGCTGAAGACAGAATGGAGGGTCCTCCCAGGGGTTAAATAGACTCTCTCTTGTGGATGGAGCCCTCCTCTTCTCTCCTATCCAGAATTCAGCTCCAAGATGGAGTTTTGGAGTCACATGAGCAGGTCACATGTCCATGCATGACTGAGTTCCTTACCAGCCAGGCCACATTCCTGGGAAAGCTCAGATGTGGATTGGTGTCTCCAAGTTCATTGTTGGCTTAAGTGTTTCTTGATTGGGCACTTACTGAGAATAGTCTTTTCTCAGGAAGCTGACCAACTGCTTCACTGAGGCTACTTAAAATTAAACAAGTACACAGCCAATATTCATAACTTCAAATACAAAAATGATACATGCATACAAATAGGACGAATATATTCAGTATATCATAACCTTTGCAGAGATATGTTACATGCATATGTAGCATAAAACATATTGCAGTTATGTCATATATACATTTATAAGCATATTCCCATAAAGCATTATGGGGTGCAACAACACAATGGGTTTTCTGGAATTTTTTTAATTGTGATTTAGCCGTTCAAAGAGCATTCTGGAGAGCCTAAAGTAAGTAGTACTGAATTTGACTAGCAGCAGCAATGTCATTGCTTAAATGCATGCAGATGCTTCACCAGTGTGACACAAGCAGTTCTGACCACAGATTTAGAAATGCTACAAGGAAACTTTTGAGGTAACATTTCCCCTATTACTTTCAGGCTTAAATGGCTAAAATCTCACACTGTCTTGACTGCAGACAGAAAAGAAAAAAACCATGGCTTCCTCTTCATCTTCTTTGGAACCACCTAAAAGCAGTCTAGCTTCCATGGCTGGTATAAAAGGTGAGAGTCTAATGGGAAAGCTGAGTTAGGCTTAATTAATGTGACAACATTTAAAAAAAATTATTTTAGCTTTTATTTGTCCTTGGGACTCAGAACATGCATGCTACCTGCCACAGTCTTCCCTCTTGACTTCTGAGTAATAGCCAAAAGTTAAATTTTAGTTAATAATACTGCTGAGTTAAACAGCAGATTTTAAAGGCCCAGCAGTACTGAGGGCTCCACAGCAGAAGGGAACTTCTTGTAACTTTTAATGCTCACAAGGTCTTGGTTTTTGAACATTTAAGTTATATGCTTGCATTTGTAAGATTCTCTATAGTTAAAAATATTCAAATATTGGTGGAGATGCTGTGGCTCTAAGCAGGAGGCAAAAAAAATTGCATCTCCAGAAATCACTGCCCTATAGTATGAAAGGTTTTTCAGGCAAAAACCCATGACAGAATTCAAAAAAATTGAAACTGCCTGCTCTACCTTCTATTAAGACAACGTGCAACAGTAAATTCAGAGCAAGGGGAAAAGTTACTTACTCTGGAAATGAAGCCACATGTTTATGAAACTAAAAATAATAGGTTATGTAGCATAGCTCATTCCATGCGCAAGATACTTAATCCAATATTAACTAAATTAACTCTCCACACCCCTGTGAAACAGATTTTACAGTTTGAGGAACTGATGCAGCGAGTAGCTTTCACAATGACAAATGGGACAACTCAGCAGTTTTCAGCTCAGACTACATGTCTGACTTATTCTAGACACAAAAGGTTCAAATTACATTTTTAAAAACACACCTTCGGCACGGAACTCTCAAATTTAAGGAGTTCTAAATTTAAGTTCTGGAGGCAGGGACCATGTCTGGCTGCCACAAAGCATATAGCACACTTCTGAATACTGCAAAAGTAATACGATGTACATTAATACGCATTGTTTATAGTTTAGGAACTTTTAATGGAACATCTATATGCAAGCAGTGACATAACTGGAACAGCATCTACAAGAAGAGGAAGAACTTCCTGTGTATTTGTGGCATTTCTTCAGTGCAACAATGGAAAAACAATTTATCTTCATTTTTTAAAACCTAGCTCAGAGTCCTGGTGTACTCATCTGGTTTACTAATCCAACCTTTGGTTAGCTAATTGTATTGTTTGAGAAATCCAAAGTATTACATGCTAATACATGCTGTAAGGTACAATTTTTTCCAATCAAATGATACACAGTTCACATTACATACACACAAGCTACTGACAGGATGTTTCTGCTCCAAAGGGAAGGAGTCATAACTATCATTATGAAAAAAATCATGTCAATGGAGATCTTAATGGACAACAGAATGAATTGTTCTATTGATTTCACATTGTATTTAGTGCAAGGTGCCTTCTGAGCTAATAATAAAGGTTTGCTCCTTTTCATTACTACTACATAAAAGGGAAGAATGCAAAAGAAAGTGTAGTCTTGATTTTCTCAATTTACCTGGTTTTGCCCATGTAAAAATACATATTTATTAGGTATGAGTTATGTTTAACTGGATAGAATTGTCATTTACTCAAAATTTTATTAGATTTGTTCCTCATTTATCATTTTTATTAGTATCTTGGTCATTTTAATTAAGAGTTTTGTACATATTTAACAACAAGATTGGCAAAACTGCAACTATAATATTCCAACTCAAATACAGTAATTTACTTGTATTGAGTTACAATAAATAATACAGGGGACTGGCAGCTTCCAAATGTCACTTAAATAAAAATCCTAATTTAAAATGTTTAATTTTTACTTTATACTCCATTTTTCAGTTTGCATATAAAAATAAATTTCTTACTAGGTCACTTCATATTCTTTATAGTGAAAGTTAACTAAGTATACAGAGGTATATCTAACAGAGGAACCGGGTACGCCAAGGTATACATAGCAAAAAACCAAATATACATTTTGCTCTTAAGTAAACATAACAAAAAAAAAAAAAAAGATTTAGAAGTTGAGGTTTAGCATGTAGTTATGAAAGAGAATGTGAAACCAAAACAAGTCTGCTGAAGTTCAAATTAAGGTTTTCTAAAGAGTATTGCAACTCAAAAAAGAGCTCGAAACTAAATGTTTCTCTGACAGATCCACTGTGACTATTAACTACTTTACTATGCCGCACAGAATGAAGTCACTATATTTATAGTAAATAAGGACATCAGTGACAGAACTCACCAAAATACCAGAAGGGATCCCTTCATGTGCAATGACTGCATTCTTGTTTATGTCATCTTCAATATCATTCTTTTCTGAGAAATACATATCACCAAAGAAGTTTACCTGTACTGTGAAAAGTTAATACCAATCTAAAAAGCGTAACATTATGCGGTACCAACTTTTCTTCTTAAGATGGAAGCAGATTTTTACCACAAGTATTTTAAAATAGTAAGATTTTCTCCTCTGCAGTCTTTCCTTCCTGAGAGAGGTAGAGGTTCAGTCTACTTTCACACGTAATAGTATGGTTAAATAAGGAAATGGCTCTTTAGAAAAAGTCACATAGAAACTCCTTCACCAATAAGATTTGCTTGAACTGTCACAGCCCCCTTCCACTGTGAGATAAGAAGTAACATGGATACACTTTAGCATGTGTTTGTACTGATAGTGTAATACAAAATCATTTACCCTAAGTCACATGATATTAGATGAGACTTCCATGTAATGAAACAGGGATTCAGTTAATGATTCTTATGCTTTGTCAACACTACGCGGATTTGGATTTTTTGCCATTGTAACTACCACTTGTAGCAATGTCGAGAGCTTTAGTACAGACCACAGCTTGCTGTGGGTACAATTAGATGACACTATCAGCCAGTCTACCTTAGTACTCCATCAGAGGCTAAAAACAGTGGAGTTGAACTGAAGATTTTAAGTTTTGAAGCAAAAAAATCCTACTATTCAACCCAAGTCCTGACTCACACAAAGGTTTTGTACTGAAATTTAACTATTTCAGTTAGGGCGTGATTTATTTATTTATTTATTTTTACTGAAATAGTTAAGTTGGTTCAACCCCTACTGTGGATGAAGTTATATTGGTATAGTTTATCCCCTACAATATATTAGAATAAGCTATAGAAATTAGCTCTTTTATACCAGTGCGACAATATCCACACTAGGGTGTTAATACCACTTTAACTGTACCTGCATTGTGGTGGTACAACTTGTGTGTTTAGACAAACCCTAAGAGTTCACCATGTATCGGAATCACTATTTCAATAAAGGCGAAGAAAAAAAATAACTTTTTAATATGAGAGAGTGTAAAGTAGAACTACTTATCTAATTAGTATCAAGGCTATATGAAAATCGCTGAGAAATTCAGTATAAAAACAAAGCAATTTTCTCCTCGAAACCTAGGTGACCATGACCGCATTATGAAAAATATGAACCAACATAGACTGTTAACATTTTTCTTCCACACAGCTTTCATCAATCTCTATCAACTGCAACTGAAAATAAAGAGGTTGTAACTACCACAGAAGTTCCTTTAACTTCAAATTTACATAACTGTTTCTGACAGGTCCTACATGTTGAACCACCATCTCCATTCTACCCTCCTCTAAAGTAATCAGACATTAGACTTGGATGAGGGCAAATTAGTTATTGATTGCAGCTGAATGACCTCGAGAATCTTCTCAAGAGAACTTCTAGAGGCCACAGGTGAAGCCAATCTAGATTAATCTAAATTTTCGCCAGAAAGATATGCAGCCTTGATTATAGTCCCTTACTTGCAGTAAATACAATGAGGATGAACAAGGGCAGACTCCACTTGCCCTCAGATTTTACAGTCACCCGTCCCCAAACCCCCCCTCTTCCCCCCACCTTCATTTAAGTCAGCAACTAGGACTCTAATGTGACAATGTGATTTTTAGTTCTTTTTAAAAATAGAACCACACTGGTGAGAGAAGCATGTTACTAAAAATGACAATTTTGAGGTTCAGTATCTCACACATGATAAACATCATTCAACAAATCAAATTCCCAGTTGTCCAGGAGTACAGAGCATTAGTCCTCAGCCCTGGGCTGGTAGGACTTTGTCCCTGGGTCAGTAAGAATTCAAAACATGTAAGCAAAAACAAAAAAGTGAGACTGAGCAGCATATTCCAGAAGTCTTGAGGTCTTTCTGAGAGTAGCCTTCATTGCTTTAAGATCTACCATACCATTCTCTCACTCGAAGGGAAAATCTATAATGGCAGCAGGCCATAAAAGAAACCCAGTTTGGAATAAGAACCATTAAAGAAATATATGTTTGCTGATGATGTTTTAAAGAAAGTCACACCAGTGAACTGGTGGAAGTCACTTAAGAACTTGGATTCAGAGACTGTTGAAGTGATAATCTCACTTTTAACTGCAGTAGCTTCTTCTGCCAGTGTAGAAAGAATATTTACTTACTTTGGACTAATTCATTCCAAATTGAGAAATCGTTTGGGATCTGAAAAAGCACGAAAGCTTGCTTTTCTTTTCCAGATTATGAACAAACAGGAATATGAAGGTGAAGACAACTGAGTTAGCTGCAGAAGCCAATATTTTAAGTTTCTCGTGTTGACCTGGCTGACATAGTCGATTTAATTTTTGTTTTTTTAAATATTTCATTTAACTATTTTAGTTAACACAATTTTAACAAAAACAAGCCTGATTTTAAAAAACTTGAATGTTTAACTAAATTCAAAAATTCATATGCTTGTTTTTGTTAAAATATTGTATGTTTGCTGTTGAAGAAAAAAATCCAGAATACATTACACTGTTGTTTTAGTTAAATAAAACAATTTAAATGTCTGTCTGGTGATGTTCTCCTCCTAATACAGCATGGCAAGAAAATCTCCAAATATTAATGATTAACCTGTTGAATTGGAGATAGTTCACCTCCCAATGACTTCATAAATATCTGCTTCAATTACCTTTGGTAAATGAAATAACCAAACAATCATTCATTTTCTGATATAGCTGGTAAAACTAATCTGAAAAGTTTTCAAAATAAATCATTTAAAAAATGTATAGTGTGTACCTTCTAAAAATGAAACCTACAACTATCTCTGAGTTGTGAAGAATATGTATTAAGGTTATAACAACAAACAAGAATGCACTTTTATGTAGAAATCCATGATTACATCGAGTCGTCCTGACTAGTGATTTAAATCAAATCCACCCTGCAAATTTGTATAGCACTTGAATACTACAATGACTGCCACAGAAAAGACCTCTTTTCTTTCTTACCAGTGAGGTAAAGGGGGAGTAAGAAATTAATTTTTGCATATGTTAATCTTACCTAAGTACTGCAGTTTCAAATGTGAATCATCTCCAGTCTGCAAACAGCTTACTTGCTTCTGCTATTGCTCACAACTTTGCTGATACCTATGAAACCTCAGTTCTCCTAGCAAGAACCTTGTTAGACAAGGTCTGTTAAGTGGTCAAAAAGACATAAGGCGTAAGCACACCCTAGGATATAAATGTATTCCTGCTTAAATCATTGTGAATAGTCTAATTACATGATCACATAATATTTTTTCCACAGGACTACTTCTTAATTCAGTGCACAGGAGAGTGCACTTAATGAGCAGCTAATATTTTATTTTATCCATATTGTTCAAAGCGTGTCCCCAAGCCTTGTGCACTTCACACTATCCAATCCCTGCTCCGAAGACAGAATTAATTTCCCCAAGGTCTTTTCTATGGCAGTCATTGTAGTATCCAAGTGCTAGACAATCTTTACTTTATTTTCACAATATCCATGTGAGATAAGTGAGTATTATCCCCATTTTACAGATAGGGAACTGAGACAGAAAGATAAATTTTCTGCTCCACTCCTCACTAATTAGGCCTCAACTGGAGTATTGGGTGCCACATTTCAGGAAAGAAGTAGACAAATTGGAGAAAGTCCAGAGAAGAGCAACAAAAATGATGAAAGGTCTAGAAAACATGAACTATGATGTAAGATTGAAAAAATTGGGTTTGTTTAGTCTGGAAAAGAGAAGACTGAGGGGGGACATGATAACTATTCTCAAGTACATAAAAGGTTGCTACAAGGAGGAGGGAGAAAAACTGTTCTTCTTAACCTCTGAGGATAAGACAAGAAGCAATGGACTTAAACTGCAGGAAGGGAGGTTTAGGTTGGACATTCAGAAAAAACTTCCTAACTGTCAGGGTGGTTAAACACTGGAATAAATGGCCTAGGGAGGTTGTGGAATCTCCATCACTGGAGATTTTTAAGAACAGGTTAGACAAACACCTGTTAGGAATGGTCTAGATAATTCTTAGTCTTGCCTCTTGAGGTCCCTTCCAGTCCTATGATTTCAAAAGTATCCACTAGTTTTAGGTGTCCAATTTGGGCCTGATATTTGAGAATACCCCAGGGTACCAAGTCAGGCACCCAGAAAACAAGGAACACACAATTACTGACCAACTTGAAAAGCTTGGTTTAAGTAACTTGACCATCCCTGTGGGCGGTCTCATTTTTGTATAAGATATTCTCATAGCTTTGGTTTAGCTTCAAACCCTTCCCAAGACACACATGCTAAATTGAAAAAATATTTTATATGAGAATTTTTTAAAAGTGCCTACTCCCATCAAGGTGGGGGAGAGATAATACCACCAGCATCTGTTTAAATTCATACCTTAGGTTATACCTATGCAGACAATGACCTTAGTTTTTTTGGCATTTTCCTTTTAATGGAAAGGAAAAGTGATCTGGTTTTTTTTTGTTTTTTTTTTGTGGCTGAACACCTTCCCAATCTTGTACTTTCATGGACCCATCCTAAAGATTTCACCCACTTAATGATCCCTCTCTCTTCACAGCAGCGCAGCTCCTCTTGGAGCCACACCACAACTGGCTGGGTCTCTCTGTAGCAATCACAGAGGGGAGCCATAAAATATGTGCTGTATTTCTTCTCATTTCAATTTCTTCCTGGGATGACCAAAGTATAAAAAGTACACACCCCTCTGCACCGCGACAACCCAATTTAGTGACTGAACTCTGTGTAGAGGCAGAAGCATGCAGCACCAGGGGAAGAGCCTTTATTACAGTGCCTATGGAAAAGGGATTGTCCACAAAACAGATGAGATTAATATTGCACTGATCTGACCTAGATTATCTAGGTCTTTATTTTCACCCCCTTCTCACCTAATTTTAAACAAAAAATAAAGCATCCATGTACACTGCAAGACTGGAAATATGAAATATTGTTGCAATACAACAATATTTGTTGCAATATTGTTGCAATACAACAATTCCGGCTATCAATAGCATTTGCTTACCTTTAAACATATATTGCATTGTATTCACACATTATACCATTATTATAATTATCAGATACAAGCATACAGATTTCAAACAGAGTCCCATAAAGTCTTTACCAGAAAGGTGAAAATATGCAATTTGATCACCACAAAATGACAACTGGAAACTTTCCTTAACCTACTTTCACACTTCAGTGTTAAATGATTTTACACTTTCGCTCGCTCTCTCTCACACACACATTCTCCTTGATGCACTTAATGTCCCTTAACATTGATTTGAGTTAAGCACATGCATCACAGTAGGAATCTATTAATGCATTCAATTTGCATATAAAACAGTCTTTATTACGAATGGGATTTAAGAAAAAAAAAATCAAGATTCCAGAATTTGCTCTGGGAAGGTGAGGAGGGAAGAGGAGAATAGATTTGTTTCTCAGTATAAAATATTGGTATTGCTGATTGAACTTTTATCGACAGTCACAAAACTACTGTTTGTAAAAAGGATAAGTCTGTTAATCCCCAGCATGTGGTAGTGTTTTCTATATTGTGCATTTATAGATCATCTATGCCTGACATTATTGTAACTCAATGCAGCCTCAAGAGTTCCCTGACCCTGATAACACACAGACTTTTCATCCAGGGAATCAGAGGAAATAAATCAAAGGAATAATGTATCAGTAGTAGAACAAGAGTACAAAAAAATAACAATATCAAGTTTTATAAAAATTGCTTGAAGATGGTAACTCCACTTCAGTATATATCACAAGTCAAATTCCAATTTGTCCTCCATTTGATTAACAAGATCTAGAGAGTTCCATCTTTGCTGTATATTTCATCAAGATGAAATAAACCTGTATTTCAGTTCCAATGCACAATACTGAAACATTTCCTCCTTCGCAGGAATGCTCCTCCATTGCTTCCTTTCCATTATTTCCTCAAAAAAACAGCACAGTGACCATGCCACCAGCCCAAAGACAGGATTTCTTTTTGAGATTCTTACATTCCATACTTGCATATACCCTGAGACTTCACTGACTTCTCAGCCAATGGAGCTGTACAGTGTACATCAATGCAGAATTTTGCTGTTTACAGAATGGGGCCTCAATGTTATTACTCAGAATATTTTTAACCTATGGAATGGCCCAATTACAATATTCTGTATGTTAATTCAGGAGATTTGAGTTTAACTTTTGAGTTCAGTCTCACTTCCTCAGCCAAATGGGTTAGGAGTGTTAGGCAGATCTACATTACACAGTTAGGTAGTGTAGTTAAGAGGCCTTACGCTGACCTAATAATGAATGTGTCTACACAACCAGGCCTCTTTCACTGACAGAACTCACCCACTACATCGACTTAATTACTCCATTTCCGTGAGAGGCGTAGTGCTTAATTCGATGTTGCTAGGTCAACAAAGAGGCAGAGTAGACACTACATTATCTAACTGGCCTCCAGGAGATGTCTCAGAATGCTCTGGTAAAAGTCAGGTACATAGGAAACCGTCCCTCCCCTGTCAAAGGACCGGGAACCTTTGAATTTCCATTTCCTGTTTGCATGGCATGGAGAGCTCGCCTCCACAGCTGACCATGGCAGCTCCAGACTCCAAACACGGTCCAGCCTGGAGCACATAGGAGGTGGTGGATCTTCTTGGTCTGTGGGGAGAAGAGGCTGCGTAGGCACATCTCTGATCCAGTCATAGAAACGCAGATGTCTACAAGCAGATCACGCAGGGCATGGGGGAGAAGGGCTACATCAGGGACACGCAGCAGTGCATGTGAAAATCAAGGACCTGCAGCAGGCATACCAGAAGGTAAGGGAGGCGAACAGTCGTGCTGGTACAGCACTGCAGACATGCCTCTCTTACGAGGATATGCATGGATTCTCACAACCCCCAAGAGCAGCGTGGAAACCTCTGAGGAATCGGAAACCCAGGCTAGTGCAGGCAACACTAAGGAGGTGGTCTTGGACGAGGAAAAGGAGGAAGAGAATAGGAGACAGGCGAGCCGAAGAGCCAGGAGCTGTTTGTAACCCTGGAGTAGTGCATCCAGTTGCAGAGCAGCACTGTGGCCAAGCATGATGCCAGTGAAGGAACCTTTGGTGAGTATGCAATTTCAAGTAATATTCTGGAGTCAATATGGTGGAACAAAGAGTTGATGCACTCCAAGATTTTATGGGAATCCTCCACAGAGATCTCTAGGAAACTTTCCTAGAGGTACTCTGCAATCCTCGGCCGAAGGTTCCTTGGCAGAGCTGCCTTGTTCCTTCCCGCTAAAGAGTGATTTTCCCACACCACTCTGCAATCACTTGGGCAGGGACCAAAGCTGCACACAGGCAAGCGACATAGGGACTGGGGCGGAAGCCGCAAGCATGTAGTAAATGCACCCTTGCTTCCCCTCAGGAGTGAAATATACCATACCGACCACCCCCTCTGGAAACAGTGGTCCAGTTTAGAGCGTTGCCCCCCTTTAAGTGACCTGCAACCTTTTCAGATTGCTTCAGTGCAATAAAAAAAAATGTCCTTACCCTGGGTTTCACTCACCATACTTGGGGTCTTCTGCCTCATGTGTACTTGCCTAGGGCCACCGAGAAAGTGATAGGTATTTTACCAGCATCGTGTTAATGTTACTGTTGTTTCAATGCTCTGTGTGTAGCTGACAATAGCTCTTCTGTTTATTGTGAACCATGTGTTTCCAGATTTCACCTTGAGAAACAACCCCTCTACAACAGCAGAGTGTCTGCGCAAGATAAGAAACCGACCAAGAAGGACCAAGGAAGATATGTTCCAGATCGTGCTGCAGCAGTCAGAGGCTGAAAACACTGAACGCAAGAAGTGTAGTGAAAGTGAAAAGCAGAAAGAGAAGAGAAGGATTCTTACAACAGGGATGCCACAGAGACGCTGATTAAAGCTTTAGAGCGTCTAACCAACATGCTCCAGAACAGGGGTGGGCAAACTGAGCCTGAGAAGGAGCCAGAATTTACCAATAAACATTGCCAAAGAGCCACAGTAATGTCAGCAGCCCCCCATCCACTACCCCCTTCTAGCCCCCAGTGCCTCCCACCAACCAGCAGCCCCGCCAATCAGGGCCTCTTCCTCCCTACCCACACCTTCTGTCCACCACAATCAGCTGTTCTGCAGCGCGCAGGAGGCTCTGGTGGGCAAGGGGGAGGAGCGAGGGCATGGCATGCTCAAGCGAAGGGGTAGGGGCCTTGGGAGAAGGGATGGAGTAGTGGCAGGACCTGGGGCAGAGAAGGGGGTTGAGCAGTGAGCACCCCACAGCACATTGGAAAGTTAGCATTGTAGCTCCAGCCTCAGAGTCAGCGCCTATGCAAGGAGCTGCATATTAACCTCTGAAGAGCCACATGCGGCTCCAGAGCCACAGGTTGGCCACCCCTGCTCCAGACTCTCCCCTGCACATTTCTTTCCACCTTCTGACACTTTGCGCTTTCCTCTACACTCCATCCCTGCAGACAGCTGTTCAATGAAAGCTGGACCTATACACAACTATGAAAATCATCCCCCTCCCATTCCTCCCCCCCCCGCAACTGTGTGGATGGCTGTGCGCGCCTGTGTGGTTTGTCTGTCAATAAAAGCAGTGTTTTTATTAATACATACTCCTTTATTTTCCCGCAAGGGATGATACCTCATAGCACCATGCAAATCAGCACTTTATTGGTCCCTTACATTGAATCCTAGGCCTTAACAATCGTAGTTGCTTCATAGGCTACCAGATTTAAGTAAATCATTACAGTCTCAAGCATAGCAACAACCATTGCTGGTTTTCTTGTTGGAACTGTTGTCTCAAGGCATCCCTGATTCTTACTGTCCCACGCTGCGCCCCTCTAATTGCCCCGGTATCTGGCTGCTCAAAAGCAGCAGCCAGGCATTCTGCATCAGCAGTCCTCCCCTGAGAAAACTGTTTGCCCTTCCCTTCACAAATATTATGCAGCGTACAACACGCGGCTATAACCATTGGAATATTTTCCTCACTCAGATCTAGCCTACCATATAGGCATCGACAGCGCGCCTTTAAGCGGTCAAGCGCACATTCAATGATCATTCTGCACCTTCTCAGCCTGTTGTTGAACTGCTCCTTACTGCTATCTAGGTTTCCCATGTATGGCTTCATGAGCCATGGCATCAATGGGTATGCCGGGTTTCCCAAGATCAATATGGGCATTTCTACTTCCCCTATGGTGATCCCCTATGGAAAGAAAGTGTCTGCTTGCAGCTTTCTGTACAGACCAGTGTTCCTAAAGATACGTGCATCGTGCACTTTTCCAGACCACCCCACGTTAATGTCAGTGAATTGCCCACAGTGATCCACAAGCACCTGCAAAACCATAGGAAAGTACCCCTTCCAATTGATGTACTCAGTCACAAGGTGGTCCAGTGCAAGAATTGGAATGTATGTTCCATCTACCGCCCGATCGCAGTTAGGGAAACCCATGTCTGCAAAGCCAACCACAATGTCACGCATGTTGCCAAGAGTCACGGTCTTTCGCAGCAGAATGCAAATTAATGGCCTTGCACACTTGCGTTAACACAGTACCAATGGTTGACTTCCCCACTCCAAACTGGTTCGTGACTGACCGGTAGCTTCCACACTGCGATCTCCACACGCTTCTCCACCAAGAGAACAGCTCTCATTCGGGAGTCCTTGTGCCGCAGGGCTGGGGCGAGATCGTACACAGTTCCATGAAGGTGGCTTTCGTATCTGAATGTTCTGCAGCCACTGCTCGTCACCCCAGACTTGCATAACTATGTGATCCCACCACCCTGTGCTAGTTTCCCAAAAGCGACATTCCACTGCATTCAGCTCCTCTGTGAATGCCAAAAGCAATCTAATATTGCTGCTGTGCATGCTGGACACCATATCAGGCAACTGTGACTGCTGTTGCCTTTGTAATTTCAAGAAAAACTCAACTGCTGCTTGCGATGTGCTAGTGAGAGCTAGCAGAGCAGTGGAGAGTAGTGTGGGGTCCACTCCTGCAGATAGATGTGGCGGGGAAAGCACTAAGGGACATTGAAAAATACTGTTAACTGAAGACTGAATCACATTGAATGATGGGACGGAAAGCAGTGCATCACGGGGCATTGAGCCCGGACCCATGATGTGCCGCAATCCCCTCTGCCTTCCCACAAGACCTACCAGTAGAAGGAGGAGGTAGAACGGGGAGAGCTGCAATGTGGGATGGCTACCCACAGTGCACTGCTCTCACTGGCGATGCAAGCACTGCAAGTGTGGACACACTATGGCGCCAGCGGAAGAGAGTGTGGACATGCAACAGTGCTTTTAATTAACACGCTTTAATGAAAGCGGTATAACTTTTGGCGCAAAAACCTGCCAGTGTAGATATACCCTAAAAAATGACTGGCTGGGTAGGGCCCATTCAAGTTGGATGGTCCATCGGGGGACATTTAACTCACAATGGACCATGGCTACATCTAATGGGCTTTCTTGTACACTTTCCAACTAAAGTATGGGTAATGGCCTCTGCTGTGACTAAGCAAAGCATTCATGGGTATGTGACTTGCCCATGTGATTGTTACTGGACTACCTTAGAATACCAGTGGTTTTCCACTGAAAGGCGTGGGAACCAAGCCTGGAGACAAAGGGTTCCAACCATATGCAAAAACTATTTAAGGCAGGGGAATGACATCATCACAGTTCTTCGCTGACTCCCCACCGAAAGGAGACTCTTGGCAACACCTGAGAAACAAGGACTGAACTGGGACCAAGTGCTGGGCCCAGGCTAGAGCGATTTCTAGCCTGTGAAAGGAATATCTGGGGGGTTTTAAGCTGCAAGCAAGGGCAGCTGGCCCCTTAAGAATCTCTGAAGCCTGCTTACATCATTATTCAGGGCGAGAATTTGCTACTCATATCTAATCTCTTTAGTATGTTAAGCTTAGACTGCATTTTTGTTTATTTGCTAGGTAACCTGCTTTGATCTGTTTGCTATCCCTTATAATCACTTAATAAACTTGCTTCTGCTTTATCACAAACCAGTGTGTGGGAGTTACAACTTGGGGCAAAAAGCTGTTGTATATATCCTCTCCACAAATTTCATGAGCTTATGCCGTACAGATCTCTGTGCAGTGCAAGACAGTATAATTCTGGGGAGGCGAGGGAGGGATGCACTTGAGCAGCTGGGCAGTTCCTTAGCTGTAGCTTCCCCATGCAGAGCTAATCTCAGCAGTTTGTATGTACTGCAGATGGGTGTGCCCCTACCTGTATGTGTGCTGGAGCATGGCAAAGGGCTTGGCAGGCTGGTCACTGCAGTACAGTGTAAAGGGAGCCCAGGCTGGTGGCTCAGTGGTACCCCAGTTCCAGGTGGCACCCCAGGGGGAACCCGTCACACCCACTTTTTAAAAAATAATCTACATTTTAACTGTTATAGTTGCCCATTTTAAATGTGGATTTAAGAAATCTCCAAGGCCAAAATTTCAGAGATGAGCAAAAGTGTGCATGCCCACCGTATGCCATAAATACCCATTACATAAACAAATAGGCTGTTTTGAATACTGTGGCAGACAAATGCCTGCTATATACAGGCATTACAAGATTTGCATGTAAAAAAGGGAGGGTTGTGTACACAAGTAGACATACAATCAAATGTTCCATATTCAAAAATGTGGTCCAAAGTTCACAAAACAAAGAACAACAAGGAGTCTGGTGGCACCTTAAAGACTAACAGATTTATTTGAGCATAAGCTTTCATGGGTAAAACACCACTTCTTCAGGTGAATCAAACTTAAATGTTGATATATTTAAAACAAAGCACTCAGATACTAGCAGATAAAATTATATTAATTGTTACTGCTGCTTACCATTCCTTTTAGGTTTATTTCTGCTGTATTCTGAAAGTATAACCCAAGAAGATGCACTGATGATGTAGTCATTGATTCAAGCAGCAGCCTGACAGCCTCAGTAACTATGTTCATTTATAGACATCTCTTTTCCTTTGTTTAGCTTAGGGGGTTCTAAAATTCTTTTTAGAATGTTACCCACACCATAGCAGAGTGTTCATGGATCACCTCCTCTCCTATTCACATTAGCAGATAGAAAGGAAGGTGATCAGTACAATCACATAACATACCTGTAGCAATTACAAAAATTGTTTTCATGGAAAAGTAGCATCAGGCAAATATTTTCATCTGTCTTCATGCTATTCAGAGAAACAAGGAGCAGCAACACTGCAACTAATCTCATCTCCATCAACCACAAGCAAGTGCTCCACAGACCACAGTTCAAGAACCTTTGGATTAATGGCAAGAACCAAAGCCTCTTTAAATGCAAGTTAAAACTGCCCCACCTTTACACAGCCCTCGAAAAGCTTTAGACATCATTTAAAGGTGACCTACATGGGGCTTTATTTTTGATTGGGTTTATGCTCTTTTTGCTCCTTTATGGTGTATAAAGCAGTAAAAACATTAAGGATTTTTTTTTTTACACTACTTATTTTTACCTTCAAAATCAGGTTTATCAAATCTGGTCTTCCCTGGTTTTGTTGGAGGATCTTTGAGAAGTGTAATGGATCTTTATCTGAGATGCAAGGGTGTACAATGACCAATGAGAGACAGAACATTCCCTCTACTCATTAGGAAAAAACCATCACAAGCAAGTATGGATACACCACTTTTCACATTCAATGCATTTCACAAACATTAACTAGTTAACACTCAAAAAGACACTGCACGCATCATCATATTGTTAAGAAACTACTTAATGCAATCCTCCTTCTCCCCAGAAGGAATCCCAACTTGGCAACACACAACACCATGGGGCACGGCTACTTACAGCAGTGCCTAGTTAACATCTCAGGGTTCTGCCAAATCAGGCTTTTTTTCAGTGGGGGGGGGGGGGGAGGGAGGAATAGGAATACTGATGTTTGGGGAGGACTGCAACATTTTCTGCCGTGATTGACAAAACACCACCTAAGACCAGCCCTGACTACTAAATCCTATAAGAGTGTGTAGTACTTAGAAATCATCAGATGTACACATCACCTCCTGTGTAGCTTCATTAGCCATTATGGAAGCCGTAGCTTCCATAGCCATTATGGAACTGATGCATAGACAAGATGTGGGCATTTTTACCATCATGTCCTGATGTACCAAGTGCACGGGTTTCAAACACCCTGTCACCCAGCCCTGCTCAGAGGCATCAGAGCTCTCAAAGGCTATTCCAAGGTTGCTTAAGACGAAAACTGCAGAAGTCTACATAAAACAACTCAGAGAAAGCAGGTCACTGGCAGCCACTCAAAACGCAGACTCAGCCAGTGCACGCCGAGTGATTCATAACTTCATCCTCTGCTACACAACAGACATCACCAGGAAACCCAAGGCGAAAATGCCCCGCAGCTAAACAAGTTCAACAGCTTCCGCCTAAGAGGTGCACAGGTACCAAGGGCAGGGGCTGGCAGGTGTTTTCGGTAAGCATTTTTTCCAATTAACGTTCCGTTATCTGGCACGTTTAGGCCAGGATCCCAGCGGGCTCCACGCGGAGCCGTGCCAGGCGCCAGGTCCCTCCCCCGCAGCGCCGGGGTGCGGGGCCCCTATCACACGCCAGCAGCTTTAACTCAACCGGCCTCAGTTTCCCGGGGGGGGGGTGTCTCGCTCAGACAGACCCGCCCCCGACCCCGCCACGCTCCCCTCGCGCCCGTACGGCAGCCCGGGCCGGCTCGCCCGCCGAGGCCGATTGGGAGCACGGGCGGCTCCGACCCTCGCCACGGCAGCGCTCAGGCCGGGAGCCCCCTTGGCTCGCCCGGGGCGGCGGCACCACCCGATGAGGTGGCAGCCAGTCCTGTCCCCGCAGCGGCCGGGGCACCGCGGAGGTGGGACCTTTGGCCGCCTCCAGCCCCTCCCCGGGCTAGTTGGGGGTTGCGGGCGGGAGGACCCCCCAGCCGGGCACCGGAGCAAACCTCCCGGCAAAGCCCGTGCCTCCGCTTACCTCCTGCCGCGGCGGGGCGCGGGCGGCGCCGAGGAGCAGCGGTGGGGGCCGAGCGGAACGGAGCGGCGGTTGCCCCGGGAGCCCGTGAAGCAGGCACGCGCGCGCGCGCACTGAAGCGGGGGAAGAGGGATTCCGGGTCCCCGAGCCCAGCCAGTTCCACTCAGCGGAGCCGCGCCGCCTCGGCCTCGCCCCACGTGACCCCCCTCCCTGGCGTATCTGCTCTGCCGCTCGCCGCTGGGGCGCGCGCGCGCGCCCGCCCGGAACGGAACTTCGCCGCCTCTGCGACGTGCAGGCGGCAGGAACGCGGGCCAATTAGCGACAGCAGCCGGAGGGAGGGGCTATAAACGTGAGTGTGCGCGTGTCCCAGAGCCGCCGTGTGGACCGCTGCCTTCTGTCTCCATGGGCTGTGGGCGAGCCGCTGCCGATGCAAAGCGATGTCTGTCTCCGTGCATTATGGCTGTCAACGTGTGTGTCTCCCAGTGCATCGCTGCTTATCGTGGGTGTGGGTGTGGGTGTGGGTGTGGGTGTGTTCGATACTCTGCAGAAGTATGTCCATCATGGCAATGCATTACTACTGCAAATGTGGGTGTCTGCCATTGCATTACCATGACTGCTGCAGGTTCTCTGGACAAAAAAGGTGTCTCTGTCCATTGCCGTACTTCTGCAAACCAACGCTCAGGGGGAGTGGGCGGGGCGGGGACGGACAGAGAGACGGGTAACGACGCTCTCTCCTCTGTGCTTGTAGTAACAGTTATTGTAGGGGGTTGTATTTGATTTTAGCAGGAACGTAGCTCCCACATTAGTTCTCTCACAGGTGGGGGGGAGTTTGCGCAAGGGCAATGGGTAGGCTGCCAGCTGTGGCCTTTGTGTAATTATTTAAACTTTTAGTTATATCATTAGTGATGGGCCTTGATGCCTTCCTGGTAATTCTGGAAAAATATGCTCTCCTTCAGCACCACTACTGTTTCTGCCCGTAGTTTCTCATTCTTCTCCATCCCCCTTTTCCTCTTTCTTTCTCTTATCTCCCCTCCACCTCCTTTCTCCACCTGGTATTTCCCTGCCTGCAGCAGCCCCTAATTCCCCTTCCTATTTGTAAAAGTAGCCACTGGCATCAGAGGATTCTGACCCTACTATCTTGTATCTTCTGCAACCTTGACTCAGTTGACAGTACTGGGTCCAGCAAATAAAGTTCATTTTCTTACCAACGCTCCTGTGTGACACACTTTTTCTGTGTCATAGATTTCACTTCCACCCATTTCCTCATCCCCATCTGTTACAGGCAATAAAATGTTTTAATGCTTACATTTTTAGAGTCATCATTTTGTTATGCTTTATTAACACCCAATGAGATGAAAAGTAGGGAATAGTAGAGTCCGCACTTCTCAGAGCTGTTCATTCAGACTGTCTACACTTGTTTCATACTGTGAAAGTTATCTTTGCAGCCATGAGGGGCTTGAATTTTTTCGATGAAAACTTAGATTCTATAGAATCTGAACTTGTCAAGCAACCTCAAGTGAGCTGGATGTTTCACACCACTGGTTTAGAGTTCAGTAAAACTGGTTAGTTATTTATATTATGGTAGTGCCCACAGGCCCCAACTGAGACTGGAGCCCCATTTTGCTAGGCACTGTACATACACATAATAAGAGACAGTCCCTGCCCCAAATAGCTTTCAGTTTAGACAAGACAGGGGAAAGGGGAAACAGGCAGAGAGAGGTGAAATGACTTACCCAGGTTGACACAGTTGGTCAGTGACAGAAGTGGAAATACAGCCCAGGTCTCCTGAGTCCCAGTCCAATGTTCTATAAACTAGACCATGCTGCCTCTTTATGTTAATGTAGATTTTTTAAACCAACAAATGATCAGATTATTGTAAGGAATGGATTTCATTCCATTAAGGTGGAGAGCTATTTTGATATTTACCTGTGTTTTCACATTTGTTTGACATCACAAAATTGGGTATTTTGCATAATATTCAACACAAGACAGCAGTCATTGCTAGAAAATGATAAGATAGCACAGTGATCTATGGGTAGGGAAAGCCTTGCTATGGTGGGGAGGCACATGCTCTCTGAATCTCATCCTTAGGCTTCTTGCATATCTTTTGTACATGCGGGTGTCTCAGACAGCTAAGGGAATGTGGTTTGACCTCTGCATCTCTTTCAATATATGGCCTAGAAATATATGTCAACATATTTTAATTATTTGTGAATTGTGTGTTTCTCATTGTTATTAAAAAAACATTTGGACACAGAACTGAAATCTGTTCCCTTCATCATGCACACTGGTTTTTGATTGCAGAATTCTTTTAAGTATTTATTTAGAAAACATACACAGAATTGCATAGGCTATGCAAATATATATACATTTTAAAGTTATAGGTCAAATTTCAATTCTTCTTGATAATGTTGCTTTTTCACATCAGCAATTGAGTCAGTGTTTGAAAACTTTATGGGTCAGAGTCTGCCCCCCAGATACATACTTGCAATTCTCACTCAAGTCAGTAGGGTTAATGTTCATTCCTTCACTGCTGCATAAATATGCCCGTTTCAGCTGCTGCAGTTTTCTAAAGAACCACCCATTTGAATAGAATGTCAGGACAACTATGACACAGCTATATTTTAATAATATCTTTCCTGAACATATGGTATCTGGGAACTAAGATTTAAAGATGTTAAATACATTCATCCTAAATTAAGTCAGGTTTCCCCTCCATTACTCTTTGTTATGTTCCTTATTTGATGTCTTAATTCAACTTTGGATAAGGGCAAGATAAGCATGTTAGTGTTTGTCCCCATAAAAATATTTTTTTTCCTCGATCCATGATATTATCTTTGCTGCACACAACAGAAGGAGCTTTTCCAGTTAAGAGGAATCTCCTTTCTGGCACCAGAAAGGTTTAACTGCCTCTTCCCCACTCCAGAAAATAAACCCTTCTTCTTTATGTTCTCAAAATGAAATCTTAAGCTAGAGCCTATTATAACATCAAACCAAATCCAGCAACTGGCTGACTGCTCAGATGGCAGAAAAATCTTTACCGGCAGGTGGTGTGTCACTTTAACTGATAATTCAGTCCTTCTATTTCAGCCTGTGACACAGATCACTCCGGCATTCTGAACAATTCACTACCAAAACTTTAGTCAGGCCTAAAGAAACAAAAGGTTTTTATTTGGCTGTTGCCCTCTTCAGGCAAGTCATCAGTAGCAAATCAAACAGACAATAGTCCCACATCAGATCTATCTTCTCTGAGGCAGG
Source organism: Natator depressus (assembly GCF_965152275.1). Lineage (NCBI taxonomy): Eukaryota > Metazoa > Chordata > Testudines > Cheloniidae > Natator > Natator depressus. Next base: position 82,953,324 of record NC_134235.1, read on the forward strand.
CTCTGGCAGGCAGTCTTCTTTTCTGCCATTTCCTGCCCCAGCTAGGCCTCTCCCACAGAGTGAGAGCTGAAGGTCTGCTCTCCTTCCCAGTCAGTCCCTCGAAGAGCTGTGATCCACACCTCTCCCTTATGTCCCTTCCCAACAAGCCTGAGCCCTACGGTAGGTGTAGCAGAGTGGGGCTGATTGAGTCCACAGCCACTCATTAATCTTTTCCTGGCACGCTATCAAACAGCTCCAGAAAAGAGGTTCCTGATCACAGGGAAATCCATTTCAAAACACTAGGTGGGATCTGTGAAGGGACTTAGGCATTGCAAGACTGAGCATCATGTTGCCTAAATAATCACAGGAAACTGTGATCCACAAAGCTGAGTTTGGTGCCTAGGCTCCCTATACAATGGATGGGAAGAGATAGGTCTCAGACAGCCATCTACAAAAGCCAGCACGCTAGGCAAGAAGCCACCTAAGCTAGCAGTTGTGAGATGCCGACAACAGGGATGTGTGCTAATCCCATCCCTCTGTCAGCTATAAGTGCCTAAATCCAGGCTGCAGGGAAGCATCTAGTTCTGTTTAGCAATCTGCGAATGGGAACCTGCTGTCTCTCGTCAGACAGCATAGGCTTCTAGAGATGTTTCATGAGGGAATAAGTTAGGAACCTGCCTCACACAACACAAAAAAGGGGTAGAGAGTACCTACTTTAACTGTTGGTCCAGTGGTTAGTGCACATACCTGGACTATTGGGAACCCAGGTTCAATTCCCCCCACCTCTGCTAGAGGGTAAGAAAGGATTTGGATGGGGGAGGTTATAGAATATGCTGATAAGGGGCTCCCTCAGTCTGTCCTGTTGAAGTTGTTGCATTGTGGATAAATAATGAAAGAATGGCTGGAGCAGTTGGACTAGAGACCCAGGGTACTCTGTCTCTCAGGTGGGTACCCTAACACTGGGCAACAGAGTGATTCTCACTGGCCTAGTGACTTATTTAAATATTGGTCCACAATGGAACAGAAAGAGAAGGGGGCAGTGTTCCAGATTGCCTGGTAAGAGGAGTCAACATTCTTCTTGAATTCATCACCCAGCATTTTCCCCAATAAAACATTTGAAGTAATGATAAAACCATAAGTCTTAATAGGATCCTCACACTCAGGATTTTCAAACACTGGTATGCTTACAACAGGAAAAAGGCTGAAACTTTCCACTCCCTTGTCACTTTCCCCTTTCTCATCTTAACCTTGTGCTGGTTCTTCCCCACTCTGCTTTTATTCATATCTATAATCTAGCTATAAATAGATTTTGTAAGATGATTTTGAGTGCAAAAACCTTTAAAGATGGAGATTTTAAAATGAATTTCACTCAATTGGAGTAATTGTGTGAGTAGAGACATACTGGGGAATCAGTGGAGAAGACAGGAGATGGGGGAAAGGGAGAAGGAAAGAGGATAAAGAAGGGAGAAGAGGGACTAGAGGGAAAAGAATGGCATGTGAAAGGTGCAAGAGGAAGAATGAGTAAAGGGGACAAGACAGACATAATTGAAACCAAAGGAAAAAGTCACCCTAAGGAAGTATTTCTGTTGATGTCTCTCTTCCACTCCTTTATGTATCTCTATTCCAAACAGCCTCCCACATTCCTTGTTCTCTTAATTCTTAGCTGTGTAAGAACCTGAAAAGAACCAGTTTCTTCATGAACATTTTCCTCTTTGTTTTCTTTTGCTCTTTGCTCCTTTCTACAGTCGTAAACATCACTTTGCCTCAGTTCTCCACCGTAGGGAAATCTGTGTGGAGATTTTTTTCCAGCCATTCTAAATAAATAGAAATGTAGCTTAAATGGAGTATCATTTGTGTATTTAGTTTATAGCTGTTGTTCAGGGATTCAAGGTGAAACTCTGATTTATGTTAATTAGTTTAAGTACTGTTCCTCAATTTGCAGCTGGCTGACACAAACAATAGGCTTTTTTGTATTATGAAATTCGGTTTTACTAGTCAGAGTCCATAGCCAGAGCTTTCTCAATGACTGGTCAACAAATCTGGAACTCATTCCCACGAGACATCAGGAAAACCAAAAACCACAGAGTCGTCACTGGAGTGAAATGCAAAACCCAGTTCTACAGTCTAGACTTCCCACAATAACACCCCAAATATAAATACTTATTTGTATGCATATAAGCAAGGACCAGACCCTCCTGACTGGACCATAGAAAAGAGAAATTCTTCATGCCTCCTCTCTTCTGATCTTTAAAATGTACACTTTAAAGTTTTGGGAGGTGATCGTATACCACAGATGTCCAACATTCTCACTTTTTGTATCTGAACTACTCCGTGCCTATGTTGTTGAATCCAGTTGTTAGACCATCGGGAGATGAGTTTATGATAGGATTGTAAACTAGAATATGAAGAACAATGTGTGCAGGAAAGAGATATTTAGATGATAAAAGGCATCCAAAAGCATATAATGACCAGGATGTGTTTTCAAAATACAGTCACAAATAGGGTTGCCACCCATCCAGGTTTTATCCAATTTGGTTTTTGGCTTCTGTGTCTGGGTGCCATTTAGGGTTGCCAGGTGTCCAGTTTCGACTGAAAAGTCTGATAAAAAAGGGGATCTGGCTGTGTCCTGTCAGATGTACTGATACCAAAAGTCCGGTTACCATGAGGTGAGGGTAGGTGCCAGGTGCCAACTCTTACCTGCTCAGCCAGGGCTGACTCCTACCTGCAGGCTGCAGCAGCTCCTGTGACATCCCCAGAGCAGAGGGAGGTTAGGTGGGGGTGGGGGGGCAGAGGGTGGTGGAGCGAGTGACAGGACCGGGACCTCAGGGGAAGAGGTGAAAAAGGGGGTGAGTCCTTAGGGGAAGGGGTGGGGCAAGGGGTGGAGCCTCGGGGGTCTGGTTACCAGCAATTAGAAAGGTGGCAACCCTAGTCACAAACGTCTGTACCTGTCTGACTGCAGGATATAGAAATAATTCACATTCTGTCACCATATAATGGACTGAGGACAAAAGAACAAAATTCCATGCTTTGTCATGGGTAATGGAGCATATAATGAGCTCTCACATTAAAGATTCAAAACACAAGAAAAATATCTATTCAATACCATCGTAAATTGAGTACACTCAACAGTTCTTTTATTTGAGTTGTATTGTAAGTAGTTTAGGGTCATGCAATCAGTTTTACAGAAACAAGATAAAAAGAGAATTCATTTTTAAAAGCACTTTCTTGCCTATGTGAATGACACCAAGTTAGTAATTAAAATGATAATTTTAAAGATTTTATTTAATTATCACCATTTTTGCTGTATGTTTACCTTTTGCATTTCACTCACCTCTAATAATGACACTATACCGGTTAGTGAGTATGCCCTAACAGAATACTCTTGTGTCTGTGTTCTGAGCTTTGTAGAGGAATTAAAAACAAAACAAAACAGAAATCCTGATGTATTTTCAGTGACAAAGCAAAAAAAAAAAAAATCCTCATTTTCTATTCACCGTGCACTTTGATAAAAACAGCAACAAGCTATTTTGTTTTAAACTGAAACTTACAGGCCCAATCCTGCTTCAATTGAAGTTAATACAGAATTCTGTCATTGATATCCATAGCCTAAATTTGAGCCTTCCGCTACTTGAGAATGGCCATTAAATCAGGCCTTGAAAGAACATTCAAGTCAATGGAAAGGCCCCTACTGACTTGAATAAGAGATGGATCAGGCACTGAACGGCAAAAACCTGCCTCATTGTTATATTTATCACCGTAGATATTCATGATTCTTTGATGCAGGCAAAGACAGATTCCCTGCCCTGAAGAGCTTTAAAGAAAGATTGATGAGATTATGCAAGTTTCAAATAATCACAACAGTAAACAGTTAAGAAGCATACAAAACAAGCAGCAAATGACAATATTTGCACAGCAGTGACATTTTTAAAGGGCAGAGTTCCTCTAGCTGCTGCTCTCTCACTCAGTGATATGATACAGTCATTATTTCTCCTCTGGACTAGTTACCATGTTTCTGCTGCAGTCAAAAGCCAATACATGGCTAACAACATTTGTATCATTTGAATTGCCATTTAAAAAAAATCTCATAGTGTAGAATCACTCGCTTCAGTGTTTCTGTATCAAACCAGTGCTACACTAGCATATATGACTTGTCAGCCTGATTTGCCCCTGTGCTACTCCAGGTTTCTATTGATTTGAATGGAGTTACAATGATGTAAAACAGAAGTAATACATTAGTGAACCAGGCCCTATGTGTCAAACAGTAACTGTAGCTGGTGGGAACAGTCTTAGCAATAGCTCAGTCTGAGATGTATGCATTCTTAGGGGTTGTTTTGTTTTCTGAATTTCTTGCTTAATCCATATTTTGCTATGTGTTATTTAGCATCTGCTAGCAACTTGCTGTCTCTCAGAATGAATCATTCTGCATGGGTCATCCTAAATTGTTCAAGTTCTGGTTTGTCTGGTGACATCCACCAGGAAAGTTGTTAGCATTGCCAGAGTGAAAACTTACTCAAATTGCCTCCAAACAGGGCCCAATTTAACTACCATTTAAATCACTGGGAGTCTTTCCACTGTTTTTAATGGGAGCTGCATGGGGCCATTGGATCCCTGTTCAATAAGAAGCATCAAAGTATCAGCAAATGATTTAAAAATTCTAAACTTTTCTTTCTTGAATATATTTCTGTACAAGTTCATTAAAAATGGCCAGTGTTTATGTTTTTCAATGTTCCAAAATTTGTCATAGAGCTTATACCCTGGAAATATGTTATGAGCCTAATTCTTCTAATTGGATAATAATCCTCTGAACTATCAGAGAAAACCACTTCTCGCCTGGGTAAAGCAAGCAGAATTTGGCCTTGAGAGTCTTAAAATCAATTTAAAAACATTCCCTAGAAATGTACAAAATTCAAAGCTATGAGTTATCCAAATACCAGTAACCACCAAAAAAAAAAAAAAAAAAGTAAAAAAAGTTTAAGTTTGTGTTGTAAATCAACAAAAGACATTTTGAACTCATTATTGTTCTTTTCACCTTGCTTCTAGGCATCCACTTTTCAACTTCTGCCATTTTTATGCAAAGGTATCTAAGTGGCCAGAGATATGGAACTCCTTAGCACAAACTTGAATCACTGACTTATGTATGAATATTGTAATGCTGTAAAGCATGATGATTAGTATGAATTGGTCTAACCCTTCTACATAGCTCTGTACAATATCAATGCTTTTTTTCAGCCCCTTTTTCAGAGTAGTAAATATGATGCTTCTTGACAGGATATATCATAAGGTCTTCTAATCACACCTATGATTGTTCCAGTGCATAGAATCACCTTATCAAAGCCTGACTCACTGGCCAGCCAGATACATTTTAAAGAATATTTAGAAGCAACTGCAATGTATTTAATCAATGACATTAAGATGTGAATGTAACAAAAAAAAAACCAACAACCCATTGTGTGTTGTGAAGCCGTTAAAAGGGTAATAAGCAGAATTAGGAGGTCTTTCTGTAAATATATTATGGAGATGCTAAATCCTATGAAAGTTCAACACAAGATCAATATCTATTTCATAATAAAATCATTACACACATACAGTAACATCATAGTTTTATTCAGGTGTTTGTTTCCACTGATTTCTCTCCCTGTCTAATCAAGCTTCCTGTGGGATGAAGAATTATTTCTGGTACTGTAGACTTCACATCACTCTCCTTTGCAGCTTGCCAGCTACCTTCTCGATCATCTCCCTCTTCCACAATCAGGGTTTCATTTGGATCAGGTGTCTCTTCTGTAGCAATAATCTCTTCTACATGTGGCTTAACAAAATCTGATTTAGGAGAAGTAATACAGATTCTCACATATTTACTCTGCTTGACATAACACAAAGGCACGTAGAGTGTTGATTTATTTTAGCTTTGTTTATGACCTTTTTTCTCTTCCTTTCCCTCTTCCCACACCTATTTAAGGAGGTTCTGCACTAGAACTCATGTTGTAATTTTATATAGAGAGCCTAAAGTGAGCTAGTGCCTTTACGGACATGTAAGGAAACAGGTCCATGCTTAAAGAGTTTGTATACTAAGGGACAGAACTGGCAAACATTTACTCACATAAGAACATTGGCCAAGATTTTCTAAAGTGACTAGTGATTTTGGGTGCTCAACTTCAGACACCAAAAGGGGCCTGATTTTCCGAAAGTCTGGAGCACCCAGCCCTCTGAAAACCAGGCATCTCAAGTTAGGCACGTTAAACACTTGTCACTTTTGAAAATCTTGCCCATTATATGTATGTGGTTTAAGAACTCATATCTAGGAAGTAATGATCTGCATGGACTTCTAAGGGCATAATGTCAGACTTATTTTTCTTCTTGGAGCTGCACCCATTTTAATGAAGGAGTTCTTACCTTCTTTCTCCCCTTCATTGTGACAATTACTTGTGGCAGTTGCTTTTTTCCTTTTAGCTATAGTTATTGTATTTAGATTAGGTCCCTGCACATCAGCATCATGCATAACCATGCCAATCTGTGCCATCACAGGAGTCACAATCACCTGTACCAAAGAAAGAACAAAGAATGCACAAGCAAGAAATGCAGATGCATCAGAAATTCTCTTTTAAACAGCAGCGATAGAACCCCTATAATCAATATATTTAGAAATAGGTATCAGTCTAAATTCTTCATCCAGATATACATATACATAATGCCTGTTGAAGTGAAGAGGCACAGAATTTGGCCCATTATTTAGTAGATGATCAGTGTATCTAATTAATGCTCTCCATTACACCATTCATAATGGGAATATTCCCCTGTAGCTGTGTCAAATACACGGAGGAATGATGGGGACAGATTTTTGGAGAGAAAACAAAATTCTGCTAGAAAAATGAAACTGTATTAAAACTATACTTGCAAGAAAGATTAGTTAATCTACTACTCCAATAAGAAATGGCCAAACTATGCTCTGAGCTACACCTCTGAAATCCTATTGATTTCACTGATGATGCAAAAGTGTAACTTGGAGCAGGTTTAGTCAATTGTGCTTTATAATTACAGTGTAAGTTCTGGGCCCAAAATGGAATGATCTAATTATCAGCTTTCAATTTGCTTCATATCATATTAAGTGAAAGTATCAAATTCATTGGCAACATTTATATTTAAATTTCAGAAGGTTAATTATGGCATATTAAACAATGAGACTACTTTCCCTGCTTTCATTTTGAAAATAAAAAGTAAGGAGCACTTTTACTTTGTTTAAGATATAGAAATTCTGTGTAAACAAAGTTCCAGTTGATCTTTTTAATTCCTTAAGCCTTCATCCAAAGCATTTATGCATCTGCTTAAACTTTAAGCTTGTTAGTTGTTCCATTGAAACCACAGGACTACCTGTGCTTAAAGTTAAGCACATACTTAAATGCTTTGGTGGATCAGACCTGCGAGACAAATCTTGCTTGCCTTACTTATGTAAGTGTTGCAGTTGAAGTCAGTTACTGCATAAACATAGACAGGTTTTGCTTTGGATGTATAAATTCAAAATCTTCAACCTTTCTTAGAAATTAGTCAAGATCTTACTATTCCAGTGCAAAAATGACCTACATCAATGTTGATAAATGCGTTAAAATTTGTCCTGTTACCTGAGCCATACAGAATTTAGTAATTTCAGTTCACAAAGGTCTGCACAATCCTTTCTCTTCAGTTTTGATCTAAAGGGGATTTGTGCCCCTTGAGTGTCACTTTTCAGTTGATTTCTTAGCAATCTATTAGAAACTGCAAGTTCTGCAGGATTTAAAACAGAAGTCAGCCTAGGTTAATTCAAAATGTTTGTCAAGGTCATGAATCTTTTGGAGATAAGCTGAGCTCAGCTTCAGATTTATAACAAAAAAAACCCAAACTGGGCAAATGTTGCATGGTTTTGTGTTTCTTGCTGAATGTTTTATAGTGTTCTTACTTTTAGAAAAAGAAATTTCTCAAATTTTAAAGCTATCAAAGTACACTGTTACTTTTTCATATATAAGACTTCTGGGGTCAATCCTGCATCCAATGGACTCCTCACATGAATAAGGGCTACACACTAAACCCCAAAGGATTTAATTACCATCAGCACTTACCTTTTTGATTCTCACGGAGCTGCCATTACTACAGCAAGGGAAACTGCAGAATTTGTGGATTCACAATAGTTGAGATGTTATAGGAGATAAAAGTGTGTGAAAAGGTGAGCACAGATCATGCTTAAATAAAATGCTGAAAATATGTTAGTTCTACAGATTTTGATGTGACAAATCATGCTGCTGTGAGATCTATTCTGAAAAAAAAATAACATGGTGTATTCCACATGATATTAAGATAAGTTTTTCTCTCAAAATTAGAGACTGAGTTGATCATGACCTAAGATGCTGGAAATACACATGAATTCCATTGCTCCAGCTCATTTAATAATGAGCAAAGGCACTTTTGTAAATCACTGACAAATATACAGTATTACCACTGCCACCACAGAAGGCAGTTGTTGCAAAGGATCAAAGATTTGGATTAGTGGTTATATAAAGCTTTCAGCTGAAAAATAGTTTGTTTAGGATTTGATGAATACCTACTTTGTAACCTTCATAAGAACAATGGGAAAAACTGCAGAGACTATGAATTAAAAAAAGTATCGTTAATCTGTTATTGCTCACGTCTGTGAAGATTGAGACAGTGTAACTAACTGAATTTTAAGAAGTGAACTGACTTTATTGGAGCTACATATTCTACGGCTTCTACTCTTTCTCTACTTTATTACAAAATAATAATAGGAATAATAACAGGAAAAGCTGTAGGTAACAATAAAGTTCAATGAATACATTACCAATTCATTCCTGGTTTTCACCCACAATGGCCAGTAAAAGACAGGATACAAAGTTCTTGGGAGCAGAAAGTCTGCTGGAGGAAGATTGTTGCAGAACAAGGCTGCCACAACGTCCCTTCTACCAGAGGCCCATAGGAACCATCAGAGCCTCTCACACGGGTGGCATGGGGGTTTAAGTGTGTGGTTCAGCGGAGCTGGGTGATGTGCTGATCCGGCACATCCACACTGCAGTGTCCACTGGCACACTTCTGGTCCTGGCTCCAACAGAAACTTATCCTGATCTTTCCTTGGGCAAACCCCAGGAAGGGCAGTGAGGGAAAGATTACCTGCCCTTCTCCATGGGTGAATCTCCTCCTAGAATGGAGTAGGCCTTGTTATCACAGTGTAATGTAAGCTATGCCTCTCTGTACCTGTTAGGCTATATCTGGCCCAGTGACCGCTTTTCAGAAGTCATTAAGTTCCCTGCATCAATAACAGGGCTTGGCACTTATATAACATTTCATCTTCAAACAAAAATAATTAATAGTCGGTTAAGTAAATAGTACTGTCCTAATTTTATGTAGGGGAAAACAAAAACAGAGAATTTAAGAGACTTGGTTAAGTCCACTTCATTAGAGTCACAATAGGGTTAAATTTGGCCAGCAAATCAATGGTAGAACTGAGATTAAGAATTTAGGAGTTCCTGGGTCCTATCAACATGCTTAGTTCACCAGAAAATGCTGCTTCTACTCTACATGATGTAATTCAGAAAAAATTTCAGTCACCAGAGCTTATATCCCTTGGAAATAAATGTATAAAAAGACAATATTGAATGTACTATTTATCAGCTTATGTTACTTCAAATACTCATTGCTAGTTTTCTGTGGTGTTAATGTCCAATAACAGATGTTAATATGCTGAACTTTAAGAAAGAGATTTTCTATGGCCTCAATTAAGCAAAATACTTAAGCACATGCTTAACTTTAGGTATATGAGTAGAACTGTCAAAGTCAATGGAACTACTCGTGAATGTGCTTACGTGCCTTGTTGAACTAGGGTCTGAAGTTGGTGAAGATCAGAATTGAAATATGTGGAGGTTTCAGTGATTTCACTCTGTGTTTTATAGTAAAGACCAAAGTGAAGATTACCACAGTCAAAAGGGCCACTCCAGGAAGTTGCAATGGTGAAGAAGTTAACTGGAAGGTGCTGTGAACAACTACCAGACCAGTGACCAACAAAACAAGACAGTGAAACAAGGTAGAAGCAGAGATGAAAGAAATGTGTTCCATTTATTTGTGACCATTGAGGAGGAATCATACACTGTTGTTGACATGAGTGCACATTAATATTATAGCAACACATAAGAGATATTTGTTGATTTAGCATCCTGGGGCTCATTCTTATTTATACTACAGCCCCTTTACACTACTCAGACAGTATAAACAAGCCTTAAAGTGGTTGTAAATTACATTTAGTCCCATTTTAAGGACCTTTCTTTATACTGCCAAAACTGTGTAAAAGGGCCTTAGTGTAAATGAGAATCAGGACCTCTGTTTCTAATAGCTATAGTACACTCCATATATGCTACTTTACCAAAGTCTGACCAAATCTAAATTGCTGCTCAGAAAAACATCTCCTTTAAGCCTTGATCCTTTCAGCCACCTCATTAATTACCTCCCTTGAAACTCTCCCTCACTCTGCTTGTTTGTATTGTATGGAGGAAGAGGGTCAAATTTTGGACCTGATGCTGCATTCAGTAGGAATTTGGCTGATTTAAGATTTGCAGGGTTAGCTATAAGAGAATGGTCTTTAAATATACATTAGTAAAGGCACTATTTTGCTTGGTGTAAATACGTGTAATAAAAACACAAATGAAGTGAGTGGAAGGATCCAAGGCTATTTGCTATGCATAAAACAATTTACACACATGAATTATGCCAGTATATCATTCAATCTCTCCCCCATACTTCTGTTTCCTCGTCTCAAATTCATACTCTCTTTTTATCTCCTTTACTGGGCTCAGGCTGAGATACTTCATCTTCTCCCTCAGGTATGAACACACTTACAGTGAAATCACTGGTTTCTGTGCCATATTTGTTTTTCACCAAAATGCCGTATCTCCCAGAGTCGATTGTGTTGACGCCAGTCATAGTGAAGCTGGCGCTTTTTCCAGATTCATATTTCAGGATGCAGTGGGCATCTGCAGTCAACGGTTTCTCATTCTTCAGCCACGTGACCTCTGGGACAGGATCTCCCCAGACATTACAAGTAAGATTAAGCGCCTACAAAAAATGTACAAATGGGATATAAATAACAGTTGTTAATTTATTTTTTTGCATCCATTTGGATGAATAATTCCCTGAAAGTCCCCTCTTAGATTCCTGCTATTAGATAATGGATTCCCCTTAAGCATCCAAGATCAATAATTTCTGATGTAGTCTGATCCATCATGAAGGAAGAGAATGAACACAACTAATTAAAAAGCTCCATTTAAGCCTTCAGTATTTTATGGACCCTCTTCCCTCATGACCATTACCACAACCCCCTCTGCATTGTTTAATACAAAAATTAGACATTAGCAGCATCTGAATGTTAGGCCTTAAATGAGAATTTGAAGAACTATCTTCAAATTGGATGGATTTGTTCAGGTTAATTCTATAAGAGTACCACAAAAATAAAGGCAAATCTCCCTAAATATGATAAATGCTTAACCATTAAATGACCATGAATTAATCTCAAGTTTAAGAATGCCCTAAATTACATCCTGACAATTTCACAAACAGATCGAGTTGTTTTACAGACTCCCACAAAACTGCATAACATCTAATGGCGACTATTTTTATCTGAAATCAGTACAGTTTTCAGGGCCAATTTCTGCCCTTGGATGCTCACACATGTATTTCCCTTTGAAGTTAATCGGAGCTAAATCTGCGTGCGTGCTGAATTTGGTCCTAACATTAAGGCAGTTACTTCATTAGCAGAGGGCCAGTTGTTAGAAAGACCACCCTGACAGTTTAATAGCTGCTGCAGATTTGCAAATCTATCTCATACACCAGTAGTCAGAGCTCCTTTAATTTTTCTCTCTCAATGCCAACCCAGAAATACCCACAGGGAAGATATTTAGACATGTAAATGTGTAGTATGCCATTCACTTCAATACAAAGGATGAAACTGGTCCTTATTTATTAAAGAAAGTACAAAGTTAAAATAAAATTAAGATACAGTTACTAAAAGAATGAAGGCTCTCACAGCTGGGGCATATCCCAACCCTTCCCTTTAGGGACATATAGGATCTCCAGGAGTTGAACCTTATTTGTCTCAGAATGTTGCCTTAAGTGAGAGCAGTTGCCTAGAAAGGAGGCCTAATGTGTCCTAAAAATGTCATCCTGCTTAAGTTAGCTGTTACTTCTCCCAAGAGATTCAAAGCCCTGGTGGCTTTTTCAAGCCCTACTCCTAATTGTAAGTTTCGTTCTTCCAATCACAATGCCATGTGACTTATGTGATCAACTGCAACTAATAAATACAGCAATAAATATTCACAGCAGATTGTCGGGAATCAATTAATAGTAGGAAAAAAACTTGCAAAATGATCTCTCATTGAGTAAATTCAAATAACGAATACATTTGCTCACCAACATTCCGCAAGCAGAAAGAAAAGCTAAATAAGTCAAATCAATTATTCTGTGTGAATTAATGACTTGTCTCTCTACATCCCTAGTCCCCCCAGTCAGACGCAGGTGAGTATAGAAACACTGCTGGGGCTAGGATTCAGAACATGTCTAATTTTTTCTTCTTTGCTTAGGTTTTCCACTGTGTGCAAATATTGCCCCTTCTCTTGAGCCAAAGTATGGAATTCAGCTCACTAAAATGTTGTGAAAAGTAGTTAACTGGTGCTTATGTTCAAGATAGTCCCTTCAAAGGCTAACATCTCGAGCTCCAGTGTTAGCTTTAATTCTGCATACCCTGGATGTGTATGTTGAGCTGGGAGTCAGGCCGTGGGTAATGTCCGTTTCCTGGGGTTAAACATTTCCTCCTCTCCTTTTCCATTTTTTAAAATAATTCGCTTGTAAACAATTACAGTACAAATTCTTTCAAAAGACAATATGCAGGAATCAAATAATAGATCACATATAAGAAAATATAAAAATAAAGTCCATCAAATCTTGTTTGAAAAGTCCATAGAAATGAACACTTCAGAGACAGTCAAGTGTAGAGAAGTATGGTTTAAGTGGGACTTAAATGGTGTGCAGGCCTTATGCTGGCACTCTGCACTGAAGGGAATTTCATCTCTATGATGCTGAGCCTTCCAGGCAGAGCTTCAGCCCTAACATTCTGAACAGAAAAATCCATCAGTTTAATATCAGTCTCACTGTTTCTTTTCCTACATCTGTAATATACTGCTTGCAATGTAAGATATGATTTAAAACAGTCTGTTTCAAATTTAGTTTGAAGGGTTTTATTCCAGAGAAAATCATCTCCTGTGAGATGATAGGGGTGGAATGTAGTGAAAAAACGGAATCAGCATTCTGTTCCTCTAATTCAGTGGCTCTCAACTTTTTCAGACTACTGTACCCCTTTCAGGAGTCTGATTTGTCTTGAGTACCCCCAAGTTTCACTGCACTTAAAATCTACTTGTTTACTAAATCAGGCATAAAAATACAGAAGTGTCACAGGACCCTATTACTGAAGAATTGCTTACTTTCGCATTTTTACCATATAATTATAAAACACATCAATTGGAATATAAATGTACTTACATTTCAGTGTTTAGTATATACAGCAGCATAAACAAGTCATTGTCTGTACAAAATTTTGGTTTGTACGGACTTCGCTGGTGCTTTTTATGTAGCCTGTTGTAAAACTAGGCAAATATCTAGATGAGTTGATGTACCCCCGGAAGACCTTTGCGTACCCCTGGGGGAACGCATACCTCTGGTTGAGAGCCAAATCTCTAAATTACCTGCTTCTAATGCAGATTCATCTAACGGTGTCTATGGAAGGGACTGAAAATATTCCTGCCCCATGTTGTTAGCCTGAGTTAGTCATGGAAAGATCAATGGTAAAAAATATCCAGTAAACCTCCCTCTTTCCCTTCCTGCCTCAGGAATAATGGTGAAAGGTGAAAAAAGACATCCACCCATAAAATCAAGAAAAGGGGGAGACAGAAAAAATAATATCTCCTCAAACCTAAAGTACTTCTTCATGGTGGACCTCACTTCAGGGGATTCCCAGGAACAATAAACAAAATACCCAAGAGATTAAAAAGGGAACAAGAGGAAGAAAAATATCCCTCCTCCTCCAAAAAATATGTAACTTGGTGAGAACAGAGAAAAGGTAGACTCTGGGTGCCAGGTGGTCAAAGCCTGTTGAAATGGAGACCCTATCTGGTCTCCAGCAGGAGCCATGGTTGGAGAGTAAGTGGGGCTCTTAAACCTGTTCTCTTGGAGTCCTCTGGTATTAAATAATCATGTTTTTGATTGCAGAGATGTTTAAAAAGCTGAAGGAATGGGGGAAAAAAAACATATTATTCCTGGCTATTCAAGGACTCTGAATATGAACAGCTCAGCCACACCTGGACACTGCAGCCAGTGAAGAGTCTATAGTTTCATTCTCTATTCAGTGCTTCTATATCAGGGGTTCTCAAATGGGGGGGTCGTGTCCTCTCAGGTGGTCACAAGGTGGTTACATGGGGGTCATGAGCTGTCAGCTCCCTGGGGCTGACAGCCCCAAGCCCCCATTAAATTAAATCCCCCCATTTTAATTTATATGGGGAGGTCACACTCAGAGACTTGCTGTGTGAAAGGGGTCACCAATACAAAAAGTTTGAAAACCATGTTCTATTTTGTGTCCGCATTCTTTGAAAGCTAAGGGATCCGTATTGAATTGTCCCTATTGTCATTGCAAGGTCCTAATGAGTTACTGTCAGTGACGCAGAGAGTTATACTGGATGCATCACTCAAACCCTAACAGTCTAGAGTTGTGCCAATTTTTCCCTAACTGAGAGAAACGGCAGTGCCAATAACCCTTTTCTCCATCAAATTGTTTCTTAAAATAACTTCCCCTTTTGCTTAGCCTTACATCACTGATCTGATTACTGGTGCTGTGTGTTCCCACTCTGATGCACCCACTTCTTTATTGTTTGTGTTCTGCCTATTTAAGTGGAAAGATAATTCTTATATTTCAGTATGAAGATGGTAAAATCCCTGGTCATTTTAAAATCTTCTGGGTGGGAGTTGCATTACTGTGGGCCTGCTGCCAAGGCCTGATCCTTTGTATCTAGCATTGCATCTATCTGTTTTAGACATTTTCGCCCTTGGGACAGGGACCTTATCAACATACGTGTTGGTAAAACACTATGCACACCTATGGCATTATAGAAATCCCAGAATATAATACAGGTCAAATCCTGAGGTCTTTTTTCTAGTACAAGCTGCAAAACACTCTGGCCTGCTCCTGTTGGGGAGGGCAGCTTCCCCCTCCAAGGATCATTCCCTTTCTTCAGGGGAACTTTCCATCACTCATGCTTGGCGCAATGAGGGGGAAGAAGGAAAGGACTAGAAACCCCCTCTGGATAGTTGGCAGGAGATTTGCACACCCTCAAGGAGACCAGGTGACCTATATTCCACATTAGCAGAGCTCCTAACAGAAACTCAGATTACAAAACAGGATGAACACTTTTGTTTTTAAAAAGTCACTCCTGACTCAGTTAACATACCCATGTAAATCACTGGAAGTTTTGCGCGAGTAAAAACAGAATGAGAATTTCAGAATTTGGTCCCCTGCCGTATATATAATATAACTTACAGTAATACCCACTGTCAATTCAAATCTTCACCTGGTGTGCTGTGATTTGATACTTGGGCTTTTCAGATTACATTACAAAACTGAAAAACCATTTATGAATATCAGTGCAAACATCTTTGGCCATCTGGAACATTATCAAATGCTGTTAAAAACAAACATCAATTCATATATTCCACTACACACAATTCAATACAAAAAATGCATGTAAATAACATTATGGTTATGTTTTTAAATTAAAGGGCCAAATCTGCATACACCTGGAAATTCAAAGTCAAGGATGAAAAATCTGCTCCCCTCAGTTTGTATGATTGCACTAGATGTAGCAGCTCTTATGTATACTGTGATAAAAGAACATCAAACGGCTCCTTGTAACTGCTACACCCTGCATTACCTCACTTTACATTTTAAAATGTCATTGAGGATTGCATGAGAGTTGCATGAATTACAAACCAGGTGTAAACAGATGCTCCCATCTCTCCAGAATACACACAAACACTGGGGATAAATGAGTCACTCCCACCTTTACAAGTACTATTTATTCAGTAGACAATTCTATCAATATGGAAGTAAGCAGTTATTGTAACTTCACTGTATATGGTAGATTAGAATGCCTTCAATGTATATAATTTTATTTTGGTGGGTTTTATTTTATTTTTCATTTTAAAAGTTCCTGGCTCATGTTATAGGATGTTGACTAGCAAAATTATATTTTTTAAACAAGTCTTTATTGCAGTTATATAATTACAATCATGCATCAAGTGTTAGTAAAAATTTTTTACACTATCTTTATTTCAAAATGGTCAGGACAATGTGTATTTGTATAATTGTGTTTAATAGAAGAATAGATCTCTGTCTGATCTTGAATACCAAGATTCAACCCAGAGTGAATTTTTATTACCCATTCATACAATATTGAGACCATTGTTTCATTATGTATGTGCTGGGACAGGCTGAATTATATCATGAGCCTATAGGACTAGATTATGGCTAGCTCTGTATGAGGAGGCTAGGGTGAGAGAATGACATGAGCCTCCCTATTCTGCCCTTTTGCAGAGGTCAGAATCAACCCCAGTCTGTGTATTTGTGGCTCACAAGCACCAGGGAACTCTAGCAGCGATAGTATTAGTAGACAGGTTTCAGAGTAGCAGCCGTGTTAGTCTGTATTCGCAAAAAGAAAAGGATAACTTGTGGCACCTTAGAGACTAACCAATTTATTTGAGCATAAGCTTTCGTGAGCTACAGCTCACTTCATCGGATGCATACTGTGGACCACAGTATGCATCCGATGAAGTGAGCTGTAGCTCACGAAAGCTTATGCTCAAAAGTATTAGTAGATACTCTACAGAGATGGGCTGAGAGCAAAACTATGGTATCAACTACCAGCACTGATCTAACATGGGGAAAGAATATATTGCACTACAGCAGTGTCAAACAAACAGGCCCTGGGCTGGATCCAGACCACATGATGTATTGTTGTGACCTCATGACACACTCAGATTGTACAGAAACTAAGCTTTTCTTTAAAAAAAAAAAAAAAGAGAGAGTAAATGTCTAGCCCTTGTGACTGAAGAGATAACCTTCCAAATGTGAACTAAACATAAACCAATGGCATGTCTGCCCGAGTCTAAAGAGAACTTGAAACAATGAGTTAGCAGGATGAACTCCTCTGCCCCCTATTAATGGTTTATGTGTCAGCTTTAAAGCCCAGTAATGACATTAAATGTCAGCATTGACTGATCATTGTAGTGGATGGAACAAGCTAAGGGGTAGGAGTAAAGCTCTTAAGAGTTGGCAGTTGCTGCAGAATAAGAAACACAGGAATAAATAAAAGTTTAGTTACTACATAAAATCTGTATTGTCCCCTTGATCTCTGGGTGAACCTCCCATTGCCCTGCTCTAACACCAATTCCTTCCTTCACTGACAGAGCACAGAGGCTCCAGTTCATGACCAGCAAGCTTTCTGTGTTCCCTATCTAGATCTCATGCAGGTGTACAGGATGCAGTAATGCAGCAGGACAGGTGTCTGAACTCAGCAAACAACAAACACAGCTACCTAGGCAAGAGAAGGTGAGAGTTTTCTGAGGAGGCAAAGTACCACACCCATTTGCTAGAGGGCTGTAGCCCGAACTGAGCCTTTGTTTTATGTCAAAACTTTTGAACAAGACTTGGGCAGAGACTTTCCTCTTGTTTCTGGACCCAGTCCACCAATTTAGATGATTCTACACAAATCCTGTACTATATTAATTGTAAAAGACTTTACAACTCTGTCTACACTTCTCATGAATAAAACAAGGTCTCTTAACATCCTAATGAATCCATAGTTGTTGGGCCTAAGATACTCACCTTGAGTGTTCTGAGTTTTTAGTATCATCCAGCCTTCCTCTATTCGCAGCATCTCAAATATCCTTGTGATTTTGAGTAATGAATGCACTAGGAAGCCTTTACACCTTACTTTGTATAATTCCAACCAATCTCTCTTTCTATATCACTGCATTTTGCTTCTGAAAGCTCATACTTATCTGTATTGTTTCATTTCAACTCTGTTCTGGCAGAGAATTCTCAACTGCTATAACCACCCAAGTTTTTCCACCACAAACGCATATCAGACTCATCTCTTAGCAAAAGCAACTATTTCAGCTGAAAATTGGCAAATTCACATACTTTCCTCCTGCCTTCTTCCCCACCCTGTTCAGTTGCAAGAATTCTCTGTGAGAATGTCTAATTACTATAGCATTCCCTTCAACTATTAATCAACACCACATAAAATACTTGTACCAATTCCACCTATGATGTCTCTGGCAGACAGTGGGAATTAAATGGCAAGATTTGGTTCCAAACACGAGTGCTTGAGAGCTACAGCATCACAGGCATCAAAGCTTTTATAGTGAGAGTATTGCTGAGATTGTGCAGTCATGTGGTCCATATATCTGAGAGTAGGATACCAAAGGCCGACTTTTATGGAGAATTGCACTGGAACTCATTTTAAGGGCAGATCAAGAGAACGTTACAAAGACGCTCTCAAAGCCAAAGTCCAATCTTGCAATGTTGACCTCAACACCTGGGAGCTCTTAGCCCATGACAAGACTCGATGGCGGCAGCTCTGCCACCTTGGACTGAAAGACTTTGAGAGCTCATGGACTGCTGCAATCAAGGAGAGATGTGCGAGGCATAAAGCTAAAAGCAGGGCACATTTATCTACATTTGTCCTCACCTGTGGCACCTGCAGACAGGGTTACAGGTCTGAAATTGGTCTTTGGTCTCATCTAAGGACCCACAATAAGTGACTGTAGCTCATCCATCAAACTCAACAGTAGATTTATTGTCATCATCATCAATATAAATCCAGAGTAATTCCATTGACTTAATTTGCTTTATCTCAAATTTACCCTAGTGTAACAGAGAAGAATTTCTCCTTTGTCTCTTAGGATGGTGCGGTAGGAGGTTGTGTAGGTTTCTACCACACTTTACTCCCCAACTCTCCAGATCTGATGGGTGCCATGCCTTAAGGGACTACCATCATCCAACCAGATTGATTGGCTGTCTTGGGTGTAAGGAATTCAGCATTACCCAATATCCCATAGAAAAATGCAACTGTGAAATCTCTGTGCATAATGTAAATTTTTAAAGATATGGTTGCAGCTGAATTTCCTAAGAAGTACACTGTTCACATTTTAGTCCTGACTGGCATTGTCATCTCACTTTTATCTTATGCTTAACAAATGAAACTGCCCCAAATACATAAAGCTATCTGTCCAAGAAATTCAAATTGTATACAGACGATAGAGAATGAATAAATAAATAATGCAGCAGATTTTTAAAATGGAACCTTTGAAATAATTCTTATGTTTTCCCCTTCTCTGCAAGATATAGAAGCTGCTCAGCTACAGTATAAAGCTATAGTTCATTTACTGTACCTTGCCTTCCTGGATGGTGACAACGTCAGGCAAACCTCCAAGTATCCGGGCACGATCTGAAAATACATGAGTGAAGTTTCCTTTAATGTCTGCAAAAATAACTCTGTCCCAGATTTCATTTCCCCTCTAGCGCTGTTCTTTTATCTTATTTTTGTACAAGTCTCTGTATAGGCAAATGAAAAGAGTTATTCAGTATTCCTAGCACACCATTTGTACATGTAAAATCATGTCACTCTGCTGCAAAAAGCAGATATCTTAATATCCTACTGTCAATCACCTCCTCAGTGAAATTAAAGTATGGGCCTTACCCTTACCGCCACTGAATTCAGTTTGAGTTTTGAGTGCACAAAGAATGTAGAATTGGGCCCGATGTTTCTAAGTTTCCAAGGTAAAAGTCTAGCAATTCAGAGTTTATGAAAAGAGATGAGTTGCAGCCTATAGAAGAGACTCAGAAACCAGTGAAGTTTAGGCTTCTGATCTAAATAAAAAACACAAATTCTGATCTCAGTTACACCAGTGTAAAATCTGGAATAATTCCATTGACTTCAGTGGAATTCCTCTGGATTTATCCTGGTGTAAACAAAATCAGAATCTAGCCATTTGTGTTTAGTTTCAAAATCCTACCACAATCCAATATAAGTAAGGTGACCCTAGCAGGCACATTCTCTGCTGCAGCTATTCCAGGAAGTGGAATTCAGTCTTTGTTAGTACTGGGGGAGCCATCAAGAGGCAGAAAGTGGCTACATGGAATACTCTCCCCTTCAACATAGGTGCTCTTCCCCCTCTGTAAAATAGGGACTTTATGGAGAAATTTGTTGAAGCCAGAAGTGGAAGGAGCAGGAGTGGGGAGCTAACCTATACCCAGGGGTGTGCCTTCTCCCCACTATCCATGACCACCCAAAGTCAGAGTCAAAGTACAGCTGAGGAACATCTAGGGGCAGCATATTTACTGGTCCTGTCATACTGGTTTGGGTGTGTGTGGTGGTGGGGGTTGCAGCAGAGTTTGGAGGAACTGGCCAGGATCTTTAGGGTTAGGGACCCCGAATGCTGCATACCAATTCCTCTGCACTGCCTTTTCAGACTCCATCTTTGCCTACACTATATTTCTATGCTAGTCCCAAACACATAGAGAGGGGAGACTTTGCTGAGATGTTGCATTAATCTGTTCCACCCATGCACTTTTAAATAGAAGGGAAAGCATGTAGAGCTTAATCTTTGTAGTTAATTTATAATTGCTTTGTTCATTAAGCTAATGATTAAATACTTTTTTTCCTCTTTTTAAATTATTCTGTGTTTTGTGTCTTCAATATAATGCTATGATTGAGATTTTTAAATGCACAGATGTCAGAAAGCTCAAACCTCTGGTTCCCAGAGTACTTGTGACTTGGCCCATTTATCCATATGTAATATTTTTCATCAGTGCTTGTGGTGTGAAGCCATTTACCATGTAGGATAATTCAAAAACAACTCAATTTTCTTCAGACTTTCAAAAACAAAGTCACTTTTGTGTTGAGAGCAGGCATGAGAAATTTCAGCTCAAAAGGTAATTTTTAGGGAAAGTTATTTGGCTGTGAAAACAGAAGCTAAGACTGGAAAAAGTTAACACAGCCATAATTATACTGTCACTAGCTGATTGTTATAATATTAGCTATCAAACAGGTCACTTTTCCTGTTTCTCCTTGGTGTCAGGATAAACTAGTTTTATCAAATGCACACCCATAGTCATAAGGATAAAAGAAACTTCATAACCAGTTTATGGAGATCATTGTAAAAGAAAGCTCACTTACTTCTTTCTGCAATAGCAGCTTGTCTGTAGTTGCGGGAAACAAAAAGAAAATTCAGTTTTAGTTAAGATTAATTTAGGATGACTAACAAATGGCTAATCTTTGAGACTGCTTTAAATCACTTAAGGAAAATCTTTCTGCACAGTACATCACTTGATAATCCTACTTTTTCCTTATTAACAAAGACTCAAATCCTCATCCCATAGAAGTCAATGGCAAATCTCTCATTGACTTCAGTGGGACCAGGATTTGGCTCAAAGGATTTTTTTTAGTGTTAAACAAAGTGAACATGAGTACAGTTTCTTTCTTTATTAGCAGCATATTGTATTCAAAATAATACTTGCCATGAGTAATACTTACTTTAATCTTTGGAATTCAGTAAAGGCTTCATCAAAGGCTTTTAAAAGAGAAAAACTGATGTTAAAGGTAGTTTTCACAGAACAGGCATCACAAGAAGGTAATTTACATTTTAAGATGTAGATTAAAATGTAATCAGTGTAAAAAAGTTTAACCTTTGCAGTCTCTGCTTTGATACCATACAAGAATTAAAACGACTAAAGGTTTAATTAAATGAAGTTGGTCTGTAGGTAACTGAGGCCTGAATGTGATAATAATAAAAAACATCAGTCTTTAACACAGAGAGAGAGAGGCTAAGATTATCTCACTAAAGACACCTCAGGAACAAAACTGCAGTTTCCAAATTAATTATAGCTTTCAGGATTTAAAAAAATCCATTTTTAACAAGTATTTTCGTGCCCACTGCGAAGTTTCACATTGATGTCCAGGTAACCAACTGAACAGCAAGATTTAGTCTTGTTGTAGCCTCTCCATATGTTGATGTTGACAAACCCTTTCTCTCCTTGAGTGAGAAGAAGGGAAAAAACTTTGCCAGAAACTGTGCAAAGGGTACAGAATGGAAACAATTATTTCACTAAATGATTCCCCCATCACCTGGAGCCCACAAACACAATGTGGAGTTTGGGCTTTGTGGGTTGAAATGGCTGTGAAAGGAAAGGTTGGACCTTGGGAGCAGCCTGTTTCTGGCACACGGTGTCCTTAGGACTCAAGAGCCTTCTGGGTGGAAATCTATCCCAGAATTAATCCAAACACCATTAGCTTTCTCTCTACACCTTTTACCCCTGTTCTGAATGCTGGTGAAAGATATTGTCACTGACAACTCTGAAGAATTAGGTATTTATAGTGTGACAACTCTACCTTGTCCAGAAAGATCCAGCATCCTTGTATGTGTAGTTTTACCATCAAAGAGCTCCATTATATATTTGCCCTTGTCGTGTGGAGTTGGCTCATTGATCTGTAACCAGATCTGCTCCCCAGTAACACCAGTCTTAACTCTGTCTGTATACTTAATCTTGGCATCACTGAAAAATAAAAAGCAACATTAGCCCTTCCTTTTTATCATATTATAAATGTGAAGGACCTTTGTGGCCTCACTGGCCATGTCTGCACTAGAGAATTTTTGCAAATGGTTCCTGTGGTGCTACGCTATGAATTCAAAATGTCAAAGTTTTTAAACCAAATTCTGGCTAGAGACTCTGCCATACCAGGAAAGCTGAGGACCAAAATGGGGCACAGAATGGAATTTTTCTGTTCCAATTCTAGCTCTCCTCACAGCCCACAGAGAGGCTGTGGCATGTGCCCTCCATGACCAGAGCTGCAGAGGTCAAGACCCAAGGATCAGTGGCGGAGATCCATGCATTTCAGTATATAACCCAAGAATGCATCCCACATTCATATCTCTACCTCAGCACATGTTGCTCCTGAATGAGGTGAAAAGGTGCTATGAATGGCCAGGACATGAATAGACAACAAAACTACTTTTGTAGCAACAGTATATGTCCATTTAGGGGGCAATTTGGCACAGTGCCAGAATTTGGTCCTTCAGGTAAATACATGCATACGTTAGTATATCTCTTCCCACAAAAATATCCATTTCCCAGCTTTCTAATCAAAGAGTTAATTACCCTAAACAAGGGAGGAAGCTCTTTGCCAAATCAGTCGCTCAATTTCTTTTTATCCTTAAACAAATGCCTTGGAATGTAACAGAGGGCCAGGGAGCAATTTACTAACACTTGGTGAATTAATGTGATCATTCTAACATAAAATTAGTTTCTAAAAATGAAACACGAAAGGGAGTGAGCAACAAATCTGCAGCATTTGATATTAGCTTCCAGTTTTCAAATGTGTAGGGACTCCTGGGAATGCAAAGTTGAAAGTAGAGATGGTACTAAGTATGTTTAAAATAATCCTAATAATTCATTCCTCTGGATTTCCCAGTGCATCCGGCCTACTCTGGCTGAGATTTCAAAGCTGCCAAAGGGATTCTGATGCTCAAGTGCCATTAATTTAAATGGGGTTTGAAAATCTCATTCTCTATCTTGTTTTGGTTGTAAGCTCTCCAAGATAGAGACTGTCTGTGTTTTGTGCGGGGGGGGGGGGGGGAGGTTGGGGGTTTCTGCCTCAGGCACATGTTGGAGTTTAATAGATAAGGGGTCTTTTCAGGATGAATCCACCTATCAAGAGATATATATTGCACCTGTTCGTTCTGTATCTGTACTGTAACTGCAATTTTGTAAAAAAGTGCAATCCAGGGAGACAGACTGGCTGACCTTGAGCTAAACATTTCTGAACTCCAAATGTTCTTCAGATTCATGGACCTTCTGGTCATAAACACTTTACTCATGTTCTTCCTCCAGGCTGCTAAAAATTAATGGGTCCAATACCCCTCTGACAGACTGATATAATTCCATTGACTTCAATGGAGCAACAAATGATTATGTGGGAGTGAATGAAAGGAGAACTGGGACCAATATTTTAGTATATCACTTCCTGTTGAATGTGTAAAACCAAAGAATTTGTAGACTGCTAGCAAACTTTCATACACTTACTTGTGTAACCAGCTCACTCTCAGATCTTCCAAGTAATAATTAACAAAAGAGAATAATCTGATACCCTCTGCTGTGCTCTGGATTTTCAGTTCTGTTGCAGATACAGCTGAAAGAAGAGCACATGTTTTATGCAACCCTACTGCCATTCATGAAGAAGCACGAGTCACTCATCTGAAGGAGGAATTAAATACTTACCAATCTTTCTGCATACTTCATTCATCAGATCTGCAAAAGCTGTGGAAACAAAATCCATAGGCTGAGACTCAGTGTCCATGCAAACATGCTCAGTAATAGGTTAAAAATTGGCATGCAGTGTTATGACTCTAAAGCATTCCCTCTAAAGAGTTCCTAACAGAAATCTGATTTGCATTTTAAAATGTATCAGACCCTTAGTTTCAAGCACAATAAAGCTAAGCACTGTTTTCAGGGAGCTTGGCTGTCTATTCCATGGTTTCAGCACCATGTTTAAGCCCTTCACTGCTGAACAGGGCAACATTCTTTTTTCTAAAGGTGACTGTATTCAACTGGAATTTTGGCCCTTTCATATCAATGTATTATATACGGAGTATGAATTTTGCTCCATGTACTGGACACAGTAAGTAGCAATGAAATCTTTAAAATATACAGCGTTCTAAGACTAGAAGTACCCTTAAATAAATTATTGGCAAAACAGATTAATTAAAAAGTCCGAAAGTGCATCCTCACAGGAACCTAAATTATATCATGTTCATAAAATGATCTAGATCCACAACATTCTTCTACATCAATGGAATTACTTTTAGTATAGTGAGCACCCAATTTGAAAACTGTTATCATTGTGAATACCCTCAACTGGGGTATCCTGAGGAAATATTACAAATAATCTAATTAACAAAAGTATATTGGAATGCTCTGTTACTGAAAAGTCACCATCAGGATGGTCTCATGGCATCTGTGATAACTTTTGGTTTAGGAGTCTGTTTAATATGCAGGAGAAGCAAAAACCACTTGAAAAAGATACCGCAATTTGCCTATACAAAACTCTTGTGCAGACAAAGAAACACTGCCACTTCAGTTACTTATGACCCAGTATGGGATAAACCATTCAGAATGTTGCCCTGACCTGCTTCCACAAGCTTCAGTTTACTTTTGTCCTTTCCTCTGTCATCCTTCAGTATTACTTCATAAATACCAGCATCTTTCTTGGAAAACTGTAAAGCAAGAACAACAAACAGTAGCATTCAAAACAAGTTATTTCAGAGAGCAATATTGTTTCTGTTCTAGTGATTTATGTGGCTGGAAAAAAAATATATGGACACCAAATTTAACCTTTTATCTATATACTCTTCCTCACTAGAATTAATTTTGTTCTTTTTACAGTTTGGGAACTAAGGCACAGAGAGACTAAGTGGCTTGTCCTAGAGCACACATGAAACCTGTAGCAGAACTAGGAATTGAACCAATATCTCATTAATTTTAGTCTAGTGTCTTCACCACAAGACCAGCGTTCCTCTCACTGATTAATAGGAGCACATTACTGTTTAACCCTTTTCTAATGTAATCAGCACAGCAGTCTGATGTAATCCTCCAGCTCTTTAAACTGATTTAAAAGGAAATGTGAAGCTCTTTCTCATGGTTTCCTGAAAATCTGAATTCACAAGGATTTAAACAGAAATTTGCTGCAGCCAAAAAATAAATGCAAGGTGAGCTTTTTCTTTAAAAACTATATCCCAGTTCCTATCTATAGTGGATATGTTGGAATATCAGATTAGATCACATCTATGAACTGAAGTGAATACCATAGATCTGTACATCAAAAAGCCAGGAGTCACTCACCTCTGATATCAGCAGAGTACATACGCCATCCTTAAAGTCATGCTCCTCATCCACCATTATCTCCCTCCCATCTTTGTACCAAACAATGTGTGTTTCCTTCTTAATATTAGCCACCTAAAATGTATGAAAAGCACATCAGTATTATCCTATTATTTTTATATAGTGAATTGAGTGCTAGGTGTGTCAGCCTATGTGAATTCTGGGATCACCCACAAGAACAGTGAAAGATGCAACCCCTCAGATGAGAAAGGGGACACAGAATCCAGAACTTAACTGATTACAGGGGATAAAAAATGAAAAACAGGGAGAGTGCTGCAGGTCCCAGGGTCAAATGAGAGATCCAGGGGAAACACAGAGCAGGGAACCCTGAACAATCTCCACTGCTCTGAGAAGGAGTCAGCGGACACCACCCAGAGGAACTCTGCCCAAATCAGAGCACAGAATAGGAAGCAGAAAAAGGCTTCAAAGCATTCTGAGAGATATCCCACCCCCCCCACCCCCACACACAACTTGCTTGTTCCTCCTGGACTGAAGGATGGTTGACAGTGCTGGAGAGCGAAGCCCTTTTATCCACTCCTGGATCAAGTAAGGAAAGGGGGGTATGGAGTTAGGCAAGGGGGGTATGGAGTTAAACCATCCCAGTGGGAGCACTATGGAGCCCAAAACAGAAGGAGGCAAGTACAGTGACTAAGTCAACCTTAAATTCCAAATCACCCAAGTCCAACAGTCAGAGGCTCAGTTCCTCATGGCACTATCCAATTTGCAGATGGAGCATGCCTGTCTGTGACACCCCTTAATGGCATGTGGTATGTGTTCCCTTCTTCTGACCTGCTCCACTTTGTGTGTCCCTGCTGCCTCCCCACAGATCACCCTTTGGGAGCATTAAGAAGAAAGCAGTTTGTGCTCAAGACAGCGCAGAATCTGTGACTGTGTTCAGATGTCATTGGGGGAATACAAAGGGAAAGGAAACCTCTTTGCACTCTTCCACACCTTGCACACTGTGCAGTGGCTGGCCACAATCTGGTCCAGTATATCTCTTGCTTTTATAACTACCTGAACAGTGTTGAAAACCAGCCAACTCTTACCTTGCATTTCAACAACACATTGCAATCAGCGGTAACTTCCCATCCCAGATACTCAACAAAATGAGGACCTGTTTAAAATGAGTTTTTACAAAATCACATGAGCAATAATCACAATACAAAAGACAAGTTAAAAGAACTTTTCTTGCTAGATATACTGTTATTTTTATAATGTCAGAAATATAGGCTTTTATTCTTCAGATTTTATTCTTTATGTAAAAAATGAGGTAAGCAATTAATTATAATTAAATAGCAATTTGTATTTCAAAATACCATATTTACTCTGCTCCTACATTTAATCAGCCAAAAGATGACTGAACTCCTTTCATTTGCATATGATTATGCTGTTCATTACCTTGTTTCCTGAACCACTCTTGCCTCTGAAAGTCTGCTTCGTCTTGTAGCTTCTTGAACACTAGGGATCAAAAACAGTCAGGAAAACAAATGTGAGCCTTCTAGAGAGAATATCTCATTAGTAGGAAATGGGATATTATTGTATTGCAGAGGTGAAATCCTGTCCCTGCTGAAGTCAATGGGAGTTTTGCTATTAACTTCAATGGGGCCAGATTTTCACCCCAGGTCGCTGATAGTAAATATTTCATGTGTTAAGTATTTCAGTTGTCACAATGTTATTACAGCTGATCCAGGCTCTCCTAGCCACCCACAGACATTAAACCTTTCACATGTATCCAACCCTTTTGAGCAAATGTATGTTATTGATGATGGTGGTTCATTCAGCACTTGAGGACCCTCTTAAACTCATTTGTTATAGTAAATGTCAATGTAATGCTACAATGAGTAATATTTAATTTATGTAAGAGAAAAGATCAAAGAGAAAAGTATGAATTGTAAATATATCTGAATATATGCCACCAAAAGGAGAAGACATTTAGTGTCAGTCATCTAATCACATTTGATCCTCGGAGTAAGGAAAACAAGAATGGCAGCAGAATCATCAAGCAGTTGAAATGTAGACAGCTGCAGGTATATCTGAATATCTAACTTGAAATAGGAGAACAGTCCCAAGTATCTCCAGCAATATTTGTATCAAATTAGCATTGTGGAACATTGCAATTGTAGATATAGGAAAGCTAGCTAGACAGATGTGAGAGAGACATTATAGGTAGTATATGGCACCTGCCATCTTCCAAGCACTCTTCAAAATTAATTAATCCACACAATGCCCCTGTGAGGCACATAAGTAACAGAGATGGTTGGAAAATGTTCACATTTTTCCTAAAGATTATAATGGAAAAATTTCCTTTTTTCCCCCATTTAAAAAAAATCTGAAACGTGACCAGATTTAGTAGGTGTTATTATCCCCATTCTACAGGTAGGTAAACTGAAGCAGAGACGTTAAGTGACTTGCTCAAGGACACAATCGATATAAAGAAATTAGCGTAAGAGCACAGATCAATACTCCAGAGTCACTGGCTCCTTAGTTCATCGCACTGCACTAGTTGTGAAAGTGAAGTTCTAGATGAGCTTACCGTCACCAATAAGGACAAGACTGGATTGGTTCGTTGCTTTTCCATCCTGAAGTTGGAAGGTATAAGTCCCTTCATCACTGTCCTCAAGTTTATCCATGATCATTTCAACAAGGCCAGTATTATGGTCCACCTTCATCTTATATTTCTTCAGGAACAAAAAGAAAAGTCAGACTAATGGTCTTCTTCAGAATCAGAAAAGACCCATCTATCTGGCCAGATTCTATAGTACTCTTAATAAAATTCTTTATTTTTTTAAATTCAGATTTGTTCATTGTGTCTGTCCCAGGCTGTATGCACATAACCAAACATATACATAAAATATGTTAATCAAATATGATATAAGCATATTTATTATTATCATAATGCTTTATATCGGTTCTGTACTGAGCATCACGTTCTGTTTCATTAGAAAGGATTTTTTAAAATATATGAAAACTATTGCACAACTTTTCAAAACAATACTTTCCCCAAGATGATGCTTTTATATCTTACTTCTATAGAATGCCCTGTCCATGCCTTTTAACCAATGTAGTAGAATGCTAAAGACTTCATATGTTTTGGGGTTAAAAAATAGTTCTCTGCCTGTTGCTTATGGGAACTTGCACATAACATAGGCCCTGATTTGGGGTTAAATGCAGAACTTTGGTCAGTGGTGTAGTCAGAATTCAGGGGGTGGGGACATGGATGAAGAAATGTGGGGATGTGGTTTGAATGCACTGCGCTCTGTGAATTTTGGTCTCCTGGAATGGCCTACAGAGGGATATGGATGGTAGCTAAATTACAGGACTGCCTTATTCTGAGGACTGGAATGCTCCCTAGCTGCTTACAGAATTTGGATGCCCACAAAGGTGGCCAGAGGTGATTAGGGTGGGGGGACATGTGTTACAACCTCAGGGGTTACCTGGGGAAGGCAAATCAGCGCTGCATGTTGCTAACGCTGTTGCAAGCATTGCAAAGCATTTTGGGGAGGGTCAAAGTTGTGAGCGGGGAGTGGAAGATTCTTTTGCAGGCTGCAAGAGGCCAAAGGGGGAAGGAGAAAGAGAGCAGAGAACAGGTTAATTTAACACTGCAGCTAGCAAGCTTAGTTTAATGATAAGATGCTGGCCCCAGTACAAGGTCACAGCGCTAGACGAGAAGTTTCCCTCACCCAGCCATAGCCAGCCATGAGAAAACCAGGGCCACAGAGATGAAAAACACAGGCGAGATGACGAGAGGGGAGCAGAGCTTCGCATCCCTGAAGCCATTGTGTTTTGGAAAAGCAAAAAAACCCACAAAAAGGCGGTTTAAACTGGCACAAAAAGCACCAGGAACAGAGGTCACGGAATGGAACACCCCCAAAGAAGCCCAAAACTTAAAACCCTCCTGAGAGCTGAAGCAATTCGGAGATTGCCAGCGAACCCTGGACAACCTGTGCGCACAGGACAGAACTCCCGTCCACCCCTCCCCCTCTTCTTCTTACGTTACACCCAGGCCTGGCCAGCCTTGGGTAGTGTGGATGTAAGTAGGTTAGGGCTTGGGGCATTAACGCTTTCTTCTTTCCTCTAAGTAACGTGGGAAGCACCCATCACTCTCCACTATTACTTTATTATTTTATCAATAAAGGTTTAAAATTCAAACACTTGGTGTGTTTTGTCATCTCCTCCCCAAATGATCCTGCGGCTTCAGCCTGATCACCCCAAGCAGATTGGTAACAAATATCTGTCACACATGTGGGGTCATGGGCCTCACCAGATTTCTTGGGCTGTCTCTCGCCAGGATGCCCAACAGTGGCTCCCGCTGGTGGTGGCACTCACCATGTGTCCATACAGTGTGGAGAGGGAGGAAGCAGCAGGGCACTGTGCTGGCTGTGGGCTGAGCTCCCCGTTGCTACATGGGGCTGCTTCTTCTTCCCTGCTGCTGGAGTCCCAGTGCTTCCTGCTGCCTGCTTTGCAGACTGCCCACTGAGGTAAGTGAGGGGGACATCTTCGAGATCGGGAAGAGGAACTGTGACATGGTGCTCAGCGCCAGGCAGCTCAGGTGGCGCCCCATCCAGCCCAAGAGCCTTGCAGGTGAGTGAGGAGAGAAGGCTGGGGGGCAGAGTGGGATAGAGGGGTGAACCCTGCTGTTGCTGCTGCTTGCTGCTCCAATGCACTCCCAGCAGCAGCTTTCTGCTCCTGGGGGTGCACTGAAACAACAGTAGCCTTCAATGTGCCTATCAAGGAGAAGGCAATTTGGGGGTGTCATATTCCTCCCGCCAACAAAAAGTGACTGATAATTCTCCAACTTCTTGTTCACTGAGACCATCCCACCCTAATGGCACGTGGGGGCCTGTGCCTCCCAACTGTGTTGCTCCTTTTGTTGGTCTTGTTTTGAACACAGGTAGGGAGGAATGCCTGCAAGCTCTGCAGGGGGCTGAACACTCACAGGACAGAGAGCAGGAGGGGGAAGAGGTACTTGCTAGTGTATGTTGTCTACATACATACCAAGTTTCAGGGAGTGGAGGTAGAGGTAACACATGGGGCGGTCACGTGCCCCCACAGAACTGTTTAGTTGTGCCCTCCCCCACTATCCACAGTTATGTATTGTCTCTTCAGGTGGCAGAAAGCCACACTGAGTGCACCTCCTGAACTGCATCCAGCAGTGCTCAACCACAGCTCAGAATGTGGGCAGAATCTTTATACTGATGTTTTCAATCACATGTTATATTTTCCATGTAAATGCATTAGAGTAGTGAGGTCTGATTATATTCAAAGTGCTTAGCTGGAACATTGATACTCATTGCTTATAAAAGTCAGAAAACCATAAGCAATAAAAGTCATACCTCTCCATTAACAATTTCCTTGTCATTAAATACAAAGTTGACCTTTGCATTGCCAGACAACTTTTCAGCCTGCAGCCAGAATCGCACTTGTCCCTTCTCCAGAAGTTCAGCTGCCAGCTCAGACTTAAGTGGGACAGCTACGAAAAGGAAAGAAAAGACTGAAGGGAATCTTTCCTATGTTTCACAGCTGTTCTTTTCCATTGTTAAAAATACACTCATTGATATGTGTAGAATTTATGGAAGTGTATGTCTTCCCCCACCCTCTGTGTAGTTGTTCTATTGTTCAGGGTCACTAGGGCTGTGTAGAGCTAGAAATATTCAGCATTTGAGTTACATTTGATGCTGCTCCATTCTAACTCAAAGAAAAATCTGTCTCAAAGGTAAACTGAACATATCTCTGCAGCATGAAGTGAGTGTGTATGGCCCAGAAAGAACCATGCTCTATGACTCACTCTGTAATGTTATAATAAAATGTCAAAATGACTCAGCAGAAAAAAACAGCCTGCAAGGTCTTGCCTTCAAAGGTAATCAGAAAGTAAACAGCTGAACCCCACGTTGGTCCTTCATTCCTAGAATTGATCATGTGTGTCACATCATGCCAAAAATTTCAGCAGTACACTCAGTTGTCAAAGAGAAACACTGACATTATGAGCCACATTCATTGCTGATGTAAGCAGGGTCAACTCCACTGAATGGTATTGTAGCCATTTACGTCACAGGACATTTAGCCGTGGTTTTAGTTTTCCCATTATTGACAAGTTCAAGTCTTCATCTTATTTTCATTCTAACTTTTCCTTAGGCTTTAGCTTACTTGGAAAACACAATCAATTAGCCCTGGTCATATAGGGGCTGATTTTTCAAAGGTGTTGAATATCTAACTAGCTCCCACTGATTTTTACCTAGACTCACAGAGCTATGCAAACAGTATATGAACACTTCTCTACCCTCGTATAGGTATACAGCATATACAAGCATAAGTATATGAGGAACTCCCGAAATATAATAAGGACATGTCAGATTTATAGTCTGAATTAGTGAGTCATTGTTTTTCATCTGTCAGAATACTGTAAAGTGTATTCATGGAAGGGTGTGACATTGTCCCAGAGCTACTGAGATGGATCTACAAACATCTTTGTGAGACAATCAGAGGGAGAGTCTTTTCATTTGTTTATATGGTCTGGTAATGGCTGTAGAACTAAATGTGAAACTCTCCTACCATATAGATATTGGTAGAGGTCTCAACAACAAAGGACTCAACAACAATAAAGTGGGACTATGCATACTATACTGTAAAACAGAATACCCAAAGTATGAACAGCACAACTCTGGGTTGTGAAACTGTTTCAGATACAAGGCTGCACTGCAAGGCATATTAACCTGATTTATAGCAGGGCTAGTCTGGCATTTTTCCTTCGTCCTCTGCATTGCTCAGCTCCACTTGCCAGCAGCAGAGAGTGAAACTGACAAATCATTTTCACTTTTCTTCCCACTTCTCACACGTGGAAATGGCTCCTTTAAAGATTTTCACCTCTTCACTTGCTTGCTCCTCCCAGACCCCTAGTGCACCTTCTGGAGCAGGCAACATGCATGAAAGCGACTGCCTCCCAGCCCTCCCAGCCTGCTCTGAATCAGGCTGTGAAGCACATGTGGAGGCTTCACTCTGCACATGAGAGTGCTCTGTCTGTCGTCTCTCTCTCTCTCTCTCTCGCACACACACCCTTGTCCTGAGTAGCAGGGAACGCTTTTCCTTTCTCCCCCACCAGAAGACATCTGATAGGTAGGGAAATGAGGGAATAGCCAAAAGGGGAAGGAGGATGGGCAGTAGCTAGCAGGAAAAGGGGAAGGTGGCAGAAATGGAGTAATTGGGGATTGGCTATGGCAACTGGGACACGAGCAGAGCACCACCACCTTCCCCTCATTTTGACTCCTGCATGTTAGTGCAATGGTGCTGTAAAAAGCTTCCTCACTTACTATGAGAAATGAGAGGTAGCTTGGATCTTACTTAATCTCTAAAAACAAAAGGAGAGAAATGCCAGATGTACCAGGGTTTGCAACAGGAAGTGGGTGTAAATTAAGAAATTAGGCTGTGCTGCTTTTATTTTACTGTCAGGTTTGTGGCAATTTTAAACTCTTAACTTGATTTGTATGTAATTAACTATGAATATCTTAGCCTAAAATGGAAAGAAAAAAACAAAGCTTCCCAGAGGCTGTTCTGTAAAGGACTAAAATAAGCTAAAGGCATCTTCTTTTGTGAAAAGAAGTCACTCCCCAGTCCACAAGACTAACAAGACTGAGTCATTGTGCTTGCCAACAAAAGTGTTCATTTAAAAATGTGTCCGTATTATGAAGCACTAACTGGCAGCTGTATTGGAAACTTCTAGCAATCCTGCTTCTGAGTTTTACTGCCTATTCTGTTTAGTGTCTCAACTGATCACAAGCACCTGATTAAACCTCCTTTAGCAGTTACCAAGTTGAAGAGCAGCAATACAGGGGACTTTCCCATCCTTCTCCTTGGCCCTGTGCAGCTACTACACTCACACGTTGTCTATGTTCAGTAAGGGTATGTCCACAAAGCAAAGAAAAACCCGTGGCTGGCCTGTGCCAGCCGACTCAGGCTCATGGGCCTGGGCTGAGGGACTGTTTCGCTGCTGTCTAGACTTCCAGGCTTGGGCTGGAACCCAAGCTCTGGGACCTCCCACCCTGCAGGGTCCTAAAAGCCAGGCTCCAGACCAAGCCCAGAAATCTACAGAGCAATGAAATGGGCCTGCAGCCTGAGCCATGTGAGCCCAAGTCAGTTGGCATGGACCAGCCACGGGTTTTTCTTTGCTGTGTAGACATACCTTTTGTGCGGAGTACTTAAGCAGCCCACTTACCAATAAACTTGCCAGCTGTAGTTGTTTCTGAACACAAGTTAAATGTGTTAAAAGTAAGCACTAAGCATGTTTAAATGAACTAACATGCAAGTGTTTAAGCTGAACATGCAAGTTCTAGTGATTAATTTTCATGTACATTACTAACTTTGTTAGTGCTTGTAAAAATAGTTTATCGAGAGATGAGAGTGAAGCTCCTCATATACCCGAGGGGGGTCTCATTACTGTTTTCTCTCGTCTTCAGCATTTGCAGATACAACTCATCTTATTGTTATTTCATATTTTACAGTGCCTAGAAATATGGTGGGTACCTGACAATACAAAGGGAAAGACGGGGTCTCTGCCTTGAAGAATTCACACTCTTATATGGAACATGACACTGTTGGGCGGGACAATCAATAGAGAAGGTATGGGGTGAAGAAGGGCAAAGGGTGATGGAATACGATTGTGTGGTTACTAACTTTGGGTATGAAGGTGCAATTAGGAGTTTATTTTTGTTGCTGATTTTATTATAAATTAATAATATGGTTGACTTGCTTTTGGTGACATCATGGAAGAAGTCTTAAAAAGAGATTTTAATGATGAGAAGGTAGCAGATTGTGGGGTTTGGGAAGTCATTCCATGTGCAGGGAATGGCATAGAAAAAGTCATGGAGGTTGTTGGGGAAGAAACAAACAAGTGGGACATCGAGGTTGAGCTCACTGGATCAGAAAAGGCCAGTGGGTGACACAATAAGAGACCATGTCGGATATGTAGACCAGAGTAGAGTTGTGTAGGGCCTTGAAGTGGTGGAGAAAAGAAAGGCAGTGGAGGGATTCAGAATGAGAGATGTGGTCAGACTGATAGGCAAAGAAGACCATTTTAGCGGTCATGGTTTGGATGGACTGGAGGGATGCAAAAAAATGTGGGTACAAAGCAGGAGGGGTGGATGTTTCAGTAGCTGAGATAGAGATAGGAGGTGATGGACAAGAACTTTAGCTACTGGGATTGAGAGGAATAGTCAGAGCTTAGAAATGTAGTGGAGGAAGATATGGCAAGATTTAGACATGACCTGGATATATGGGACTGGATTCACCATTGTGTTACTCCTGTTATACGCCATTGTGACTCTGTTTAAAACAGTGGTATTGCACCAGCTTAAAATTGGAGTAGTATAGTGATAAATAAAACCTGTGGCTAGAAGGAGAGGGAATCATCAAATATAGCCCCCAAGGTACAAACCTGGGTAACAGGAAGAATGGTCAGGTTGTCTACAGTAACAGAAAAAGAAGAAGGTGGGGAAGTTCAGAAGGAAAACTCCTATGCAGATGGCGCATTCTAGCTGGACTTGCTGTGATGTTTTGTTTCCCTCGAATTTGGTCTTAACTTACATTGCAGTCATGTTGCCAGCTAAAGTTAAAGGGGCAGAAAATTATAAACTCTCACACTGGCTTGGCAACTCATAGGGATCTGAGTAAGTGTAAAGTTCAGTGCTCCAGAAAAAACAGATCCATTGGGATGCTTACTACACATCCAGTATATGGACTATACTGTACAGCTAGAGAGCAGCATCTAAATAAGCAGCAAAGGCATCAATTAATACATTAATATACTGGGAATAATTGAAAGACTGACTAGTAGAAACCATGACCTCAGCTTCACACACTGCATGCTTTTCTTGTGAACCAGCAGAGCAGCTCCCCTAGCTGATGCTGGCAGGGACTCTGTAATATACATCCCAGAACTCTTCACACTGCATGCCAGTATCTCTTCTATGAGCATGCTCATTTTACTTACTTGGGAATTTGCGCTCATGGCTGAGAGCGAGCAGGCGTTTCATCTCTACAAACATTTTAAAAAGAAATGTTATGTTTGCATTTCTGTTTTACCAGTTATAATGATCACAGATTCTCATACTTTTTCATGTAGTGCAGAAGAAGTAGTGAGATGTGAACAATAAAGAAGGCATCGTAAGAAATAGGTTTTGTCCTTACCTTCCTCATCTATTGTGTAGCTTGATGAAACTCCATCAGTGTCTGTGACAGCACAAGAGTAAATGCCCAAATCATCTTCCCCAAGATCTTTAAAAGCAGCTTTTGACCTTCAGACAAAAACATTTTGATTAAAAGCCTTAACCAGAACCCTGAATCAGAACACCTCCCTTTTGGCCCTACCAGTGAGTGCTGTGGCTCTGGCTGAGCAGGAGAGTATGGGGCATAACTAGTGAAAAAGTGGTGTGACAAAGTTCCTCCTCTACCTTGGTGGGTCCTGCGCTTATTGGCGGATTTTGCTTACCTCAGAGATTCACAGTAGCCCTCAGTTTTGCCACTTTCGTGGCTCAAACCTGCCATTCACTCAGATAACCTCATCACTGGCCAGCATGGGAAAAAAAGAGTAAGAACAATCCCCACAGTTTCTTCTGATCCACCATGTGGGTCAGGGAATAGCTCAGGGACCTTCCTCTCTGGTGGAACCTCCTGTGTTGGGTCCAGAGTTGGGAGATTTGGGGGAAACCCGGGCCCACCCTCTACCCCAGGTTCCAGCCCAGGGCCCTGTGGACTGCAGCTGTCTAGAGTGCCTCCTGGAACAGCTGTGCAACAGCTACAACTCCCTGGGCTACTTCCCCATGGCCTCCTCCCAACACCTTCTTTATCCTCACCATAGGACCTTCCCTCCTGATGTCTGTCAACACTTGTACTCCTCTATCCTCCAGCAGCACATCCTCTCACTCCCAGCTCCTTACGCACACACCTCACTAACTGGAATGACAGCCTTTTTAAACCAGGTGTCCTGATTAGCCTTAATTAATTCTAGCAGCTTCCCAATTGGCTACAGGTGTCCTAATTAGCCTGCCTGCCTTAATTAGTTCTAGAAAGTTCCTGAGTGTTCTGGAATAGTCCCTGTTATCTTCCCCAGGTAAAAGGGACCTGCTTAACCTGGAACTAATGTATCTACCTTCAGACACTCTCTTGTAGCCATCTGGCCTGACCCTGTCACAGTGGGTATATCCCATGGTGTTTACCATACATGTTGAACCCCACAGACTGTGTATCTGGTACATGAAAGATCTGAATAAGTCCAGCTTAGTCCTGCAGGAAGTGAAATGGGAGCCTGCAGGGTAGAGTGTATAAGACATGGAATAAAGATGCCAGAAAGGGTTCACATGGATACCACTGCATTGCTGGCAGTATGGTAAATACAGGCTGGTTCTAGGAAACATCTCTCTGGATTTCGTTTTCATGTGAGATGTAAGGGATGTGTTACAGATGGCTATAAACAGGGAGGGGGATGTCACATGGTTTCTGAGGTGCTACAGTTGGCAGGGCTCATACATCTACTTCTTCTCCCATATATGTTACTTTTGCACCTGTACATTGGCATCTCCTTCCTCCCTAGAAAAAGCTGGGGAAACCGGTGATCCAGATCATCCTGAAAGTCACCAAATCTGGGGTCAGGTGAACAAAAATGTTCCAATATTCACTGAGAATGCCCCACCACCAGCTCCCTCCTGATCAAACCAGAGTGTTGTTTGCTCCAGCACCTCAAAAGTCTGCAACTAGTGCAGTATAATATGGGAAAGTTTTTGAAGCAGTGAGGACCAAAACAATTTAGTATTTTTTAACATATTTAACCTAAATTGCACCTGCAAATCTGGTCGCCAGTGCAGGTCAGAGAGCACAAGTGTAATGTGCTCTTCATGTGAAGCACTGCTTAAACAAGTGGGATGCATCATTGTGTGTGCTGCAATTTCTGAATAGTCTGAAGGTGGCCTCCCATGTAGACAGCACTGTAATAATCTAACCTTCCAGTGACAAGGGCATGAATAATCTTGGTGAGGTCCACCTCCAAAGGGATGGATTTCTGTGATTCCTAGGATTTATAAACATAACAGAGTTTCTATAAGCAAGGTTCCTTACTTTCCGCCTTTGGTGTCAAAGGCTAATCGAGATTCATCCTCAATTGGTTCATAATTCTTGGACCAGACAAACTTAGAGTCTGAAGACATCTGGTCACATTCAAAGTTCAGGGAAATGACTCCATTATCATCCACATCTACTTCCACTTCTTTAGTTCCTGGAAGATCAAAACAAAGCATGTCTACTTTTTAACAGAAAGCAGCACAAATTATTTGCATGCATATCATTCACAGGGTAAATTAAGCAAAGCCCTTTCCTTCCTTCTGCTCATACATAAGCTGCTGCAACAGGCCAGTGTCCTTGATCCTTTACTCATGAGAAGAGTCTTTATCTAGGTGCGTAATTCCACTGAAGTAATGAACAAATTAAAAAGGGTACATAGGGCAATGAGATTACTTGCACATGATTAAGGACTATGCATACATGAAGATTGCAGCATTGAGCCCTGGGCTGAAAGAAGCCTGATCTCAGGCTTAAAAATAAAATTAAATGCACTGGAAAAACTGAACAGAAACAAATGCAAGTCCATTAAAATGCTCCTGCTTTGAGCAGGGGGTTGGACTAGATGACCTCCTGAGGTCCCTTCCAACCCTGATATTCTATGATTCTATGATTAAATGTTGAAAATATTGTAAAAGTAATACTTTAGACAGTAAGAGATATTCATTGTATTCTTTACATAGGGAAAACTTCTAATTTTCTAGTAAAATACAAGTTCATGCCATGTACACAAGAGTATACTTGGGAAAGGTGGAGGGGTGAATAGGAAATTAAGAGTTCATATTAATTTCACAAATGAATCATCATAGCAGCACTCACTTGTGCATCTAATGGTGTTATACACAGCAGCTCATTCACACGTACAGATGTTGGATTAATCGAGTCTGACATATTACCCAGAAATGGCCTATGAAATGCATCCTGTGCACACCAGTAGGGAGTGTATTTGTGATTGGGCAGCCAAGTACAACACCTTGGTTCAAACCAAGAGCTGGTTTGGAATACTGCCTGCTACTCCTGCAGGCCTTGGTAAGGGTAAGGCCATCCAGCATGCACTGGAAGGGCACTGAATGGGGAATAACAAGTCCAGGGCCAGAATATACCTAGGATCTGTTCTTCATGCATACCTGTGCAGCCAAGAGAACTGCATTTTCTGTATGGGTGCAGAGTTGGCTCTTTACCCCTGTGTCAAATATGGAGGTAATTTTTCTCTAACAACTTGTTTGGTATCGTCACTGGAAGCACTGTTCATTCAAGGGGACTTGGAGAATATCCATTGTGTTTTTGCACAGCTCTGAACTGAACTGGACCTTATCCTTTAAAAAGGACTCTGATGTTATAATATTCAGTTTGAGAGTGTCTTGAACTGCCTAAAATGTCAACGACACACTTTCCCCCCTAAAATGTTATATCTTAAAGAAAAGGGCCTCATTCACAAAAATCCATCAGAATACCCAGAAATTAATAATAAATGAGTAATAAATGCTTTCTTTCCAGCACATTTCTTGAGCCTTGTTCCCACAATCCTAATACTATACATGGCTTCTCCACGACTGTGAGACGCAGCACGTTCCTTTGTAATGACGTAGCTCGTGAACATGTAGCTGACTGTCTTAGTGCTTATAGCTTGCCATAAATGTTTAATAAAAGGAGAGGTCAGTATTTGTTGCTATACCAGTATTATCATTTATCAGCCCTTTCTGTAATGCAATATGCAGTTCAGAGATACATGTAAAGTACCTGTGAATGATAAATGTAGTCTGAGGTCTACATATCTCTTACTGGGCAGTAACATGTTTGTAAATTTACCAATGTAAACCACTACATGGAAATTCACCATTTGACACGTCATTAGTGTTTGTTTCCACTGCAGATTGTTAGCGTATGAATCTTCTGCTGAAAGTGTAGGTAACGTGCAAAAATTCTGCTATAAGTGTGATTCAAAAGGCAATATGCTTGACACTTCATTAGCTTGCGTTCACTATATATTACTACTACCTCTCAGCATTTATATCTGGCAATGGTGGTGTTTATACAACGCAGGGTGCATTTTTATGAGTTAATTTTTTCTCATTTTGCTTTACCTCTACCATAAATAGACTCATAGACATTAAGGTCAGAAGGGACCATTATGATCATCTAGACTGACCTCCTGCACAATGCAGGCCACAGAATCTCACTCACCCACTCCTGCAATAAACCTCTCACCTATGTCTGAGCTATTGAAGTCCTCAAATCATGGTTTAAAGACTTCAAGGTGCAGAGAATCCTCCAGCAGAGGATCCTCCAGGTGCAGAGAATCCGTGCCCCATGCTATAGAGGAAGGTGAAAAAACCCCAGGGCCTCTTCCAATCTGCCCTGGAGGAAAATTCCTTCCCAACCCCAAATACAGCAATCAGCTGAACCCTGAGCATGGGGGCAAGATTCACCAGCCCGATACCCAGGAAAGAATTCT
This sequence comes from Natator depressus, assembly GCF_965152275.1. Taxonomy (NCBI): domain Eukaryota; kingdom Metazoa; phylum Chordata; order Testudines; family Cheloniidae; genus Natator; species Natator depressus. Next base: position 82,993,919 of record NC_134235.1, read on the forward strand.
CTGTAGTAACTCAGATCCCACCCCATCTAACATCCCATCACAGGCCATTGGGCCTATTTACCATGAATAGTTAAAGATCAATTAATTGCCAAAATCATGTTATCCCATCATACCATCTCCTCCATAAATACTTAAACAGGTCACTAAGAAACTAAAGCATGTTTCTAGATTATTGGTCTTATCTATCAGATTTCAGAGTAACAGCCGTGTTAGTCTGTATTCGCAAAAAGAAAAGGAGTACTTGTGGCACCTTAGAGACTAACCAATTTATTTGAGCATAAGCTTGTAGCTCACGAAAGCTTATGCTCAAATAAATTGGTTAGTCTCTAAGGTGCCACAAGTACTCCTTTTCTTTTTATCTATCAGAGGTATTCACCAAATCTCCAAAAAGAAATTGGAGAGGTAGACATAACAATATCAGGCAAATTTCCCTTGTCCTAATAGCATGGTGGTTTCAACATCTCATTTTGAGTCTCAGTTAAAGGCCCCATAGGGGAAAAAATTTGGATTATAATAAAGACAGAGACTCTGATATCAAACATTAATTATCCCCATTTCTCTGAGAGTTTCATTACACTGAACTTGTTGATAAGGTGGGCAATTTGGAAAGATTAGAGTATCTGAAATCATTTCAAAATGAGCTGGACAGAGGAATGGGTGAACAGGGCACTTTAATTAAATTTCTGAAACTTGGCTTTAAAGCTCTCAATGCAGACAAAAATCTTCCTGTCCAGTTGGAAATTGCCCATTGATCAGCTGCAATGACTGGGCTGGATAATAGCGTGTGACTAGGGTGAAACAGCAGAAATGTACTGCCACAGTGGGCTCAGTTCTTGAGTCTGGCAAAGCTGGGCTTATTGTAGGGACTGAGGTGGTATGGGAGAAATAGCAACTTTATGCTACTTCTATGCGCCCTTGATCCTGGGGTTGCCTGTGGGTCAGTTCACCCTCACTCGATCCCCAGTTCTGGTGTAACTTGGAGCAGCCTGTTCTAAGTTACTCCTAGCTGCAACAGCTCTCAAATAGTTGTTCCAGCAGCTGAAGATTGCCAGAGCACAGCAGCACTCTAGATGCTAGCATTCAGACCTCATCTAAAAGCCACTCTTCCAATATGCCCCTGTGTTGGCTCTACATAAGGAGAATCCTCAGCTGGAGACATAGGTGAGATTTAAGGCCCTGATCCTGCAATCTGATACCTGTGGGTAGACCTTTATGTCTGGGCAGAGTCCTACTATAGTTAATGGTGCTTCATGCAGGTGCAATGGTCTGCCCACACAGATGATTTTGCAGGATCAGGACCTAATTCTGCTTTGCAGTGAGCAGCACCAGAGCTACGGGCTGGCACAATGGGATTTGAAAAAAGGGTTAAAGCATACTCCTCAGAGCCCTGGGATTTTCTATGGAGAAAACACACAATGAAATCACTTTGATGAAATCAAGACTAAGTTATAGCTAAAGATATAGGTTTGTTTGGGGGTTTGCTGTTTGTTTGGGCCAATTGCTTTGTTTTATTTTATTTTATCTTTTAAAACATTATAAGGAAAAAGTGTACATAGTTGGCAAATAGAAACAAAAAATACAAAATATTTGACCATATTACCCACACATGCTAGAAACAGGAGATTGCCTCCAGTCCTACTGACAGAAATAATTCCTTTCAGTATATTTATTTAAGTTTCTATTCCTCTTGGGTTAGAGATCTTGCTCTCCCGCTGATATTTCTGACTTATTCATCAAAAGTAACATTGCAATTCTATTTGCAAAATGCAGGAATCCTCCAGACTTATGTGACCAAAATAACATTTTGCATCTATCCACGATCTTAATAATGCCAACTTTAGTTAGGAAACTACCTTTCCAGAAGATCTGAGACCAGTTTTTAAAAATATCATGATCATGCCTGAGATTTGTATGGTTTGAGTGAGAAAGCATTTTTAACCAGATTTTTGCCTTTTTGAGGGATTTGTTTTGTCTTTTCTTAACCCTTCATAAGAAGTGTAGTTTGGCAGAGACCATATTTACAGATCTGAGCTAAAAGTATGGGTCAACAACAAAGTCACTACAAGATAAATTGGCCCTGAGCTTCCCTGAGAACTTTGTTGGGCCAAATCTTGACTCTCCTACTTTGTGGACTTGGAATCCGACCCCAGCTCTGTGCCCCTGAGCAATAATGAAATCCTGAGACAAGAATCCTATATGGGTAACAGCCAGGGTGCAGCTCTGCAGTTAAGGGCTGTGGGCGTTCTCTGCTGAGTTTGGCCCTATGACTCTAGACACACACCTTACTACAGCTATCATAGATCTTAATGGGAGTTACATGGCTAAATCTCCTTGCAGGTGTTAAAAAAGTGTCCCCAGCTCTGAATGACTGCTTATATTCTCTTTCTGTTGGAACTGAAATTATATGAGAGGTTCCTTATTTGATATGTGTGGGGGTTGCTATTGCATGACAAGCTTGTGTTATCAGTCTGAAGGCTAAGCATTAATCCTCAAAGGGAAGCGGAAACTTTGGGGCAAATGTTCATCTGATTCTTATTTCATGAGTTTTTCTATTTTCATTGTGAATAACCCAATGTCAGAACAATAGGACTCTATGGGTAGGTCTACACTTCAATAAAACACCCACAGCCGGTCCATGTCAACTGACTTGGGATCACAGGGCTCAGGCTGTGGGGCTCTAAAGTTGCAGAATAGACATCAGGCACTAACGGGAGCCTGGGCTCTGGAACCCTCCCCGCTCATGGGATCCCAAAATCGGGGCTCCAAGTGTGAGCCCAAACGTCTACACTGCCATTTTATAGCCCCATAGCCTGAGCCCCACAAGCCCGACTCAGCTGACATGGGATGTTTTATTGAAGGGTAGACATATCCTACAGGCCCTGTCCTACTCTCATTGGTGACTGGCAAAAAGTCCCAATGGGTCAAGGAGCTCCTAGAACGAGGCTGCAGCCTTAGATGTGTTTATCTTATACTAAATTGTTACTAATTATGTATCTAAAGGAGATTTTGGGGGTACATTTTTCATCTTGTACCTTTTGGTTTACAGCACAAAAAATATACCTGCATGAGCTTCAGAGTCTTAGATGTTTTACTTTTGTGTTTGTTTTTATTAGTTTCATATATTGTGTGTCAGTTCTAACAACAGTACTACCTCCTATGAGTAGATTAAAAATCTATGGGCCCAACGCCTCTTCCTATGGAAATACCAATGGAAAGGGTCTGGAGGGAGGAAAGCTATATGAAGCTCACAGGGATTCCTTCATGTTCTTCTGTTTTATTAAGGGCTATGTCCCCTGTGGAAATAGCAGGGGTCCAGAGTCCAAAACCACAGATACTCAGATACCTATATGAAACCCATGGATCCACTGGAGTTCTGGGTCCAGCTGTGTGGGGATTCTGTGCCTCCACACTGATTCTTGGGTTCCCTGTTTCTCTCCACACCTTTCTAGCATTGTGGATTCAGTGGAGCCATGCTGAAAGCATTTCTCCAGTTAGCAGCTGCCCTGGGATCTCCATGTAAAGGTAGTCTCCACAGCACAGATGGTGTCTGTGTTAACTTGTGGAAGGATTTACTGCTGGTGTCAAGGGAGAAAAAGAACATTCTCCTTGGCCCATTCACAGCCTGTCTCCTCCCCAGGTACTCTCTGTGAGTCAAGGGACTGAAGGGATACGAGCTGCAGTGGCAGCTGCAGCTGATCTCCCTTACCTAAGTGTGGAAGTTACACTCCATGCACTGATCTAGGGGAACAATTGGACCCTCTATTTATGTATTTATCTGCATTTGCATACAAATATTATTTTACCATATTTGTGTGTTCCAGTATTTGTGTGTATGTATGGTATGGGCATCCAAGCGTTTTCAGAAAATTTATTTTGTAAAGGAGGTAAAGAGTCACACTCAACTGATATCATTTATAGGAAAAGGGGTTGGTGCATTGGTAATACATTGAAGGACAGATGGGTTCAATTCCTTTGTGTGTATTCTCTGCTTATGAGCATGTCTGATAAATATGAACCTGTATTAATGCAGATGCAAAACAACAAACGAACCTGGTCGTGTTTCTGCTATGACAGGGTCAGTGGTATCAGAAGGTTTCCCGACACCAGCTTGATTTGTTGCTCGCACCCGGAACAGATAGCTGACACCTTCCTTTAGGCCACTGACCTAGAAAAAGCAAATAGAGAAGCAAGGTACACTACTGAGTAGTTCATTTTACTCTTCCATATCTATAACATTAGTTTGGAGGCTTAACAATAATTTAACTTCCTCTTTTGTTTTTCTCCTTTTCCTCTTGGCAACTTCCACTTTCCTCATGTCCCTCCCATCCAGGCTAACGTGACTGTAACTTATGTTTGTTTGCTACTTGTGTCTAGCCAGCATTTTTGATGGTGTCATCAATGATGTTAGCACATTTCTGGGAACAGGATGTTTTTAATTCTTGTGCAGTCTATCTGCCTCTGCAGCTGCAGACCAAAAATACTGCAGGTCAATTCTGGCTTTTAAAAAAAATTGTAGTCAGAGTGGATAATTCAAACCATAGATATTTAGAATCTGGAGGTCATTCTCTATTGGATTATAATGATTTTAACATCCAGTTTGAGGCTACACTACATTCCAATGTCCCTTTAAAAATACACAAGCAAAGATCACATTTTAAAGTGAGGGTTTTTTTTAAATGACCTTTGAAATATACAAATTTCAAATGTATCTATACATTTGTACACTCCTGGAAGAATGTTTAGAATCAAGATACAGTTAATCTTATATTTAGAAATTGCACCATGAAATTATGTACCATAATAGCATAGCCATCTAAATTACAAACTCACAAAAAATTAGATGACAGGGTATATTATGTTAAAAGCAGCCATCCTGTCGTATTTTCACAGCACACACCTCAGTGATTTGCCACTTGTGTTCACCTTTGAGTCAGGAAATACAGAGGCTACATCTGTGTTATAACACTATTTTAGGAACGCCATTTCACTTTGGTAGTGCATTCTTTTATTTTTAGACTTATTGGGACAAATTTTCTTCCAAGTTAAACCCCTATGTGACTCTGCTAGCATTACATGGGTGTAACTGAGGGCACAACATAGCTTGATAAGCTAAAACTGTAAGGAAGCACTACCAAAATAGAATGGCATACCTAGAACTGACTTCACAGAAGTTGCACTGGTGTAATTGAATTTGGTTCCAAAACGGATTACCTTTAAGAATTTATTTGCAATTGGCTTCTCATTGACACTCCTCCAATGTTCGTCTGTTGCTTCTGTTTCCTTCACATCAACATAGTAACCAGTTACGGGATTGCGGCCAATATACACTGGTGGTTTCCACAGTAAAACCAAAGAGTCTTTTCTAACTTCAGTGTATAAGAGATCATGGGGTGGTCCTAAAGGATAGAAAAAAAGTTGAAATCTTGTGCATTAAATAAAGCCACAAGCAGGCCATTGCATAAAACAAATGAAAAATGTACCATCTCAAAAAGACTGTGGACTAAATTCAGAGTGGGTGTAAGTAGATACAACTTCATTGTACCTGTGAACTTATACAGTCCCAAAAATGAACTAGCTCCCAAAATGATCCAATTTCCCTTTTTTCTATCCTACAATGTCTCAATCAAACATAAATGACCAGTCTCATCAAATGACAGGGAGAGAAGTTAATTATTAAACTCATTCATTTGTTGAGAGCCTGATCTAATGCCCATTGACGTCAATGGGAGTCTTTTCATTAACTTTAGTGGGTATTGGATCTGGCCCTGAACGGACATGTTCAGGACAGGGCTAAAGGGCCTGTTTCTTCACTGCCTTGCACCTTGTGTAGACATTTACACCAGGCATAGATGTAGTATAGGAACCTATTAAATAGAAAAGAAATAAACAATTAGCTGCAATGTGGGTATTCAATGCTATCAAATCAGAAGAGCAATGTTTAACACCCACTTTGCACAGGTGTAAATGACTGCAAAGCAGTGGAGAGTCAAGCCTTATGTGCTGAGCAACTTTACTTCCATTGATTTCTATTGGAACTGAGAGCACACAGCAGGTGTAGCAGCAAACCCATGGCAGACCTCAGGATGCATCCTGCTGAGAATAAGAACAGAACACTGTTCTAGACAGCAGCATTCCTCTCTCATTTGGTGTAGAGTGTGGGTTTAGTATTCTCCACTCAATGATGTTGAGCTTTGATGTTCTGTTTAGATTTTTACCTGGAACAGCAATGGTCCATTCTTCACATTTGAAGGATCGAGTAGGGGGGGAGGGAGTGCCGACCCCAGCTAGGTTAGCAGCAGCCACTTGGAATTGGTACACCATGTTTTCCTTCAAATTGTGAATCTGCAGGATTAATAAAACTATACCCATTAACCTTGCTTTAAAGTTGTAGGAGGAGGTTGCACTGATGACTATGTCACATATGAAAACTCGAGGATACAAATCCTCTTTATAAAGCCTGTAAAATGAACAGGTGAAAGCAATATTAAAAATCAGTTATGTATACTTTCATTTCTTTTCAAAGATTTAAGAAAGAAAAGGCACCACAAAAGCTACCGTTGTGCACTGGTGTCTGGCCAATACCTTCTATAAACAGCCACTTCTGAGCAAACTGAGAAAGGTTTGAGACTATGGGCTTGTCTTTGTGTACAGCACTACAGTGGTGCAGTTGCACTGTTCTAGGTCTTTAGTGAAGACACTACAACACCTGACAGGAGAGCTTCTCCCATCAGCATAGTTAATGCACCCCCGGAGAGGGAAGCTATGTTGGGGGAGAAGCTCTCCCATCAACATAGGGCTGTCTACCCAGGGGGTTAGGTTGGTATAACTACATTGCTCGGGGGGTGGATTTTTCACACCGCTGAGCGACATCATTATACCAATATAGGTCTGTAGTGTAGACCTAGCCTATGAATTTTCTAAATGTGCATAAACTGTAATAAAACAAACAAACAAAAAAACCCCAACCTATCTTTACTGTTAGACATTGTGCTAGGTAGGTAGGGAGCAGAGTGTCACCAGCCACGCGTTAATAACATAATTCAGCCTGCTGATGTAGGAGATGTCCCTGCAGTGAGGTGTACGCCGGAACTCATTTAAAAAGCAGCCGTATGCACTCATGACAATTATGTGCTGCAGATGGTAGCATACTTGCAAGCTGGATCAGGATCGAGCTGCAGATCGTGACTTCTTTAGGCCACAGCCAGTCAGCACAGCAGTGGCTCAACCCCCTAGTACTCTATTAAGTGTGAAAATGGCCTCATTTTCAAAGATGCTGGGCACGTGTAGCTTCTATTGGTGACATGAGTTCTTAGATACTATGGTGATGGGTGTCAGGCTGAAAGTAGCTCGTTCAGTAGCTAAGTGTGTAGATTGAGGAGTACACTCAGGGTATGTCTACGCTGCCCACGTTACAGCGCAGCCGCGGCAGCACTGTGAAACGGGCAGCGTAGTCACGCTTTACCGCCACGGGAGAGCTCTCCCGGCGATAAAAAACAACGAGGGATGGTAGCGTTAGCGCCGGGAGCACTGTCTATACGGGCGCTTTTCAGCACTAAAACTGTCACTCTGGGGTGTGTTTCTTCACACCCCTGAACGACTAAAGTTTTAGCGCTCAAAGTGTGTAGTGTAAACACAGCCATAGGAAAAAGCATACCCTACTCTACTCCCACCCACAAAGCAGAGGGCAGGGGATGGCACTAAACATTTATATACAAACCCTCTGCATCCGAGACGTGTTAACTGGTGATTCTTATTGTGCTTTAGAAATAAACACTGACAAGAAGCAAAGGACTAGAAGAATACATTGTTTTACTTTTCATCCTAATACACACCTGATGTAGAATCACAAATCATTGTGAACAACATATTAACCATCTAAGACATGAAACAGCTTTTAAAAGGCTGAATACCCTCTATTAAATTGTAGACCAGGTTTCTGAGTCACATTTAATAGAGTAATAATACTTTTTCACTTATATAGCACCATTTTATCAAGGAACCCAAAATACTTCCAAAAAAGGACAGCATAACTCTTATTATATCTGTGGCATTAAAGAATGAGCAAACCAAGAAAATATTAGAATACATTTGTTTACTATGGAGTATCTCTGACATAAACATCCCAATCCACTGGAAACAATTAGTTAGAAGCTGTTTTTCCTAATCTGTCTTGTTACATATATACTTCTGATGCATGCTCAGCAATATGAAAATTAACCTCTTACCCTGTAGGCCCTCTCACTAATTGGTTTAATGTTGGCCTCGTTCCATTTTCCAGGAACTCCATCAATCACTTCACGATAGTTCACATAGTAGCCAGTAATTTCAGCTCCGCCAATGATTTTGGGCTGTTTCCATCCTAGCACCATTGAGTCATGAACACTTTCAAGTACAGTGATGTCATAAGGTGGAGATGGGGCAGCTGTGTCAACATGAACATAATATGAGTAGGCAGTAATCCTTCTACTAGTCAAACGAGCATTTGTCTGGCTTTCTCATCTTGTACTTCTTAGTCAGGAAAATCTCCATTTGTAGTCAATGGAAATTTTGCTGGTGTAAGGAATGCAGGATGAAGGCCTCCATAAGCCCAATAAAAAACTAAGCTACATAAGCATTAGCTATACAGCAGTGTTTGATATTTGAGAAACAAGCTGATACACAGTGAAAGTGTGTGTCGCAACTGCAGCTCTCATATAAGTGAGCAGGTTTCATTTTCAATACAGTGAAAGATGAAAAACTAAAACTAACACCATAGCAGACTTGCAAAATTTTGGAGATGCAATGATTTGTTTTCTTTTGCTGAAACCAACTTTTTCCCACACTCAATTTTTTCTTTAGTTCCTTTTTTTACCCCACGCTTCCCTGATGAGAACAGAGGTAATGCAGCACCACCTACTTCCTCATTTTTGGTGTCTTAATGTTATAATGATATCATTGCACCCTTTGGGTAAACTTACCTTACTGAAGGAAAGCACAGTCATAGACGCAGCTGTATGATCAGAAATAGAAGAGGCCTGTTTCTGGAGCTTACTTTAAAAATATCTGGAGCACAATTTTTTTTTTAAACCAACGTAGAAAGCATGAAACTTCAGTCCAACAACTGCACCCACTTCCTTACAATATATCTTACATACATCCTGGTGGAATATTTGTACACAGAGTATTTACCACTGGTCAGCTGTTGGCAATACTTAGGAACTCTTAGTCTCACTTTGGATGTAGCTCAGAATTTTGAAGGACCTCATCTGCTGAATGTTCTTTCAGAATAACACATCATCCAGTCAGCAAAAACTTTATTTTAATTAGTAAAGAAAACCTGCAGAAAAAAAACCTACTGCCTTTGAAATCAAGGATAACTATCACTAATTAACTACATTTAATTTAATATATTATGCAGGAAGCTGTTGCTGAAGTGTATTCAACTGTATGTAGGTATACATTTAGACAGGTGCTCAGATACCACAACGATGGGCATGTATTGCTGGATGATGTATAAGAAAAGTCTAATTGTGTACATATTACAGTTATTTCCCCTGTTTTCTTATTGTCCTGTTTAACAGACTATATCAGCTGGTGTCAGCATAGCTCTACTGAAGTAACCAGTTTATACCAGCTGAAGATCTAGCCAAGTGTCCTTAAGTATGGTGGATGCTAAAGTGTTGGTTGCATATAACTGCTGTATGTGCACTTACAAACTTGATGGGTTTTCTCCATTAAACTATTACTGTCAACTGACAAATACAATATATAATATTCACTAGCACTATGCCTTAAAGTATAAGAAGTCTAAGCATAAATCCACAAAGGAACTCAATATATCTAAAAACAGCAGAGGTGTTCCTACTCACTATCATGTGTAAGCAGAGTCAAGATGAGCTCCACCCTGACACCTGGTGGTGAGGTGTGGCAAATTGTGGAAAAGAACTTCAGGGGCTGATCTCATTTGCATAGGCACACCCACCCCACCTAGAATGAGGCCATAGCTGCCCAAATGGTCACTTTGGCTGCTGTGGGATCCCCAGTGTCTCTGTTATTGGGGCAGGAAGAATAAATTGTTATTACCCTGATTATGGGAACTGTGCTTGGAACTGTACTTGGCCTTTTGTTATGATGGAGGGACTCGCCATCAACTAAGTAGCATTCGCTAGGCAAGGGTCATGGGTTCCAAAACTCTGTGAATTGAGAAAGGCTGGGAACAGGTGTTAATACTTGGTGGCATGGGCCCCCTGGTGAGGGCCTTACATGCTAATTGCACTTCCTCCTCTCTCCACTGTGGAATATCAGAACTAATTTTGATTCCGTTAGGAGTCTAGTTAAAGGCTGCTGAGCTCACTTTGGGCTAGTGGTGCACCACCACTGAGGCTCCCCTACTACAAGCTGAATTCACAAAAGAGCTGAACTGACTAAGAGCTGAAATCACTGAGTGTTGTGTTAAGTAGTGGGGGAGCCTGAAGATATATTGTGGAGCAGTTCATGGGACGGCAGGAGCTGCTCGTGGGCCGCGGAGCTAAGCGAAGCAGTTTGTGGGGCGGCTGGTGGAGTGGAGCAGAGTGAAGCCCTATGGAGCTGCGGGGTGGTCAGCTTCAGATCATGTAAGGTGCCCCATACCTCTCTCTTCCCCCGCCCCCCATCTCCACCCAGGTTGGGAGGTAAAGCTCTGCAGATAAACTTTCGAACTCTGGGGCTGCCCTGACCAGGGACAGAGACTTTTGGGTCATTGGACTTTTAGGACTTTGGGTGATTTGGGGTTGCTGGACTCAAGAACCAAAGGGAAAGGGCATGCCCCAATTTGCTTGGGGTGGGTTTTTGCTCATGGGTTGTGTTATGAATCTTGTTGGTGGTGTTTCCCCAACATAATGCCACATTGTTTCTCTCTGTTATTAAAAGGCTTTTTGTTACACTCAGACTCTGTGCTTGCGAGAGGGGAGGTATTGCCTCTTGGAGGCGCCCAGCGGGGGTGGTATATATTTGTCCCAGGTCACTGGGTGGGGCTCGAGCCGGTTTTGCATTGTGTTATTGGAATGGAACCCCTAGATACTGAACCCGGCCCTTGTTGCTGCCAACTCTGACAGGCAGAAGGGTTACACATGTAACAATTAACTCACGGGATTTTGTTTCCTTTGTATATAATCTAGAGTCTGAATATCCACACTCCTTATAGAGAATGAACTGCTGGCAGGTGTTAAAAATCCCTCTGACTATGCAATACAAGCTTTCAGAGTAGCAGCCATGTTAGTCTGTATTCGCAAAAGAAAAGGAGTACTTTGTTAGTCTCTAAGGTGCCACAAGTACTCCTTTTCTTTTGCGAATACAAGCTTTGTTGCTATCCCCAGAAATACCACCAAAGTGATTTAGAATTCATGATATTTTTGGATACATAAGTGTAATATATAAAGTAAAGCAAGCTATTAAATTAGTAAATGATTTTAAATGTTTTGCTGTCAACAGACACAATGTATGGGAAATGGTCCCCCATACCATTCCATCCATAATGACCCTTAATGAAAAGCTGAGTATGTAAATGGATCTGATGGAAGATGCATCATCGGTGAGAATGTCCATTGTGACTTGGATGATAAGAGATGAAAATTGTCTGAGATGAATGTGCTGAAATGGTGAAATCTGTTTATGAGCTCTCACCTATATCTTCCTTCTCTTTCATTTTCTCCAATGCCAAAGGATCCCCAGGTTGAGTCTTACTTGCCTGCTTAGCAGCTCCCTTCTGTGGTGAAGGTGTAGGAACATTCTTAACCGTTTCTCTTACTTCACTGACTCCTGTACTCCCCAGTTTATCAGAGCTACTGGGTAGCACGTGTCTATTAAATTTAGCATTGCATTTTAGCAAAGCATCTGTGTCAAAGATAGGCTGGAAGGACTCATGCATGCCTTCCCAGGAGGTAGTGTAGTCTGTTAGTCCACCAGCTTTACCACTCAGTTCAGGACACACACCATGAAGCAATCCTCCCCCTGTAATTGCCAGAAAATAACAGACATTTTGAATTAGACATCATTCCTTTTTCTTCATTTATTCAACAGAATGAAGAAATGGCCACAAAGAACACAGGCAGGACATGAACAAACATGATTTTTGCAGACATTATGATATGCTTCGACTCACGAGAAATGTGAAAAGCATAGAGTACCTCCCAACCTTCTCATTACAAGTAACTCTTTTTTTAATGGTATATATTTTACAGCACAGATGTGACAGTCCATAATCTGGAAAGCTAATAGAAGTAAAGTGATTGTCACTTGCCACACTTCTTTTAAGATTAGACCCTTTAAACCATATCTATGATCGTTTCAGCTCATCTTTAGAAGTGCCTCTGTGCCACACTTGTCTTCTGAGGTTGGGAGGTATGTCAGTTTGATACAAATAGAGTTAGAATGTTGAAAACATACAATTTATTCTGGTTCAGTGAGTTCATTAGTCTCCTTATGTTAGTTCAGGCAGTGGCAAAACAGAAATAGCTCATCAACAGTATGGCGGATGCACAGGGTTTTAGGAGGTTTACAGAAGAGAACGACAGCATTATTAGTAGGTTCAGGTATGAAAATAAATCAAGCCGTTAGATATAGGAACTGACTTTACGCAGGATGATGTGTATTAGAGGTGATTTATATCACACTATGAAATTAGACTGGCATTCCATTTTTCAGTGAACTATGACGTGAACTTAACAGCGTTTTCATACAGTGGTTCATGAATAACATCTGAGGAAGCCTGGATGGTGAAGATGAACAATCTACACGTGCGCAGTGACTGAGTGACTGCAAAAGTACGGCTGTGAAGCATTACACATGATATGACCAATGGGAAAAATCATTATCTGTGGACAGTACTGTAAAACAATATAATTAGTTACAAATAATTGCTGAAAAAAACTTTCTGGAATCATTCAAATTTTTGTTTACTATTGACCACGGCAATGGAACATAGCTTACCAATGGCTGCTTTGACTTCAATAGCCTCTGATTCCTGTGAATATTCACTGAGTCCAGCCGCATTAACAGCTCTGACTCGGAAAATGTAGTTCTCACCAGTGAGGAGTCCATGGCAAATGAATCTAAAGCAAAACAGTAAAGGAACACTTAGAAAACCCCTACCCCGCTGTAGTGAATGGGAGTTTGCCATTGACCTGAGTGGGGCCAGGATTTTACCCCTGTAGTATCTGTATTGCAGTGAGACAACATACAAAGGAGACTTGGATATCAGCAGGAAGGCTGATATGAAATTCTATTTCAAGGAAGCAAATAGGTATGTTTCAATAGTAATGTCTGGAAATGACTGTCAAACCAATCTGTATGTGAGCAGTTCTTATGCTAATTTAAGGGTTCTGTCTCATAAAAGTGAGGCTTATGGAAATGTGCAAACAGAGGTGAAATATGGAAAAATAAAATGAGCATGTTGCTTTTTGTGAAGAAGTTAATGATAATTTCTCCTTTTAAAAATGAAATATTCATTTACTTGCCATATTAACCCAATCCTATGGGATTGATCTTGCACAGCCCAGATATAGATGGCAGGGCAGGGATAAGTACAAGGTATAATGTGATGGGCAGGATAAGGAGCACTTCTCAGTAAGCAATCAATTACCTCTGCCTACTAGCAGGAGAAAGGTCAAAGAACAAAGGGCACAGCTAAGCACCTCATTTGCATAACAAGGATCGCACTCATGTCTCCTGAGACATGCCCATTCTCTGCCATCACCTAACACTTTTTTCCATGAGCTCATGAGAGCATGGGAGTTGCTGTGTCAGGGGGTAGCTTCCTTCTGCTCATAAGGGCATGTCTACACTTACCTCCCGAGCGATCAATCCAGCGGGGGTCGATTAATCGCGTCTAGCGAAGACGCGATAAATTGACTGCTGAGCACTCTCCCGTCGACTCCAGTACTCCACCCGAGTGATAAGTACAGGTGGAGTCGATGGGGAAGCTGCAGCAGTCGACCTACCACAGTGAAGACACCACGGTAAGTAGCTCTAAGTATGTCGACTTCAGCTACGCTATTTTCGTAGCTGAAGTTGCGTAACTTAGACACACTTAGCTTGCCCCCACCCACCCCCAGTGTAGACCAGGCCTTAACTGCACCCACATGTAGCCTCTGCTCATGCTTGTACTTTCCAACGGGTACATCACAAAGATTTGTAGGACCTAGACCTATGTCTGCTTCAGTGCCATGCTTATAATGCTAGGTGTAACGTTATGTGGTTAGTATGAGTTTCTGCTATAATTTGTCTTCAGCCATACTTGAAAAATTACCATAAACCATGAAAGTTACAGTAAATATAGAGAATAAGAGCGGAAAAAAGATGTCAGAATTTCAACTTCAATTTCTTGCTTCTAAACATCACACAGTAACCTCCTTAACGTTTAAATAGAGGAGTCAGTAGTGGACAGAAGGTTGATGTACATTTTTACCCATGCAACATCTTCATTACACTATAGGATAATAAATAGCATTGGTTGTAAGCACTTCATGGCAGGGAACATCTTTTACTCTGTCTCTCTAAAGTCCTCAATACAACGAAGGCACCTCAATGCTGACTGTAACCTAGGCACTCTAATAATAATTCTCTATCATGGTGGCTAATGATTGTAAAGTTAGCAATGTTAATCAGGTACTATTATAAGTCATAATAATCCAGACCTGGCTTTCAATTACAACATAAATATTCAATAACTCCTTTGAATTCAATGGAATTTCTCTGGATTTACAGCAGTGTAACCAGGATCAGATCAGAATTTGCTAATTAAGGGCCTGATTCTTAGATTCTTACACAGGCAAAATTCCTATTGAGCCAAATTTTGGTTTAATTTATGAAGGTGTAAATCTGGAGTAACTTCATTGATTGACAGAATGAATTTAGTATGAATAAAGGATGTGAGTTCTGTATGAAAGGAATTAGTACATTTGCAATGTAGCATGAAATTTTCTAATGTGCTCATGAGTCTCTTTGATGATGAAAGTGAAACATCAGTGACAGGAAGGGCAGTTGGAGGGAAAGCAGACACATCCTGGTGTCATATTAGTTATACAGTTCTAGAAATATTTACCATTGCCCTTCAAAATGGAGAGCTTTGCTCCCTAACATTATGCAATCTAGTTTTCTAAGTTTGCAAGATCACTCATTCTTTATCTTACTATTTTGTACTATTGTACAATAGCTAGCCCATTTGTTACTCTTGTTCTTGCCTTGCTTGCTGCCACTTCCCTTTTTGTTAGTTACACTTACTTGTTGCCTCTGAATTAAAATTAGATTGTAAGTTTCTTGGGGTCAGAGACCATGATTTAATATATGTTTGTATAGCACCGAGTGCAATGTGGCCCCAATCTTGATTCAGACCTTAGTTTGCTACCACAATACTAGTACTACTATTATTGTTATAGCCATAAAGTATGTAAACCAGCAAACAAACTTGCCATGCTTGGGGACCAGCAAACCTGCCTTCCATGTTATTATATCCACTACCTTGTGCCTTTCACTGGATTGTTATTGCTTGGTTCCCAATGGCCAGATCCAGCTATGCTTGCTTCTATGTAATACCCAACCAACTCCTTGGCATCTTTAGATTCTGTCCAAGTGACAACCACTGAAGTATCTGTATTCCTGGTTGGTATAATACGGCCAGGGACTTTGGGAATATCTGGGGGGACAAACAAAAATAAATTAGTAACTAATAAGGGTAAAATTTACCAACATAAAAATAAGGATCACATTGTGCTCTTGATTATGAAAGTGTGAATCCAAGCAACTCCAGTGACTTCATCTGAGTTTCTGTACTCCAGATTTACACTAGTGTAACTCTGAGTAGAATTCAGCCCTCAACTTTTAAAGCTTCTAAAGTAGCCAAGGTTACTCTATTTTGGCTACTATCTTGGATTTTCCTCCACAAGAAGAAGTCCCTGTATCAACTTTAGAAGTATAAGATTTAGTTTTGTTTTAGATTGCAAAATTTGATAAAATAAAAACAACTAGGGCTGGTCAAATTTGGAAATTCTTTTCTGTGAAAAATTTCAAATGAAATAAAACATTTTTTATCCAAAAAAATTGCCCATTTTTTATTATTATTTGTGGTCTTTGCAGTTATTTGCATGATTATTTGAAGTCATTGATGCCCTCGGTCAGCATCTGCCACCTCAATATATACAAAAGGATCCACAATTCAAGTCAGAATGAACAATAAAAAAAAAGAACAAATCACTGTCTACCGTTCACAGTTGTGTCAGTTATGGAGCATCCATGTGTCTGCTTCAAGCAAAATAATTACTGGATGCTCTTAAAGGGTAGCCACAGACACAGGATATGTCTGACTATACACTTACCAAGTTTGTCACCCACCACCGTAGCTTCAGTTGCTTCTGAGGGCTCACCAACGCCAGCGGAATTACAACAGCGAACACGGAAACGATAAGATTTCCCTTCAGCCAAGTCAAAAACAGCAAAGCGAGGAGACTTTACAGGGATTTCAGTGTTCACTCTCTGCCAGTTCTCTGTGCCTGCAATACACTGCATTCAAAACAAGAAACAGCCATTAGGACAGAGCTATTCAATGCACAGAACTTAGTAGACAATCTAGACTGCCAAGAAGTTCCATCTGACTGCCAACCCCACAGCTATTATGGAAGATGTGGAGCTACATTCTTCTTGGCCAGGCCTCAGAATGAATAAATAGACTTCCCACCTCATGAGTTCTCCAAGTGATCACCTATTCCTAGAGGCTTCCTGTTTTCACTATGTCATAGCTGATACATCCTAGAATTCTTTGTGTGTAGGAAGTACTGCCACTGCTAGGACCAATTCTGCATCATATCCAGTGCTCCAGTCCTTGCTCTGGCTGTAGAATTTTCAGGAGGGGAAAAGAAGCATCTTTCCCAGAAAGGACTCCAGTACCATCAGAGGGGCAAAGCAGTAACATCACCACAGTGCTTCTTGGAGCACTGGCCACTCCAGAGCATCCTTTGAGGGTGGACTGCAGTATAGAATGCATTAGCAATGTGCAGTCCCTGCGTTCTTCTAAATGCAGAGAATGTGATTGTTGGAGGCTGCTGTGAGGGGCTGCAAAGCAGAGGTGGTTCCTTGCACTTTCTCCCTTCCCCTACGTACTAGGTCATGATCAGCCACCATCTGGCCTTGATTTTTTAGGGGGGAAAAAAAAAAGCAAGTGCATTGTATTTGTGGCTGATGCTTGTTCCAGGTGGCCAGAAGTACTGCATATGATGAACACTTCTGCTGCCAATATTATTGAGAAAATAAAGAATATGTTCTCTCCATGTGGATTACCTAAAGGTTCTCAATTTGTTTGAGGAATTTCAAATATTCCTCAGAAAAACATCAGTATCACACATCACATCTGCTGCCTATCACCCTGTATTCAATGGGCTAACACAACACTTTCTTTTGCAGACACTTAAAGGGCACGAAGGTGAAAAATGGAGGGAGAACCCTGCCATGCTGTGTTGCAGATTTTCTTCTGTCATGTATACCACAGTCCGCTGTACAGAAAATTCATCATTCTTTAAATGTACTTTGCTAATTAGATTTGATTTACCAGATTTCACAAGCTGAATGAGAAACAACACAGAGTAGAGAACCCACAAGGTATGTCTCCATGATTTTACGCCTAGACCAGTAAGGGAACAAAGTAGGGAAAACAAGCATTGTCAGAAGGGTTTGGGGGAGCAGCAACCGACCTGGAAGAGCTAAAAGGGGAGAACATTAAGAATTACATTGGCCAGCAGGTACAACATAAAGATTAAAAAAAGAGAGGGCACTAAAATTAAGACTGATGATTGTGTATGACTGCAAAAGAAATGTGTTGTGCTTGTTATCAGCTTGAAGAAGTAGTCAATGAAAATGTTACTATAGAGGATGAATATGAGGATACAGATGAAAAAGGAAAAGAAGAGTTGATGCCAAATGGCCCTCTTGAGGAACATCTCCAGCCACAGTGTGAACCCATACCTCCCACAAGACTAGCCTTATTTACACAGGTGTGGTATCTGTATGATTCTGCTTTCCCTGTACTGCACCCTTATGTAGAAAGTCTATCTGCCTATCTGCTAGAAGGTGGGCCCATGATGTAGTTCAAGCGAGAGGCACACTCTGCTTTAACTTTAGTGGAGATTTTATCTTTGTTCTTTTTTTCTCTGGGGTTTTCCTTAAATCAACAGTAAAAGTCATCTAGACTGAGTGCACATGTTTTGCTTTTTGAATATGGAAAAGACAATAGTCTGAAGGTCTCAGTGTAAAGTAGCTTGGGAAGATTAGACAAGATGGCAGAGCAAACTTTTAAGAAGAAGAAGACACTTCACTTTACTTTGATGCTGCGATTTTACCTTTTCCACAAAGTACATGACACCCTCATGACCCCGTTCTCCAGGGGGTTTCCAGCTGAGCACAACATAGTTCTTGGTGGCTTCAATAACATGGAGGTCTGAAGGCGGGCCAGGAACAACACCCTCTGTAGAACATGACAGAAGAGAAGGAAGTTTATGTTTGAATCAGGTAGGTAGGCTAGCCGAGTCCCTCGCCCTGCCCCCAGGTGCTCCTGAGAAAATATCAATAGATTTATTTCTGTCAGGTCAGACAATTTCAAAGCTGAGTGATTTTTAAAATTCCTCAAAATGTGCACTGACTTACTTGAATTTCTGAATGATTATCCTGATGAAAGCATACATCAAGTATCTCATGCAGATCCCACTGTTTTGGAGTCTGATTTCTTTAAAAAATAGCAGAGTTAAAAATATCTAAATACCATTTCTGAATTTGCGTAAATTGTTTTCATGTTTATTTATTTGGACCTGAAGAACATAAATCATGACAGCTAAATTCAGAGGTATTTTAAGCTACAGAGATTTTAACTGTAAAGGACTTTGGGCCTGATCCAAAGCCCATTGAAGTCAGTGAGAGTCTTTCCACTGACTTCAATCAGCATCACGTCAGACCTTTTTAAGAGAAGGTACGTGTTTACCTGCAGGTTCTTCCTCAGTGACAATAATCTGTCCTGTCCAGGGAGCAGAAGGATGACCTGAAATAGAGAGTGGAGTTATCATAGGAGTGAGACAGATCAGAAACTGTTTTGAAAATAATGAAAAAGTAACTCATTTATTATTTCAGAGTATCCGGTGAAGTGAACTGTAGCTCACGAAAGCTTATGCTCAAATAAATGTGTTGGTCTCTAAGGTGCCACAAGTACTCCTTTTCGTTCATTTATTATTCAGAGCAAATGGTTGGAATTACATGAGATTTATGTAATCTCCATCTAAGATATTGAATGTTCTGGACAAAACTTTTAAAAAATGATTTTAGAGTAATTATTCAAATGTCAGTTTAAAAACCAACAATAAAAACCATACACATAGTATTTAAGAAATCCTGGACACATCTGGTAGTGCACTGCAATCCATTAGCAGCACTGTAAGCCTCCTTTATTTGTACCAAGAAAACTAAACTGTGCCAGCAAGGTTTCAATAATGAAAATGGACTATATTAACAGAAGGCCAGATCGGAAGCTTGAGTCCATTATCCAGCAGATGGACTGGTTGAAGACATTTTATTCTAACTGGCAGAAATCCTGCAATGGTTTTAGATTGACCCAGGAACTGGGAAAGCCTCCCAGATTTTCTCACTGCCAGTCCAGTGCATTGTTCTGCCTGTTAGACTATTAAACTGCTCAATGCACTTTCACCTTGGAGTAGCAGATCTCCTCACAGATGAAAGTCAGATCTGCTGAATTACTTTTCTGAATTGCTGTCAGGGCCATGAAAGGTAGAAGGGAGGGAAGAAAAGAAGGGGATTGAAGAGAAGATCATCCAGGAGTAAGATAGACTAAGCGAGGGGAAGCATGGAGGTGAGGAAGGGGAGAGGCAACAAAGAGGAGGGGAGTATGTTATGTAGACCTGGCTTCCTACTCATGGACAAACTCCTCACTCATTTAAAGTCTTGCCTTTCCACTCTCCCCAGCAAGAAAACAATAGAACAATGCCTCCCAAGTCCCAGGTTGTATGACTGCTCAGAGCTCAAGTATGAAACTGCAGAAAAACCTGAGAGTCTCTGGATTAAGTTTAGAAGCCTGAGCAACAAGGGTGATGTCGTGGTGGGAGTCTGCTATAGACCACCGGACCAGGGGGATGAGGTGGACGAGGCTTTCTTCCGGCAAGTCGCAGAAGCTACTAGATCGCATGCCCTGGTTCTCATGGGCGACTTCAATCATCCTGATATCTGCTGGGAGAGCAATACAGCGGTGCACAGACAATCCAGGAAGTTTTTGGAAACTGTAGGGGACAATTTCCTGGTGCAAGTGCTGGAGGAACCAACCAGGGGTGGAGCTCTTCTTGACCTGCTGCTCACAAACCGGGAAGAACTAGTAGGGGAAGCAAAAGTGGATGGGAACCTGGGAGGCAGTGACCATGAGATGGTCGAGTTCAGGATCCTGACACAAGGAAGAAAGGAAAGCAGCAGAATACGGACCCTGGACTTCAGAAAAGCAGACTTTGACTCCCTCAGGGAACTGATGGGCAGGATCCCCTGGGAGAATAACATGAGGGGGAAAGGAGTCCAGGTGAGCTGGCTGTATTTTAAAGAATCCTTATTGAGGTTACAGGGACAAACCATCCCTATGTGTAGAAAGAATAGTAAATATGGCAGGCGACCAGCTTGGCTTAACAGTGAAATCCTTGCTGATCTTAAACACAAAAAAGAGGCTTACAAGAAGTGGAAGATTGGACAAATGACCAGGGATGAGTATATAAATATTGCTCAGGCATGTAGGAATGGAATCAGGAAGGCTAAATCACACCTGGAGTTGCAGCTAGCGAGGGATGTTAAGAGTAACAAGAAGGGTTTCTTCAGGTATGTTGGCAATAAGAAGAAAGCCAAGGAAAGTGTGGGCCCCTTACTAAATGAGGGAGGCAACCTAGTGACAGAGGATGTGGAAAAAGCTAATGAACTCAATGCTTTTTTTGCCTCTGTCTTCACGAACAAGGTCAGCTCCCAGACTACTGCACTGGGCAGCACAGCATGGGGAGGAGGTGGCCAGCCCTCTGTGAAGGTGGAAGTGGTTCGGGACTAATTAGAAAAACTGGACGTGCACAAGTCCATGGGGCCAGATGCGTTGCATCCGAGAGTGCTAAAGGAATTGGCGGATGTGATTGCTGAGCCATTGTCCATTATCTTTGAAAACTCATGGCGATCGGGGGAAGTCCCGGAAGATTGGAAAAAGGCTAATGTAGTGCCCATCTTTAAAAAAGGGAAGAAGGATGATCCTGGGAACTACAGGCCAGTCAGCTTCACCTCAGTCCCCAGAAAAATCATGGAGCATGTCCTCAAGGAATCAATTCTGAAGCACTTAGACGAGAGGAAAGTGATCAGGAACAGTCAGCATAGATTCACCAAGGGAAAGTCATGCCTGACTAATCTAATTGCCTTCTATGATGAGATAACTGGTTCTGTGGATGAAGGGAAAGCAGTGGACGTGTTATTCCTCGACTTTAGCAAGGCTTTTGACACAGTCTCCCACAGTATTCTTGTCAGCAAGTTAAAGAAGTGTGGGCTGGATGGATGCACTACAAGGTGGGTAGAAAGTTGGCTAGATTGTCGGGCTCAACGGGTAGTGATCAATGGCTCCATGTCTAGTTGGCAGCCGGTATCTAGCGGAGTGCCCCAAGGGTCGGTCCCGGGGCCGGTTTTGTTCAATATCTTCCTTAATGATCTGGAGGATGGTGTGGATTGTACCCTCAGCAAGTTTGCGGATGACACTAAACTGGGAGGAGAGGTAGATATGCTGGAGGGTAGAGATAGGATACAGAGGGACCGAGACAAATTAGAGGATTGGGCCAAAAGAAATCTGATGAGGTTCAATAAGGACAAGTGCAGAGTCCTGCACTTAGGACGGAAGAATCCAATGCACCGCTACAGACTAGGGACCGAATGGCTAGGCAGCAGTTCTGCAGAGAAGGACCTAGGGGTGACAGTGGACGAGAAGCTGGATATGAGTCAACAGTGTGCCCTTGTTGCCAAGAAGGCCAATGGCATTTTGGGGTGTATAAGTAGGGGCATTGCCAGCAGATCAAGGGACGTGATCGTTCCCCTCTATTCGACATTGGTGAGGCCTCATCTGGAGTACTGTGTCCAGTTTTGGGCCCCACACTACAAGAAGGATGTGGAGAAATTGGAGAGAGTCCAGCGAAGGGCAACAAAAATGATTAGGGGACTGGAACACATGACTTATGAGGAGAGGCTGAGGGAACTGGGATTGTTTAGTCTACGGAAGAGAAGAATGAGGGGGGATTTGATAGCTGCTTTTAACTACCTGAAAGGTGGATCCAAAGATGATGGATCTAGACTATTCTCAGTGATAGCAGATGACAGGACAAGGAGTAATGGTCTCAAGTTGCAGTGGGGGAGGTTTAGGTTGGATATTAGGAAAAACTTTTTCACTAGGAGCGTGGTGAAACACTGGAATGCGTTACCTAGGGAGGTGGTGGAATCCCCTTCCTTAGAAGTTTTTAAGGTCAGGCTTGACAAAGCCCTGGCTGGGATGATTTAGATGGGATTGGTCCTGCTCTGGGCAGGGGGTTGGACTAGATGGCCTCCAGAGGTCCCTTC
Source organism: Natator depressus (assembly GCF_965152275.1). NCBI lineage: Eukaryota > Metazoa > Chordata > Testudines > Cheloniidae > Natator > Natator depressus. The sequence goes on from NC_134235.1 coordinate 83,016,530, forward strand.
CAACTCTGTTATTCTATGATTCTATCATTTCTATGAACTCCTCTCTGAGCAAGGTGGCAATTAACTTTCCTGGGCCTTTAGAGCCCGAGCCTTTCTCTAACATTTCCTTTTTTAAATTTCAAGTGGGGTATTTTGATCATCTGACTACAGCACTGGCTGGCAACCCCTGTGGCATCACTCCTGTGGCTCTGCATGCCATTTGAACAACTGAAAACAGGGTTCAGTACAGTATTTCCCTCACCCTGACTTGTTTTAATTACAAAAACTTCAGAGTGGAGTGGGAAGAACTGGACTTTAGGCTTGTGTTTCAGCATGGGGTGGATACTTGGAAGTAAAAATAAACATTTAAATAAAAATCTACCATCAGTGCTTTTTGTCACTGAAAGAGCAAAACTGGCAGTCCACAGGATAAAGACTGTGACTCACAAAACATTAACTTTCAAGTAAAGAGTTTGAGCTTGATTATCCACTGGCCTACTCGTTTTATGCGGGTGTGACTCCATGGCTTTGATGGAATTAGGCCCCCTTACCTGCTACACAGCAAGAGAATGGAATCTGCCAATAAAACCAAAGCAGCACTCTCCAGGCAACTGCTCTGCTCCTTTTTTCAATTTCCTGTAAGTACACAGCTTTGTACTTCAGATAACAGAAGACAAGCTTTGGTGAGAAGATTCAGCCTTCAAGCTTGGGGGGGTTTCTTGGTAAATCCAAGTTTACAAAACATATTTTGTTTTTGCATTGCTCCCTCTTGTGGAAACTTTGAGGGCTTACAAAACAAATGTGCATATATTCTTGCAGGAGATAAAATTTCTTAAGCCTCTTAGGGCAGTGGCTCTTAACCTTTCCAGATTAATGTACCCTTTTTAGGAGTCTGATTTGTTTTGCGTACCCCAAGTTTCACCTCACTTAAAAACTACTTGCTTACAAAAATACATAAAAGACATAAAAATTTGAAAGTGTCACAGTGCACTATTACCAAAAAATTGCTTACTTTCTCATTTTTATCATTTGGAATATAAATATAGTACTTGCATTTCCATGTATAGTATATTGAGCAATATAAACAAGTAATTGTCTATATGAAATTTTAGTTTGTATTGACTTCGCTAGTGCTTTTTATGTAGCCTGTTGTAAAACTAGGCAGATATCTAGATGAGTTGATCTACCCCATGGAAGACCTCTGCATGCCCCCAGCGATATGCGTACCCCTAGTTGTCTTAGGGAATATATTGAAAAACTCTTACTTCTAAGCCTAGCTCTGTCGGCAGGATCCAGAGCTGCCACAGGCTCAGAAACCCGGGACGGTATGCTAATTCCAGCTTTATTCACAGCCCGGACTCGAAATATATAGGAGCGACCTTCTATCAAACCGGTGACAGGAAAACGAGCAAACTTCACCGGAGTCTCATTGCACTGGGACCAGTGAGTGGTGCCAACCTCACATCTGAAAAAACAAACATTTCAAGAAGTACTGAAGAGGGAAAGAGAAAGAGAACTCTGAGCACACACCCCTAATACTCCAAACAGCTGTTCATGTACATTGTTGATCCTACCAGCCTGCCTAGCAGCTTCACATCTTGCCAACATAAAAACACCCTCACAAAGCGCTAAGGGCTCAAGTGCCTTATGTGAATGCTGGCACTAAATCCCCTGCAGCTGCATTGCTTCTTTCCTGAGATAGAGAAAAAGAAACGTAACGCTATTCACTGATTAAACACTTTAAAGTGTGCCTCAGGATTTTCAATGAGAGTTTCAGATTCAGCATGGGAAATGAAACACACAACTCCCCTTCCTGTTTATAGGCGATGAACTCCTCCGCCTTTGCACTGAAAATTTACATCCTCTACTGAACAGCCAGCAAATATAATTGGCTTCATGGGACATAAAAACATATGCTGTGTGTTCTGTGACAAGGTGGATGGACCCCACACAGCACCTAGATGGGATAGGGTAAAAAACCCTCTAGCATATAGTCAGACATGACAGCACATTGAGTGCTGCCAGGATTATCAAGGGAGGCAGTGACTGCAAGCAGTGCATAGCAAGGCTTAGTTGTCCAGCAATAGTTCCATGGCAAAATGCTGGTGAGCCTACCAGGCAGCAATAACCTGAGTCTCTGGGGAAGAGAAATGTAATTCACAGCAGGGAAGGCGTTCAGGAGAGGCTGAGGATTTTTGGAAGCCAGGCTGGTGATCTAATTAATTTGTTTCCTGCTATGCACATTAAAGCTGAAAGAAACTCTGCACTTCTCTCATTCTTGAACTATGGGCTGAAGGAAGCTTTTTTCCTTGTGAGGAATCAGTTATGGAAAAGCCAGTTTGTCTCATTAGAAACCCAGCAATGCAGGTTCATTTTGTCTTATCTGTCACTGCTGTAGCCAGCCCATCTGTACTCATGATATATAACAAGACAAAGCTCTATCTTCACTGGCCTCCCAGTTTCTAGGAACATGATAAATAAGAAGATAAACTAGCAGCTCCATTAACATTTTTGTTGCCTCTGAAATAACCAAAAGAATATGTGATTGAATTGAACTTATTGATATACTTAGACCTGCCCCACAGTCTAGGTCTCTCATTATAAATCCTTATACACACTTCTGAATAAGCAACATTCAATCACTGATTAGTGTTGCCAACTCTCATGATTTTATCAGGAGTCTTACAATATTTGGTGTATTCCGTAAAGCCCTACTCCTGGAATCCTGTGATTACATGTCAGAATAGCTGGGTGGCTGGGTGAGGCAGAAGCAGACACAGGTTGAAGCAGGGACTGGCTAGTGTGGAAACAGGGACGAGCTACAGCAGGAGCATAGGCAGGCTGTCAGAACTACTAGGCCATGAGAATGCTCCTAGCCAGGTAATAATGTTGAACAGAGTGGCGAGACTGCCTCGCTTAGGAGCTTATGTACCTGCTTTGGGATCACGTGGGTAGGTCCTCACTGTGGATTGGCTGAACCCTGGTCGAATGGCATGGGCCCTATCACAAGACCTGCAGCAAATTGCCTCTGATGACTCATCACGCTCTCTGGATCAGGGATGACTTAGGTTTAAACAGGCTCTGGGGTAACTCAGAAATGACTCATCACATAATGTGAGCATCTCAGCTTTCATTCTTTTAAAAAGTAATTTGCAGAGAAAAGATTGGCAACATGGTCTGAGCGCACCCCAAAGGTTCAGAAACCAAGAGGCAAATACAAAGAACTCAGCATGTATTATCTGAAAGCCAATATAATGATTTTTTGGTGCTTGACATGATTTTTGAATACTTGGGGTTGGCAATACTGCAGAAGGAATCCCAGGCTGACACATTAAGGGCCTGATTCTGCAAATTACCCAGGACTGTCTGCATGGTACTGAGGACTCGACTCCCACTGAAATCAGGGGGAATACAGGGTAAGGAGCAACTCACAAGATTATTTCCTAAATAATTAAGGGCCCAATCCAACTCCCACTAAACTTAGTGGAAATAAAATTAGGCCCTAGGAGTCTGAATCTGAAATAGAAAAGCAGCATTTGCAGCTATCAAGAAGAGCTACAAATGACGATATCACATTTTATGCCACTAAATTATTATTAGGCTGTTGAATAACAATGATCAGCAATACAGTAGTAGGTATAGTTTGACATAAATACTGACTTATCAATAAAGTATCCAAGGATGGGACTTCCTCCATCAACAGCAGGTTGTTTCCAGGAGACGATGACATAATCTTTGTTAGCATCCAAGCACTCCACATCCAGTGGTGAAGCTGGGGCTCCTGGCATTTCAGCATCTGCATCTATGAAGATGGAGATTTACGTTTTTAAATCTGAGTCACAGTTTTTTCAAGTTTCAGAGTAGCAGCCGTGTTAGTCTGTATCCGCAAAAAAAAAAAGGAGTACTTGTGGCACCTTAGAGACTAACAAATTTATTTGAGCATAAGCTTTTGTGAGCTACAGCTCACTGGTTACTCTTTAAGAGCCAAACTTTGTTCCCATTGAAACCAATGAAAGTTTTACCACTCACTTCAGTGGGACCAGGATTGGGTCCTATGTCTTCCTTATTATTATAGATTTCTTTTTCTTTTATCAATATTTACTAACACCCAGTGATCGAGGCCCTCTAAAACAAACCAAATCAGGAATCTTGCATCTTGATTAAGATGCTGCCATACTTCAAGTGAAACCTATTGAGTGATTAAATGTCATCCTGTTGCTTTATTGAAGTAAAATATCAAACTCTATTCTCTTAGCACTGGACAGTAGCTCAGGCAATGTTGTTTGGATCTAGAGTGTTGTAGTTTTCAAGGACAAAAAGTGATACAGTACACTTTTATGAGCTCACTGACATGTTTTATGATGAAATTACAAGTTGATGAAATGTTATTAGGTCTCAGACCCCCCACCCCACCCCCAACCCCAGCTACAGCTGGGTAGACAGAGTGCCCCCCTTAAAAGGTATGGTTTTAACCAGGCCGCCCCTGGAAACAATCATCTTCATGAAATGCTTGTTTGCTAGACTCCTGAATTTGTGGGGTGCGGGAGAGGATGTATTTTGTTAGGACACACAACTCTATTTTAGATGGATGAACTGTGGTGTGTTATCTAGGAAGGATAACAGAAACATTGATGGATTCCATAAGAAGGCTGGATAAAATAAATAACCAGAAACCAATCCCAAACTCAGTCCAAGCCATTCTTTGAAATTTGAAAACTTCTGAATGAAAACTTTTTCATTCAAAAAGTGAATATAAATGGCAATTTCTTATTTCCTTTCTCATTTTCAAACCCCCCCGCACCCTCCCTTCATTCCTTGATCTAGCTGGGCTTGGAAGAAAAGCTATTCTTGTAGGATATTCAGTCCACTAAGAGGCAGGAATCACTGGGCCTGGCATAAGAAACTTATTCTCTTGAGCTTTCCAGCCCAATTTTTTCAGACTGAAGGCAGGGCCGGATAAACCTTTTGTGGGCCCAGTGTCAAACATATTTGTGGGCCCCCATGGCGGCAATGAGGCATGGCGTGGGGAGACGGGAGGGGTCAGTCCCCGGAGTGAAGGGCCGGTTGGGGACAATTGGGCCCAGCCCAGCATGAGGGCACCGTTTACAAACTGGCAGCCACCAGACGCACACTGGCCTGCCTGGCCCTGTGCCATGTGGGCTGGGCCTGTGCTGCCAGTGCGCCCCTTTCCCTCAGGGGTGGGCTTGTGCCACATACCACATTGCATCCCTGCCCAGTGCCTCCCTGCCCCCTATGCCCAGTGCCCACATACCCAGATCCACCCAACAAGCCCCTATATCCGGTGCCCCCCCACCAGAGACCCCCTCCCCACAGACCCCTCCAGCACAACTGCACAGCACCTTGCAAACCTCCACCACCACGCCCAGCATCTCCCCATCCACAGACCCCCCCAGTACCCCACCCACAGCCCCACCACCACAACTGCACAGCACCCAACATAGACTCCCCCACAGCCCAGTGTCACAAAACACACAGACCTCCCCCACCTCCCACTGCCCAGCACCCCCCCCACAGGTCCCCCTATGCCCTGCACCCCAAAACACACAACCATCCCCCACTGCCCACGCCCCCCTCACAGACTCCCCACTACCTAGTGTCCCAAAATACACAAACCTCCTGCATCCATCCGCTGCCCAGCCACAGGCCCCAGAGACCCACTCTCCTGTGCCCTGCCCCCTGGCCGCACTCACCGGCCCTGCTGGGAGGTGACCGAGTCTGCTGGGCTGAATCAGCAGTGCAGCCAGGGCCCGTCCCGGGGCGGGGAGCGTTCTGGCCCCTCAGGAGCAGTGCGATCAGCCAGGCCGCAACAGGAGTGGGCCTGTCCAGGATGGGCAACCCACTTGCCTGACAGAGCCCAGCCAAGCCCCCCCCGTGCTACTCCCCCAGCCGGCAGAGACCAGACCAGCCTCTGCACCGGTCCCAGGTGGGCAGGTGGTGCCCCACAGGTGGTGGATAGCAGAGACAGCTCGGAGCTGGAGCCGCACTGGGGAGCTAGGTAGACCCCTGGGACGTAACTCCTGAGAGCTCACCTGGCCTGGCCACGCCCACCAGCCAGCAGCCCTGCCCAGCCCACATGGCAGAGCCTGGGTGCTGGGCAGCAAGACCTGGGTGCTAGACTGCCCTGGGCAAGGGGCCAGACCCAGCCATGTGGATGGGTTAGACAGGTCTGTAATGGGTCCCTTCCCAGTATGGACCTGGCGCCCCTGTGCCTTTGGTGCCATTGTAAACCCCGAACTGACTGAAGGGGTTTGATTCTGGTCTCACTTCCACTGGTGTGAATCAGGAGTAAATACACTGAAGTCAACAGTGCAAATCCAGAATAAATGGGAGGACATTTAGGCACAAGGAATTCAGATAATCACAAGGATGCTTATCAAGAAAGACCCTTTGAGGTCTATCTATTAGTACTTTAGACAGACTCATTTTGGAAAATAAATTGAAGGGTATATATGTACTTCCTGTCAAATGTTTGTTACAAGTCTGGGCCTATGTGTCAGAGGAGCCCTGATTTTGATTCTGTGGAGTCTGTTTTTAGGAAAACCTTATCTAAAACTTTAAATGCTGAAGTGCAGTGCTAGGTATAGGGGGGCTGAAATTGTTTATGCAACTGTATCCTCATTTGTGGGACATGACTTGTTTGTGTAGCTGTATGTTTATTAGCATATTTGTGGGGAAAATAAACATTTTGTAACCTTTCCAAGAAGTCCATGTGACAGGTTTTCATAGAAGAGGCATTGTTTCTTTCTAGATCAACATCAACTTGTCCAATTACTCCTGGCATTTTACCAGTCCTGTTGTGATCTACTTCACAGGACAGGGGCATGGGTTAGGGCTAGACAAAAAGGAGCCTCACACTTGAAGGAAAACAGTACATCTCTGCTAAGTAAACATTTTTTACACTATCTAGAGTCAAAAGTTTTAAAACTGCTGGATCCGAGGGTATTATAGCATTTTATATCATTCATTATAATGATCTTATTTATAATAAGTTTCCAACCCTTATTCTTTCTAGCTCCAAAACAACAACACAAAAAGATTATTCAGCACTCTAAATTAAAGCTTTGGAAAAGACGATATTACACTGTATTTCCTTGAAGGTATTCCTTGCAATTCGGGAGGTTTTGGAACTATGCCAGTGTTACTGAGCCTGGCTTCTATATGACTTTTTTCCTGTTCTATCACAGCATTGGTGTTATCTTTAAAAACTACTATTTACACAATACATAATCCATTAAATATAACTCAATAATAAAAATTATTAATAGCAATAATAGTAAATCTTCAATGTACGTCTAGCGGTCAACATTTAAAAGCCTTTAATTGCCAATATTTACACATAGGGCACTGCCAAATTCACAGCCATGAAAAACGTGTCACAGACCATGAAATCTGGTCTCACCCCGTGAAATCTGGACTTTTGTGTACTTTTGCCCTACCCTTCAGAGCTGGGCAGCTGGAGAGCAGAAGCTGCTGGTCAGGCGCCCAGGTCTGAAGGCAGCGCCACCACCAGCAGCGCAGAAGTAAGGATGGCAGTACGGCTGCCACCATAACATGCCACCCTTACCTCTGTGCTGCTGCTGATGGGGTGCATCCTTCAGAGCTAGGCACTGGGCCGGCAGCCGCCGCTCTTTGGCACTGAGCTCTGAAGGCAGTGCAGAAGAAAGGGTGGCAATACCACTGCCCCCCTACAATAGCTTTGCAACCTCCTTTTTGGTTGGGACCCCCAGTCTGAGAAACAACTGAGTCTTAAGCGCTTTACATGTTTATATTTTGCTGGTTTTAAAAATACATACTCCTGGTTGTTACAACACCGTGAAATTTAAGATTTAAATATCTGAAACCATGAAATTCAAGATTTTTAAAATGCTACGACCATGAAATTTACAAAAATGGACCTTGAATTTGGTAGGGCCCTACAAATAGTGGTATCTGAAGTACGACACTTCCTCTCCAGTAGTTAGATGAGGAAATAACTGTGGTAAAACTCCCACTGATTTCAATGGGGCCAGAATTTGAACCCGACTGCCTGTTAGCAAATGCTGACTTGTTAATGGTGACCACTGTACAGTAGTATAGAAGGCTCACAAAACACTTCAGAACCTTTACTAATGCACTTACAATAGAGGCCTGACCCTCACAAGTTGGGGGCCTCTAGATGGGGATTTTTATAAGGGCAACCACTTCAGAGTAAATACGGCAGCTGATGAACTGTATGTAGCATCATTACACAACTGTTTAGGACAGGAAGTGAAGTATGTATTATCCAATTGAAACTGTAGGGGGAATTTAAATAAGCGAGACTGTAATTCACCTAATTTGAATTTGCCAAGATACCAAAGCTACATCCATACTCTTGCAAAAAGTGCTATGTGACCTTTAATGGTCACAATTGGTTAAGACCTAAATTCTCTGTCTCATCCAAGAGATGCAATAGTAACAAAAATGATAATTTATGTATATACCAACACAACTTTTGATATGTCTGTTCCCACCTTTCTACTTTGTTGTGAGGTCACAAACAAACATTTTGATGGCTTCTTTCTACAATTTGTGAGCACGACTGCTTTAGTCATGATCTCCAAGCAGGCTGTAATCTGCATATCGCCAGGTTCTGCTATATTTGGCAAAGTGGCGCCATTCTGGGCATGTTCAGAGAGCCAAGAATTTCCAGAGCCTTTAGGATTAGCATTACACACTTCAGCTGCCTTCAGCAGCTGAGACAGATATAGAATCAGTGCATGGACCAGTGAAATTTGATAATCAAGGCTCTTTTTAAAGGGACATTCTCTCTAAGAGAAAATCTAGGAAGTTTATCAATGTACAAGAATATAAAACCAAGACAGAAAACTAATCTTTTAGTGGGTTTTGAATTTTAAATAAACTTCTACACTTTACTTGCCTCCTAAACTTGCTAATGTACATTAACTTATTACACTGTCTGTTAAAGAGAGCCAGAGAGTTATTGTACAGCATCTTAGTCAAAACAATGGGCTGTAGTTAGCAACAAAATGGCCAAAATAATACATTCATAATTTGTAACATGGGTTTCTCCTCTTTATCATTAGTGCTCATCACTGTTCACAGGCTACTATGGTCAAAGGGTTGTATAACTGCATCAGTGAATTTCTTCATATGAATAACGGTGCTATCACAGAGGTGGGCAAACTATGGCCTGCAGGCCACATCTGGCCTGCGGGACCCTCCTGCCCCTGAGCTCCTGGCCCGGGAGGCTAGCCCCTGGCCCCTCTCCCCTGTTGTTCCCCCTCCCCCGCAGCCTCAGCATGCTGCGTCGCTGGAGCAATGCTCTGGGCAGCCGGGCAGCACCGTTGCAGAGCCGCAGCCTGACCCGGTGCTCTGGGCGGCACGGCTGTAGCGCCACCAGTCATCAGTGCTCCAGGCAGCACGGTAAGGGGGCAGGGAGCAGTGGGGGGTTGGATAGGGGGAAGGGGAGTTCGGGGTGGTGGTCAGGAGGTGGGGGTGTGGATGGGGTTGGGGCGGTCAGAGGGCGAGGAACAGGGGCAGGGGCCCCGGGGGGCAGTCAGGAATGGGGGGGGGTTGGATGGGGTGGCAGTGCGCAGTCAGGGGTGGGGGGTCCGGGGGTGGTCAGGGGACAGGGAGGAGGGGGTGGTGGATGGGGCACGAGTCCCGGGGGGGCCATCACAGGACAGGGAACAGGGGGGGTTGGATGGGGCAGGAGTCCCGGGGGAGCTGTCAGGGAGTGAGAAGTTGGGGGGTCAGATAGAAGGTGGGGACCAGGCCACGCCTGGCTCTCTGGGGAGACACAGCCTCCCCTAACTGTCCCTCCACAAAATTTTGGAAACCCAATGTGGCCCTCAGGCCAAAAAGTTTGCCTGCCCCTGTGCTACCAGGAGGGTCCAAAGACCCTCAAATACACGGCGGTACCACCCAGATATGAGGAATCTTATCAAGTTTTCCATACGACAATAATGGGAAATTATAATGCTAAACAACTGACATTTCTTCAGTGTCACAGCATTTTGTCCATGTTTATTAACCAGCTCTTTAAAAGCATCTCACAGTTTTCAATAGTTACACTGTTTTCATTTGAAAAAAAAAAAGCTGCAATTAATGAGATTGACTTCTCCTCGCTTTTTTTAGTTATCCTGCTTTCTTCATAGGGTAACATCACCAGATCTTACCTTGAACAAAGACATAAGCACTGTATTGTTCATAGTAGTCCCCCATGATCACACGAAGAGTGTAAAGACCCTCATCCTCCTTGTTAGCATGAGCAAGGGTTAACGTAGCCCGCTCCCCACTCCAATGCATCTGGACCCACTTGGATGGTGTAATAAGAACACCTAGAAATTAGAGAGTTCTATAATGAGAGATGACTGAATTGAATCTATTCCTAAATACAATGAAACCTGTACAAGAGATCATCCTTACTAGACAACTTCCTGTCCTAAAAGACAGGTTTCAGAGTAACAGCCGTGTTAGTCTGTATTCGCAAAAAGAAAAGGAGTACTTGTGGCACCTTAGAGACTAACCAATTTATTTCTCGGGTGAGAAAACCTGGATTTGTGCTGGAAATGGCCCAACTTGATGATCACTTTAGATAAGCTATTACCAGCAGGAGAGTGGGGTGGGAGGAGGTATTGTTTCATGGTCTCTGTGTATATAATGTCTTCTGCAGTTTCCACAGTATGCATCCGATGAAGTGAGCTGTAGCTCACGAAAGCTCATGCTCAAATAAATTGGTTAGTCTCTAAGGTGCCACAAGTACTCCTTTTCTTTTTGTCCTAAAAGAAAATCACAAAAGTATCCTTAATTCTTCTCTCATACCAATTTTACACTGACTTTAGTGATCTAATTCCATTAAGCAACTGATTTTTCTCAGTCTCTGGAGTGATCAGTAAAGAGAGATTTCAGCATATCAATGAATAACAAAAGTCACAAGCACTGAATGGCTATATAAATACTACAGCTGGTTGAAATGTTTCAGATTTAAAAATATTGAAAAGAAATGGGAAAAATTCAAAAATATTTTCCCAAACTTTTCCCCTCATTTTTGACCAACTGTAGAGCTAATTGAAATTTTTTGCATTTCAAAATGTTGCCATTTTTAAAAAAAATTTTAAAAAGGGAAAATTTTGAAAAAAAATCATTAACATTTCCCTCTCGTTTTTATACCATATCTTACAGCTATAATGTACCCTTATATTTCCTCTTTTCATTCTTCAATTGGATATGAAAGGGAATGAAGCTCTCTGTCAGACAAGTTTAAAATTCATCTTGTAATATGTGCTTACCATTCCTATACCACTGGATCTCTGGGTGGAAGCGCTTAATGTCGGGATGAATGATAACCGTACAACCCAGACTCATTGTCTCTCCTTCTCTCCCAAAGGATACCTCAAACTTGTCAACAAAGTGGATTTCAAACTTGGAAGCATAGCCATGGGGGCTAACACCAACTGTGTAAAGAAAATTGTCTGATTATTTAATTTTTTATCCTTTTGTAGGGATAAATGACAAAAACCAGCAAAAGCTACTGTATATAAATGGCACCTTCTATATTTTTATAGCAGATCCCGCACATTATTACTACATTGTCACAATAATAATAATAAAAACACCCCAAATCCCTCTTTCAAATCTTCCAAATACAGAGCTCCCAGCACCTTGCAAAAGCAGGTCCAATATACATTATTTAGGTGAGCAGCATTGCTACAACTCCTCAAACTTCAATGTACTTATGTAAACCTTTAAAGTAATTCTCAATGTAAGGCCAGATCCTCAGCTGGTGTAAATCAGCATATCCCCATCAGTTTTGGTAGAGCTAGTTGGATACCAGCTGAGGATCTGTCCCACTGATTACTTATACCTAGAATACTTAACTTCGGGTTCTGACTATTTGATCTCTATTACTTGTCCTCCTGAAATCATGAAATCTCAGAAGTTAGAGATGAACAAAAGCTATCAAGTCATCCAGTCCCTCCCATGAAGCCAATGCAAGACTGTCCTCTAATGTTTTATCCAGTCGAGTCTTACAGATTTCAAGGATGAGGCTTCCTCCTCTTTCTTTGATCGTTTATATTCCAGATCTAAGTGTAATGCCAAAGGTATAAACACAAAGTATGTATCAGTATCTATCTCACTATTCCAACTGATAAGTACAGTAGACAGTTGTAAAATAAACAGAAATTGCTGTGGACACCAAGAGATAACCAGTTTATATCTTACAGGGTCTGATTTTCAGAGGTGCTGAGCATCTGCTGCTCTCACTAACTTCAACTGAAGTTGCGGCTGCTCAGAGCTTCTGAAAATCAGACCCATTTTGTTTCTAAACAGTGTCACCAAATAATCTCCTCGGTTGTTTTGTCACAATGTCACAATTTTAAAAGGATTAGGTCAGGCAAACACATTTTTTGAACTTACAGCTGAGAGGCATGGTAAAAGTTCCAGCATGAAAATAACTTTCATCAAACTCTCCCTTATATCCTATAAAAAAGAGAACAACTCTAGTCACCAATTGCCTAGAAGTAATCAGCACTTTGAGCCATGTAAACAGAATTTTTAATGTGCCCCCTCAAAGAAAAATCAAAGGAAATATGTCCTGCAAACCTACTCTTTACCACAAGGGAAGCATAAGCTGAAAGTTCTCCTTTAACATTCATGGCAGAAGCTCGATACTGAGCGGTGTCTTCAAAATCACATCTGAAATGATGCAAATGATTAGGCAGGGCACCTAGTACTCTTTGACATTTCTAGGATCTATGTCTGATATCAAAACATCATTTTCTAAACATTATTTTCACAACGTAATATAGCAAATGGTTACTCAGTGTTGATTTAAATGCTTTTCTCTCTGATTCAGTTAACAAGGGACCTAAACCTTACTCAGGTAAAATTCCGATTGAAGTCAATATAAATTACACCCGATTAAACTTAGAAGGTCATTGATTTAAATGGATTTTGAAGCAGGCCATGAGTGAGGAGTGCAGGATGGGTCCTTATGAGATTTTTTGAAAGCACAAGCCTCCTTTACTCATTAACTAGAAGAAGTGAATTGGTCTTAAAAGTAAATTTGCTTGAACCTTTACCCATCCTCCATAATGACTTGAACTTAAATGTTCATTATGCTTGGATTCACTTGTATGACTTGCTTATCTCCCTCCTTCATTCTCTTCAGCAACCAGCATGGCTGTGCTTTCTTACCTATAACTAAGGCTACGTTTTAGTCATGGGTATTTTTAGTAAAAGTAATGGAGAGATCCTGGGCAGTAAACAGAAATTCACGGCCCGTGACCTGACCATGATTTTTACTATATACTCTGTACTAAAATTTGGGGTGAGGGGGCTGTTTGGGGGGCACCACAGGTGCTAGGGGAGGTGGCCCGGAGACCCCGCAGGTGCTGGAGGGGGGGTGTTGGTGGAGCTGGAGCAGGCTTCCTACCTACCTCCTGAGAAGCAGCGACCTCCAGCTCCTAGCTCCATGTGCTGCCTCTGCTCCGCCCCAAGTCCCAGTTCTGCCGCTCCCATTGGTTGGGAACCACTGCCAATGTGAGCTGCAGGGGCGGTGCCTGTGGGCGGAGGCAGCATGTGGAGCTAGGAGCTGAGTGAGCAAAGCTCCTGTCGCCCTTCCGGGGAGGCCCCTCCCTCCCAGGTAAGCACCGTCCCGCACCCCAACCCCCAGCTCTGAGCCCCCCCCCCACACCCAAACTCCTACTGCTGCGGGGGCCCCGAGACTGCCCCAGCAGCAGCCAGTGCAACTGGCCCAGGGGCTGCCCGAACTGCTCAGGCCTCTCCTGGGCCATCCACATGGGCCTCTGCAGAAGTCACAGAATCCATGACTTCTGTGATCTCTGTGACAAACACGGAGTCTTACCTATAACTTCTTATTAGATCCCCATTCCTCTTTCCCTTCTTCAAACCCTTCAGTAGCACCTATTCCGTCCATGCAAACATCCAATTAGTTCCCCAGTTCACCCTTCACACAACTTTACTGATCATGTCCAAACACCAATCATATTCCATCTGTTTTGTCCTTGTCTGTGCTGAATTCAAATGTCAAACTCTCTGGAGCACTTAGTCCAGAGAGCACAAAGTAGAATTCAGTAGAGGCCAGAGGCCAGCAGAAACTCTTCCAGAGCGATTGGAGAGCAGCAGGGAATTTAAAAGGATTCAGGGAATTAACTGAATGGTGGGGACAGGGAAGAGGCTGAGTGGTTATTGAAGAAAAGTGGTCTTTATAGGGTTTCTTTGTTTCTTAATTCTTTAAACCTTTCCGCAGGCTCCTAATTAAATTTCCTAACTAAAACTGTACCTTGCTGACATTTTTCTTCACAGTAGAACTTCACTACAGTTAAGCACAATTTTGTTTTGCCAGTCAAAGCATCTCAGTAAAGAATCTACTAAATTGTAGTCTGAAAAGTTTTGGGATGCAATCCTGAGGTCCTTACCTAGTATTTGGTTAGTACTCACTCAGCCCATACTCACACTGGGCCAAATGCTGAGCTACTTATTCCCCTTCCTATCCACTTTTACTTAGTCCATACTCATGAACTCCCATTGACTTCAATGGAAACAAGATCAAGCCCTTGATTATTGTGAAGAAGGTGCTTGATTCTCCCCTCACTAGTTTTTACATCAATACAACACCATTTAACCAAACTGATTCACTCCTGATATAATAAGAGAAGAATCAGATCCAGTATTCCTTACAAATGGTTTGATACTGTGACGTGCTAAATACTTTCAGCTTTCATTGGGAGGAGCTCAGCATCTTCCCAGATGTTTTACAGATGCCAAAGAGCCCAGGGAAGGTTCACTTTTATTCATTTGAGCAAATTCTCTGAATTTCACCTGGTACGATGTGCAAGGAGTGTGTGCGTGTTTCTTTATTTAATTAACATACTAATACTTTTCTCCATTATGTGGATATGGAAAGTAAAGATAAACAAATAAAAAACCTTGCCTAGATGTTCAAACAATTGTTTAAGATTCAAATAAGCTAGCGCAAGAAATAAAGCTGAATTAAATATATAAACAGGTTAAAACCGTTGGGAACATAATGTTGAAGAGATAAGTATTTCTAACTGGTATTGTTAGTAAATATTAAGTTTCTCCAGGACTCAAATCCTATCTACTGGAGGAATAATTATTTTAAAATGTCTCTTTGAAGTTCAGGATGAGAATCAATGAATAGAAGAAGTAGAAAAAAAAACAAAGGTACTTATTATTATCCCAGGGATGTTGTCCATGTTATAATATCCCGCAGAGAGATCTAATGTGGGACCTATGAGAACTGTTTGGTGAACTCTGTAAACTCCATTTTCAAATGTGAGAATCTTACTAGGATGTCCAAATCTCACATCTGTATGCTCCAGTCAGCACTTAGGCACCTAAAGTAGGCACTTGAATGCTGAAGGCAGAACTGATCACTCAAGGAGCTCACATTACAAAGAGATCTCCATGTTTCAATTTTTCTTGAATACAGGCAACTGCAAAAAATTTCCTATTTGGATGAGGAATATTGCTAAAACCCTTCTTATGTCTGTGTGCGTGGCGCCCAATGCTGTTCGTTTCTCTAAGACTAACGCCCAAGATTTGTATTTGAAAATAGAGCTAAATAAATCATCAAATATTGTACTTGTCACAACTGTAAGCCTGCACAATATTATTTATCATGTTTATACTGTAAATGGGAGGAGAAGAAGGTGGCAGAGGTTATCAAAAGTAGCCCAAGTATTTATGACTCAACTATAAATTGAACTACAATCCAGCTATAACTCACTTAGGAAGACTGCTTATCCTTGATAGATGAAAACCAGAGCTTCTTGCATTTTTAGGAGACACTATTCTGCTCAACTGTACCAATTTGGTGGCTCTTATCCCTCGACTCCCAAGAGACACACACACACACACACACACACACACACTAGGCAGTGGTAAATCAACAGTAACATTTTTACTGAAATCATTTAATTATCTGGTACTCCCTTACTTGTTAATCTCCAGTGAGTGCATCCCATATCGACTTTCAATGATATACTTGCCAGGGTGAGTATGCACATTGATGGGCACATTGTTCTTGTACCTATGGAACAAAAAGATAGAATATAGTAATCTGAAGTGTAAATCATTTACAATAAAAGGGCAAATGCTTGGTATTGGTTACAATCTATACCATATTATTAATGAGTAGCAGAGCCACAAGTGAGATATTTCAGACCTCTATATATCAATGACAATAACAACTCTGTGGCTCCCTACACCACCATATATTCAGTCTAAAGCCTAGACTACACTTAAAACTTATGTTACCAATCTATGCTGGTATTAACCCCCAGGTAGACTCGGTTATACCCACAAAAAAGCCCTTCTTCCAGTATAGCTTATTTCATTTGGGAAACCAGTATAATAGTGTTTTTAAATCACTTTTGAAACAGATCAAGCCAAAGCTATCTCTGCTAATCAACCCTTATATTGAAAGTTGCCTTTCAAGTCTTCCTACTGTTTGGAATAACAGACATTACCCACACCAGCAAACCTATGGACAAAGGGTAAGTGGGGGGTTTTCAAAAATGCTTAAGTGAGTTACCATCACAAGTCCCATTAATTTTCAGTCTGATCTTCCTCTCAGTGCAAAGTCTAAGGAGATGGGTTTGGTGCAAAGGGCATTCCACAGGGATCGGGGGTGAAGGAGTCCTATCTCTCAGATTGTGTGCAAGACCAGAGTTGTTTGATGGGCACTGTTGCCCTGCTATTCTAGTATCCTGTCTTACAGGGAACAATGATCAGAAGATCTACATAACAGTGGATCCACCGGCCACCACTTCTTCCCTGGACTAGCTAGTGGTGCTTCCCAACTATATTGTGGAAGGGGACTGTTGCCCCCTTACTAACATTCAGTGGGGGTGTCTTAGTTGCTAGCTCCCAGTACTAAAAAGGGGGAAGGGTCAATGGGGAATCAGGACCCTGAGACTGACAGCTCCCAGGAACAATGGGGAGAAGCTAGTGCTCCAGGTCAGCCTGAATGACAGGGCAGGCAGGCTAATCAGGGAGTCAAGAGGCCAGGGAGGTCCCCTCCTCCGTGTGAGCTGGATTTGCCTGGGTCAGGCAGAATGGAGATGAGCTAAGGAGAAAGCAGGGGCTAAGCTGGGTATCAGAGCTGTGCCAGATCCAAAGGGACCAGAAAAGCAGCCCAGAGAGAGCAGACCCTGTCCTGGGAGCAGAGCTGCAGCCCCAAAGCTAGAGGCACGGCCCAGAGAGAGCAGACTTGCCCTGGGAGCAAAGCTGCAGCAACCAGAGCCAGAGGGGCCAGAAAAGCAGCCCAGGAAGCAGGTCAGTGCTGGGAGCAGAGTCACAGAAGCAGCCTGCAGAGCAGACCTGTCCTGGGAGCAGAGCTGAGCAACCAGAGCCAGAGGGGCCAAAGAAGCAGCCCAGGGAGCTGGAGGCAGAGCAGCAGCAGCAGCAGTGCTGAGACCCAGTGGTGGAGCTGGGGCTGGAGCAGTCCGGAGCTGGGTGCGGTGAGCAGCTGGGGAGAGCGAGGGGGACCCTGGGCAGCGGGCCCAGCACAGGGAGACACCTCAGCCAAGAGGCTCTGCAGGTCAGGCTTGGATCGTAACCCCGGCAGGGCGGGGGCAACATTGGGAAGAAGGGTCCTACCACTTAGAGCCTGAGAGCTGGTGGCCACCACCAGAGCAAGTGTTCAACCCACAGCATCCCTGCAGCACAGCCAGGGCCTGAGAAGAAGGCCTGGGACTTACAAGGAACAGACTGTGAACTGCCCTGACATTCCAGAGACACTGTTTGTGATGTTCCCTGCCACAGAGCGGGGTGATGTGTTTCCCTTAACCTTTCCCATTTTTCCTTATTCTTTTTAAAATTAATTGTTGATTAAATAACTTGCATTTGCTTTAAATTGTATGTAATGGTCAGAGAAGTGCCCAGTGCAGAGAGAGTACCCCAGAGTGGGGACACCCTAGCCCCGTCCTAGGTGACCACAGCAGGATTGGGGGTCGAGCCCCCCAGGAATCCTGGGCCCAGCCTTGTTGGGGTTAGGAGGACTCTGCCAGACAGGAGAGTGAGAGGGGAGTCCTCAAGGGCAGGGAGGCCACTGGGTAAAGGAAGTGGGAGCGAGGACTCGGATCCTTTCGCTAGCCCACTTCACCAGGGTAGTGCAGAAGCCAGGAAAGTTCCCCACAGTAGCGGGACTATTCCCCTGCTTACAATTGCATGGGGATGTGCAGGGAATCTGTTGGCATGGGGATGTGCATCTCTGACCACATGCACTGGCTCCCCCGATAGTAACACACGAAATGGGGGACTTGACCCAGCAAGCTACCAAACACTGTGGCAAGGTTCTGAGCACCCACTGAAGTTTGTAGAAATTGAGGTCATTCAGTGCTCAGCACTGTGCAGGATCAAACCCTAAATGAGTTATACCAGTTTTTAGAATCCTTGCACTCCTTTTCTTTTCATAATCATGTCAGTGAAAAATAAATGATTACATTTTTGGCAGGTTTATATTTGTCTGCCTCACACTTTTGAAGGACCACTTGTTATTTCTGGAAAGTCAAATAAATTCCAGAACAGCCACATCATTAGCAAATGTTGGATCTCAACCAGCCCACTACATTATGCACTAATAACTTTTACTTTCTACTGCAAGTCCCAAATATCCTTGGTTTTCCATATCTTCTTTCCAATGGAGCCAATAAAACTGCATCAGTTAATGAACCTGCATCACACTGTAAGGATTTCTAGAATGAAAGCCCCTGAAGCTTTTCAGTTTGTCACCCACGTCATTCAAAATTCTTCATTGTTCATATAATGAATGACGTCTTGGAATATGTGAATGATATTTGGTTAACAAATGCCGAATGAATCCTATCAGATACAGTTCAGTGATCTTATGTCTGAGCAAAACCACCTGCTGTAAGGGCTCTGAATTCATTCTTTCCATTGGTAACCAAGGGCCAAATACAGACTTTTTGAAGTAAAATAATGTATTAAATTCCATCACCCAAATTTATTGCGGTTTAAATTTAATTCAAGAGCCAATTTGTCCTTGCATGCATGTGGGATACACTCATTGACTTCAATGAGAGGCAAGGGCATATATCTGAAAGCTTCATTTAGCCCTAAATAAATATGTCAATCTTTTGGAATAAATTAAAGATGGATCTGAGCTGAAGTTAAAAAGGGTTCAAAACTGGTGTTTTGGTTTGGATCCATCTTCTAGGGCTAGGCTCCAGCTACAAATTTTGATCCAAAACTGGATATTTTCCTATGTTAGAAAGGGGTCAGATCTGACATACTGGTTTTAGATTATCTCTAGAATAAATGTACCTAAAATATAAAATTTGTACACAACTGAAACAATTTGTCCACAGAGCACTTGATCTGAATTCAGTGGAAAGACTCCCATTAACTTCAGTGGACTTTGGATCAGGCCCATAGGTAAGTTTTTGGTAATGAGCTATTTGTCTAAAGGCACAATGCTAAGGAGATATAGATAGTAAATAAAATGACAAATATAGCAGAGTTCCTGTAGGATGCTAAATAATTCAGGCAACAAACCCAAAAATGTTTTAAATATTTACAATACTCATCTGAGGGCAGTTTTTCTAACGCCTCCACAAATACAGTTTCAGTTCTAGTTCATTGATATCTTTAATGTTTAGTACTGAACATAAATTAATTTTCTGTCAGCTCTTAGTTGTAAACATTTATGGCTTGATAGACACAGTCTCAAAGTATCGTATGAGATAAAAGCAAGTATCAAATTCCACTTAAAGTCTGAAAAAACACCAGTAAGTCCCATCTAATTGTTTCAATAACTTGATTGTATTTCTGTATAGCCCAGGCCAGATTAAAAAAAATCACCTCAATAGGTGATGAGACAGAAAGGCTCCACAGCTCAGCACTAATTAAGCATAAATTAAATTCCAGTCAGGAAGACAATCCAAGAGACTTAGACTTTCATCTATGCCCCACCCATCTGTAAGAGAATACTTTGGGACCTCGTAGGGCAGGTCTACACTACAGGGTTAAGTTGACCTAAGTTACGCAACTCCAACTACGTGAATAACATAGCTGGAGTCGACATACCTTAGGTCGACTTATTGCGGTGTCTACACCGTAGTGGGTCAACGGGAGAAACTCTTCTGTCAACTTACCTTATGCTTCTCGTTCTTGTGGAGTACTGGAGTCGATGGGAGAGCAATTGACAGTTGATTTAGTGGGTCTTCCCTAAACCCCCTAAATCGACCCCCGATGGATCGATCGCCGGAGCATCGATCCATGGTAAGTGGAGACAAGCCCTTAGACTAAGGCCTTGATCCAAAGCCCACTGAAGTGAAAGGAAAGATTCCCACTGAGTTTAATGGACTTTGCGTCAGGCCCTAAATTTATAGCATATAACTTAAATAATTCTGATGTGACCTCCAAGAACATGCTTGAGTCCTCGCATGGAGAGAAACTGTAACTGAATCAGCAGCTAAGCAGCTGCTTTTAACCACAGCAGCCGTTAATGCTCCAGAGACAATAAAGACTCTCTGATGCCTCAAAGAAATACATTCCCTTTGAGATGGCAATGATTTTATTTCCATTTTTTTCTTCTTGGTTTTTTTTCTTTTTGTTAGTAGGGACTTTTTATAAAAACAGCAGTTTTGCACCTTAAAGATGACCTGCAAAGGATTTGTTTATTGAGCTTGTTTGTAACCTTTATGCTTCTTTCATTATAAAGGTGGCCTGAAAAGTGTGTTTTTTTAAAGGGAAGGGGGGCTGGGAGGATGGCCTCTGCTTATTTTTTATCTTAGAAATATAAAAAATGTCAACTCCATTCTTCCCTTGTTTTTTGGAAGACTTCTGGGAAGTCTCAGAGTATGTTCATTATGAGCTCCCTCAGCTTAATATAAAATTTGCTAAGTATTAAAATCAGTGGGATCACTCATGGAGTAAGGAGCAACTCATTGTGAATAAAGGTGTATGACATTCTCTCCTGCGTCTCATGAATGCCTTTGCTTTTTTCACCACTGCTCTGCATTGATCACATAGCTACATTGCGCTTTCCTCAGTCTCATCCACATAGATTTCCTGAGAATTTACAAATTCAGAATGCATATTCGCAATCAAGAACAGTATTGCTGATGAAGATACAAGCCTACCATGTAAGACGGGGTTCTGGCCAGCCAGTCACAGTACAGTGTAATTTAACATTCTGTTTCTCCCAGACGGTATGGGAACGAGGCTTGATAACAAACTCAGGAGCGTGTAAAAGTTTATCTTCATTCAGCTTTCTGTGAAATTCCTCAGTCTCTTCTAACTAGAAGAGAAATATTTCATAAGAAAATTCACCATTTACATATACTACTGCTCCACACCCCAAGAAAGTTTTAGGGCTTTTTCTAGGGCAATATGCAGAATGCTATTTTTATTTTAAAATCCAGATTATTATACTTAATATATCCTTCTTACTTAGACAAACAGACAATATTCTTCAGCTTCAAGATGGTTTTCTAAAACTACTAGGGATGTCACCTCCAAGGCACAAAAAAATCAGCCATTTGTGGGTCGGGTCAGGTGCCACGGGAGGCAGGTCTGGTCTGTGGACAGGGCCAGGTCCCAGCACTGGGGGACGCTGGTCTGTGGGCAGGGCCAGGTCCCAGGGCTGGGGGGAACCTTGGTGAAAGGCTCAACTGTTGGAAAGTTGCATGACACTTGGAAGGATTTAGGGGTGGGACTAAGAGGCTGCTTCTCCATTGACTGTTGTCTGCCCCTGGCATGATGCAAGCATGCAGAGTGGGAGCTGGGTGCTGGCTAGACAGCCATGACATGCCCATTGTGCGAGACACTGTACAAACAAAAAATGAAAAAAGACAATCCCAGGCCCAAAGTTCTTACACTCCGTGGATTCATTTGTGTTTTATTACCGTTTTCTTCAGGGCCAGACGTTCAGCTGACTCTCGTATTGCTACTTTCCTTGACTTCTTTTCATGCTGCTCTTCCATAGAGGATGAAGTGGCCACTCTAGTTGCACTAATTCCCTCGCCTGTAGCAAAAAGGTTCCTTCTGGCAACGTACGCAGCACTTTCCTTAATTCTTTCCTCTTCTGTATCTGTAATCCCGCTGACATACACTTGACTGAAGGAATTAAAAAAGCACAATCACACTGGAAAGTGGTGAGAAAACATTTCATTTATAACACTTCATTTTAGCTTGGCCCTCTCCATTTAATAAAGGGCCTTAGACTCTTCAGAATGCATTTCTACTTTAAGGATCATTACTTAGTAAACAATTTCATATCATATAACAACAGATACACAGAAGGGTACAGCTGAATGACTGAGTATATCAGGCTATCTAAGGTCATTACCATTTTCCGTGCATTTCTCTATGACAAGTGTGTCATGCAGGTTTTCATTTTAATACGTTTCCTGTTGTGCTTTCCCGTTTCCATGGCTATAAAGAACAGTGTAAGACATACCCACAGAACTATCACAATAACACTTTAAATAGTGATTTGTAGCAGTGGCACTTACAATAACACCACAAAGTGGAGATGACAGCAGCAGTATAACAAAGTTCTCACTTCTGATTTATATGAAAAAGCACAGTCCCAGGCACTACAAAAAGCTCTCTGCAATCAAACGAGCACTTTATTCTTTAATGTCGGTAAAGTCATTTGTTCTTTAAAATGTTTTTAAAAAGATTATTAGTGTTTCATGAACACTTTATTCTCTTTTTAGCATCCTCCTTATGCATTCAACAATGGAGGATACAATCAACATCAGCTCTAGTAATATGGTCACGTTCAGGTGTGCAATCCAGACTAGTGAAGCACTGTGTCACCTCTTACCTTGTAACCCCAAGTGCTCACAATGCCTTGCTCCTAGCTCACTTCCTGGGATGCCCACAGTCAGCAACAAGCATACACTCTGTCTATGTACTGGGCAGCCCTGCTCCAATGCTTTGGATCCTGGAGCCTGCCTGCAATACCACAGATTTCCACCAGCCTTGGTTAACAACTGGTATGGTGACTCCACACTTTCCCCAGCCCTGAATTTTCCCAGAAATATGTGTTCTGAAATAGCCCGCCCTGTCCTGGAAAAATCAGAGCGATATTATGGTTTGTTGCCCCTCTAAGGAGGTAATATTCAACAATTTGCTACTTTTACTGGAGTTATCAACCAGTTCAGTTTAAACATAGCACTAGATTGGTTCAGATTAAAAATAAAACAGGTTTATTAACAAAAGGAGATAGGATTTAAGTGAATTCAAGTATAAGGGTTAAAGTTAGAAATGGATACCAGCAAATGAAAGTGAAAACACACATCTAAACATCTAAATCTTAATCTTTCAAGGTTTGGTTCAAGGCATTGTTCAAGATGGCCTTTCTCATCCACAGTCTCCTAGCAAGATGGTGAATGTCCCTCTCCTTGATCAGGATCTTGCCCAGAGGCCCAAAGGTGCTGCGCCTTTGTCTTCTGAGGTCAAAGAGTCAATTTAGGGTTCTCTGATCCTTTCTTTTATAGTCCAGTGAATCGTTGAAGTGGGTTCTTCTGAAGGTTACCCCTCAAAGTTTATTTAATCAATGAGGAAGGCAACATGGAATCTGGTAATGAAGGAAGCCCCATACTCATTTTTTCCCCACTTGTGTTTGCTGAAATGCAAATTGTTCTGTTCCCTGCTATCTCCTCCCCCTGCTGTTTTGATGACCCTGTTTACTACTTATATGTAAATTAAAGTAAACACACATTCCTTTGTTTAGGGTAGACCTTGTTAACAACTTTTGCCTAGGCAGGGCTGTCTAGTTTTGAACAGGTAACACCATAGAGGGAGAAATCATAACTTTACATATAATGTTACTATATACATTTCGCCAGGATATTATTGATCAGAGAGTTATTAGTTTTCAAATATTGCCTCACAAGGCATATTTTGTATAAAGATTTAATAGAACAATGTGTAGGGTGTGAATACAGGTGTGCTTTTGGTCACAAATATCACCATGTCAAGTTCTGCCTTCAGATTCACATGTGGGAACACTATTGCAGCCTTTTTACTTTAGAATTGTCAGAGCTTCAGAGCTGTTTCAGTGTGCAGTGAGGGTTCCCTGATGAGGGGGGGGGCATTACTGTGTTTCTGGTGAATACAGCTACTGCACAACTTTTGGTTTAGCAAAATAAATGGTTTTACTTTAAAACTTGCTTGGTGTTCTACTGCAGATTCTGCAGTAACCATTAATTTTAGGTAAAACTGACAGCTTTTTCAGTCTCACACTATATGTATCATTATATACTCATGAAGCTGAGCAAAGGGCCCAATCTGATGTTTGGATACACGGCTAGAGCTTCCTTTCACCTATTATAACTGAAAGAGATTAGAGGGGAGAAATTCCTTGTTTACTAAATTTGCCAGTGTTGTGCATTAGACAGCACTTTTGTAATGTCATTTTCACTGTTTCGCCTGTATACTCTGTTACTTAATCAGTTGTCCCTGTTGTTTGTGTGGGCCTTCCACACAGCAACAGGTTAGAGGAAAACATTTTGAAAAAGAAAACTTAAATGTAAACCAAGAATAACTGTCAGGGATAACCAGGGACAGAGAAGTTATTGAAACTACTTTTAACTCTTTTTTTTCCAATGACTAGATTAAAGAGGAATTCTGACTGAAACCCCTGAAGTTCAGGGAGTTTGAATCTGGGGAATTATTTGGGGCCACCTCTAAATAAAACCATAAATAACTGCCCAAGCTGCCACCTTTACAGTTTGGTGTCAGTGTCATTAAAGAGAAGCAATGCAACTCAGCATTGGAATGAACAGTTACATTAAGCACACACATAAAATCCTGAAAGTACTGAGGCAACTTATATGACAACATTGACTGTCTCCTGTCTTTCTTGTATATTCAAATTCTGACGTCAGCTTTTGGTGTTTTGAGCTACTTTGGCAGATAGGACCTCCTGGGAAGTACCAGTAAAATGGCTTCTCTACCTCAGTGGTGGCAACAGCATTCACAATCACCATTTGAAGCTACAGAAACTGTGATGGAGATTTCTCAAAATTGTTTTAAAAACTCATATCTCGGACCAGGTCTACACTATGAACTTACATTGGTATAATTATGTCGCTCAGGATGTGAAAAATCCATGCCCCTGAGCAACACAATTATTCCAATCTAACCTCCAGTGCAGAAAGTCCTGTGTCAATGGGTGGGCTTCTCCGGTCAAGATAGCTACTGCCTCTCTCGGAGGTGGATTAACTACGCTGACAGGAGAAGCTCTCCCATTGACATAGTAGCATCTTCACTGAGCAATACAGAAGTGCAGCTGCACCAGTGCAGCTTTTTAAATGTAGATCTGTGCTAATCCAATAAATATAAATGTAGCTATCTAAATTCACTTTGGCTGAATCAAGGACATTTTTATTTTAAAGGCGAGCTGACCTCATTTTCTTTTTCTTTACAAATGGTTAGGGCCCTACCAATTTCACGGCCATGAAAAATGTGTCACGGACAGTGAAATCAGCCCTTCCCCAGGAAATATGATCTCCCCCTTACTGTTGGGAGTGCCCCAGCCACAGGGCTCCTAGCTGCAAGTCCCCACTGGGCTAGGGAGGGAAAGGACTTGTCCTTCCCTTGCATGGCAGCTGTGGGGTGTGGAGATCAGACCCACCTCCAAGTGCTTCCCCCTGCTGCAAGAAGCTCTCTGCCCAGCACCGGAGGTTCCTGCAGCTGGAGGAGACTTGTGGAGATGGGTCCAATCTCCCCCTGCTACTGGGAGTGCCCCAGCCAGGTGGCTCCTAGCTGTGAATCCCTGCTGGGCTGGGGAGGGACAGAACTTGTCCTTCCCTTGCATGGCAGCTCTGGGAGTGGGGAGATCAGACCCATTTCCAGGTACCTTTTGGGTTGGGATGCCCAAGGTTACAACACCATGAGATTTCAGATGTAAACAGATGAAAATGTGAAACTGACAATTTTAAAACCCTCTGGCCATGAAATTGATCAAAATGGACCATGAATTTGGTAGCGCCCTACAAATGTTTAAGATACCAAAATGTTAATGGAACTTGGATTTGACCCTCAAGCCGCTGAGCAGCTTCTGCGAGATAATAAGCATCCTCAGCTCCAAACAGGGGCTTAGCACCTTGCAGGATTGAGCCTCAAGTGTGTAGATCTACAGCTTATAAATAATTCAATTTTAAAACAAAAGAGAAACTAATTTCTTCCTTTCTTTATCTGCCAAGGCCAAAGATCAGGATTCAATGTTCCCTGCAAGGGTGAATCACAGCAAACACAACAGAGCATTTAAGGCCTGATTCCACATTCCTTATAAAGTCAAAAATCACACTGACATAAGTGGGAACTTTACCTGGGTATAGACTGCAGGTTCAAGCCTAAAATGATATATTTAAAATTCTTCAGGAAAACAGTTCTTGATGTATGGCACCCACAAGTTTTCAGCTTACATGTGTTGTTGGGTGCAGAGTTCCTGCCTATGAACCAGATTCTGTTTCAATTAACTTTAGTGGAAATTATCTCATTGGCTTCAGTGGTAGTTGGATCTGGCACTCGGTGCTTTATATGCTAGAACAGCAACAGGTTTTCCCTAATTTTATCCTCCATGGACCAAATTCTGCATTGACTTATACCCTGCAATCCCACAGAAGCTGATGTTGACTCTGTCCGTGTATAAGAATAAATAATAATGAGTTGAGTATTTGTTTTCCAGGTGAGTGAATGTTTACAGCAGAATTTGAAACCCCTGAAAACAGAGGGTTATAATGGAAACATTATTGAAACAGTACCACAGCCAATATAATAGCACTGTAGAATGGCTAGAATGCTGACCTTTTAAAGTACCTATTCCTTGTACAAACTATCTGTGCATGGGAAACTGTGCATTGGTTTCACAGGAGAATTTAGGTCTGATTTATAGCATGCACATGGTTCAATGAGTCTGGGCTATTATTCTTCAAACAAGAATAAATACTTGACACTGATGCAACATATCACTTCCACAGTCCTGGCACACAGACGTCAATATGATGCCAACAAATTCACAAAAACAAAACACATGATAAAATGCCTACTTGGACACTTAATGACCATCATGTGCCTTTTAAAACCCTTAAACTAATTCAAAATCACAGTGTGGGCCAATAAAATGGCCCAAAAGCATTCACAACATTTTGAGTTGTCATGTGCAGGAAATAGGGTTGACAATAGGTAGTAGTATAATGCATAATCATTGTACTGATGATAATATTTTGGAATTCTATAGCACCTTTTATTTTAGGATTTCCAGGTGCTGTACAGACAGAAATGAATTAAGCTTCACAACTCCTTTCTGAGTTAGGTACTATTATATTAATTTTACAAACAAGTAAAATGTAGCACAGAGTGGTCGTGACTTGCCCCAAATCACAATCCAATAGTGAAGCAAAGCAAAGCAAATCAGGAGTAATGTCATCCAGTTGCTGGACAATACTTCCTTCCAAAAGGAGGAATAAATCCTGTATTTGTAAATGTTAGGCACACCTAAAAGGAGACACGTTTGTCTTGGAGAGAAGGGGAAGTAGCTAATGGAAAATTGCAAATGCAACACTCTTTAAAACACCCCAGTTAGCTGAGGTTTACAGGTTTACACTACTACTGAAGTCAATCTAACAAGCATTGCTCAGGGGTATGAAAAAGACACCCCCTCAGTGACGCAAGTTACAGCAACTTAAGCGCTGTCCACATCGGCACTATGTTGGCAGGAGACACTCTCCTGCCTACATAGTTTCCACCTCTTGTGGAGGTGGAATAATTATGCCAACGGGAGAGCACTCTCCCAGCGGCTTAGAGCGTCTTCACCAGACATGCTACAGTGGTGCAGCTGCACTGATGTAGCACTTCTAGTGTAGACCTGCCCTAAATCACATAGTGCCATAAATTGTAAGTAGACTTAAAGGAGATTTATTGCAGACCGTGCATGAAATATTAAATGTATCTATTTCCATCATGGGAGACATACTTAAAACTCTAAAGTAGTGCTTTGAAAATGTAGGGTGCATATGTCTTTGTATCTTGGTTGAACTAAAGAGCAGTGAATCTCTGGCATGGAGGAGTGGGAAGGGTAAAAAGAGTGGGAAGGGTAGATTCAGAGATGGGAAGGGACAGAACAAGAAAGAAAACCTCTGGGCTAGAGATTCCTTATCTCAAAAACAGGGTATTAAAAAGGCAAAAGCAAATGTGTCCCACTGATGAGATGAAAATCTGAATTCCACACAAAAGCATGAGGTTACATACAAAGTAGAAGTGCTACAATTTACAAGTGTAAATTCAGCAGTAGCCCATGATACCATTGAATTCCATACCTTCACCCACTTTTCACATAGCAACCACTCCACATCTGACCTCTCAGTCCTCATCCTCAAAGGAAACCTGCACAACACCTTCAACAGATGAGCCTGGGAACTTAAATTCATAACTCCATTGGACAATAACATAGATTTAACAGAGACATTGGTTTTATGGCCCTTTGCAACAACTTGCAACACATGCTGCTGCCCACTGACCCTCCAATGTCCTACAACCATAGAAGTATGAATTGCTTCATTTTAAGTGGCCTCCTACAACATTTGTGAACCCCTTATGCTTAACAATTTGTCCCACCTTGTATTTAGCTTGGACACTCTAGTTTCCTTCTCCAGACCTGAAGAAGAGCTTGTGAAACTCAAAAGCTTGTCCCTTCCACCAACAGAAGTTGGTCCAATAAAAGATATTACTTCATCTACCTTGTCTCTCACACTCCATAAATGTCATGTGAAAAACACAGCTTCACAGGAGACATAAACAGAGGTGTGTATTTGACAGCAAATGGGCTTTTCTCCTGATCTCCAATCACGAGTTAGTTTTCCATGACTTGCCCTGGTATGAATTAACCTGAACAAATGACTATGCCTGGACTGTCATTATCTCATAATAAATCATTATGCCATATCCCAGGAAAGTCTCCATGTTTGCCTTGGTTTTGGCTACTATGTAAAGTTCACATTCAGATTTACTTAGGACATTGTTGCAGCAGAAATTTATCACGTCAATAGCAGACATGATATAAATACCACCCCTACCTGGGAGCATTAGAGTTGATTATGTTGGACTTGAGATCTTAATTAGTTTTATCATTAACATTTTTTCCTCTGCCAGGGCAAAACATGACCAAGTTTTTTCAATTTTGCCATATTTAACACTGACTTAATAAGAGACGTTTAAAGATTTTTCTCTAGAATTTAAACCAGAAAAGCCAACAAAATTGTGTACACAAACTTGTTTCTCAGATTGCTAGGAGGTGGGGTGCATGACCCTTCAAATTCACCACAGATTCACAGATGTGAAAAGCCAGAAAAACCATTATGATGATCTAGTCTGACCTATTGCATAGAAATTTACCCAGTAATTCTTGAATCAGGCCCAGTTTTCATGGCTAAATGTCCATAACTCTCTTTCCTTCTCATAGGAAATAAGGTGTGCACAGTGCAAATAACAAGGGCACAAAATTAAATCAGAATACCTGAGTTTCCTTCCTGGCTTTTTCACTGACACATTCAGTGACCGCGGGCAAGACACTTAACTTCTGTGTGTTTCCCCATACGTATAGTAGGGAAAACTAACCCACCTTTTTAAAAGCATTTTGAGGTTGATAGATAAAAAAAGAGATGGATTATTCATTATTATCATAAGGAATATTTGATAAATAAACAAGGACACCAAGAAAAAGAGAAAGGAAAACAAACATACCGTCCTGTGAACATTGGTACTACATAGTCAATGGCTTTATTTTCTTTCTCTTCAGAGAATAAACTCTGCTTTGCCCTCTTTGCTTTGGGACTCAATTTATAGGATCGATCTTCTACCATTGTATTGGAATCTTTTAGTCTGAAATAAAAGCCACATTATTAGACTCACAAAGAAAATTGGGAAACTGTTGAAAAAAAACATTCAGAAAACTAGAAGAAATACTAGGCATTTTATAATAATGTAAGCTCCCGTATGCTTTCTTAGCAACCAATTATGATGTTTCAATTAGCAAGTTTTCAAAATGCCTTTCAAAAGTTTTCAAAAGGCATCAGCCTTTTCTAAATCCTTGGCTTGTCTACCCACTTGCAATCACAACATGCCACAAGAAATCCAAGGATATCCGGTTTTCAGACTGTATGTCGCCAAGATCCATGTTAACACCAGCTATAAATGGGCAGCGTGAAAGGACTTGACCATAGTTATCAGTCACATCTTAAGTCCAGGTATTTGGTATTGGAACCTTTGGATGAAACACAAGATGATCTCCAAATCTATACTGTTAGTGCTAATACATGAAATATTCAGGCATCTATGGGCTTATGTAGTCTGTAGGCTGAAGCCTGAGTCTAGAAGGTAACATACTTTAGAGATGCCAGTACCATAATTTATATTCCAAGAAGGAACTTCCTGATATTCCAAAATATATGCTAAATCCCACCCTCACTTGCGATAGTCCAGAAGGGAGAGAAAAAATTACAGGCTCGCACAAACTTGGAACAAGCAGCATTGTTCCAGGTTTGGTTGCCAGGCAGAATCTCTCCATAGTGCTCAAGAAAGTGCAGGCAGAGATGTACATCTCATCCCTATCTTCAGGGCAAACACGAGCATGTCCGTTGCTACAAACTGCACACATTAACCAACAAATGGTGGTCGTGTCAATTGTTTCTGCTTGGAGTTCTAGCAAATTGTATCTCACAATACATCGCTCCTGGCCACTCTGTATCATCCTGGAAAGGATGATACCTATATGATAAACTATGAATTACACCTCATATCTACAGTTGTGTCTAAATGGATGGATATATACCACACAAATATCTATTAAAAGAACTTTATTAAAGTTGCAAAGTCAAGCACTCAAAAGTTAGAAAATGCCAGAATTAAGATTGTCCCTCTGCAACATTAATTTGCCCCCGTGCATGTCTGCATTATGAGACAGTCTTTAATTACATGATCACATGCTTTGGGCAACCTGAATAATAGGCAGTGCGAGAAGCTCTGCCTATAATGTGGCAGATATCCATATGCTAAATAGGACTGACTGCATCTTTGCTGCATCTTTGACCATTGCATTTATACTCCTTCCACTATTACACTATGTCTGGACTTCTCCTAGTGTTTCTCCCATATTCATACACACGAAGTGGATTTATTGCATGAAATCACTCTCTGCAGCAGAAAAGCCCAAAGAGGGCTAAGAGTGGGGAGAAAAATTCCCTTCGTAGAATTTTCCCAATACCATTACCTCAGATCAGAGACATTTAGGGGATGGTTTCTGCTCCACTAGGCCCCATGCCCTGTGGCAGTATGGCTCCTTCAGGAGCTGTAGTGGCATTGGCTGGATTTGCCTGCACTGCTCAGCAGCTGCCACAGAGCAAATCCATTAGAAACGCCAAGTTTTATAACCTTCTGCACCAAAATCCAGGCATAAACAGAGTGTACCAACAATCTAGACAAATCAACACAGAGCATGAGAGAGAGTGAAACAAGATGTGCAGTAGTATAATGTTAGATAATGTACTCATCTTTAGGATTTGTGGATGATAGAATATGAGCATTGCAGCCAACCACAAATGCACTGTGACAAGTCATCAAACAAGTGGTAAAAATATTACATCAAACCCAAAGCATGTTAGTTACTGTTCATAAATGAGTGCTGCTCAAAAGGAAAACTAAGTTCTTTACCCACCCAAAAGTCTTATTCATGTATTATTTAAAAAATGGTATAAAACGGGCATCTTGAATTTGAACCCTTTCAAATTTCCTGGGATTCAGGTTTGAAAACCTGGACCTGAACCTGCCTTTTGATTCCTGGTTGTTTCCAAATCTAGAGAGACCAATTTTGAATTCTCATTTAAATTTAACTGAAACATAAGGGAATATCTGTTTTCATTAGATGTCAGGCCCAAAGTGGTAGAAATCTCAGTTCACTCAATTTTTCAGCACCATTAAATCCAACCCAGGCCTTTTCCACTCTTGATTCTTCCTGAACCACAAACCCAGAACCGTAGTGTGATGGGGAGTTGGCCCAACACTGGCCTCAAAGAAGTTAATAGAGTTCTAGGAAGGCTGTGCAGGAGGCAGCCAATTAGAGAGGGACTGAAAGGAACATCCCTTCAGGGCCTGGTAGACTCATATAAGAAGAGCTGCAGGGCAGAGCAGTCAGTTACTCCCTGGAGCTTAAGAAGGAGGACTGGGTGCCTGGCAAGGAGAAAGAAGCTAGCACCCTGGACAGAACAGTGCTGCTAGCAGGGACCTGGGGAGCTAGAGAGAGCTCCTGGCTGGCTGCTGGGATTTGCAGTTAGAGGCCCTGAGACAAGAACAGAAAGGGTGCTGCAGCCACGGGGAAGTGGCCAGACCACTGGCTGCAGTTCCCACTGTGGAAATGGCAGACAGTTGGACTGCAGCACTTACCCGTAGAATGGGGGAGCACAGATTTTGACACAGCCAGAGGGCTGAGTAATGAAGAGGATGCCGCAGTCCGTGGAGTGACATGGGTCCAGGAGCAGGTGACAGCAAGCAAGGCACCTTCTGTAGAGGGTGTACCAACCTGCGGAGCTAATCCCCAAGACAGCCAGCAGGAGGCGCCAGCATGGCGAGTGGAGTCCTGTCACACCTAACCTAAACCTAACCTTGATTCAGAACTGAACCTCACTTCCTTGGCTCATGTCTAGTTCCAGTCAATTTTTTTCTCAAATCAGACTGTGCACCAGACTACAAGCCAGACTATACACCCACACAAGGAATTCAGGAGGTGGGAGCATAAAGAGCCCCCTTACTTCCCTGTGCAGGTTATTCACATCACATGTCACAATGCTGTTGGGAGAAAAAGCACCAAGGGGCTGTTACTCCTCTTCCCATAAAGTGAGTGGGGATGGTCCTTTGTGGAGCCTTGGTGTAGAAGGGAAAGTAATGTAACACATATATAACAGTATAAAAAGGCTCACAAAAGGCTTTAGCGCTATAGTAAAAATACAGGGCCCACTAATCTATGGCTCAAAGCACTTTGCCAAATGGAATATAGTGATTGTCAGATAGGCAGAAAAAAACCCCAACATATGGAGAATGAATAAAATAAATTTATATTTAAAAGGGATAAAAATTACCTGTATTTGAGACTACCACTGTTCTTCCTTTTGCTTTACTTATGATTTCTTTTTCCAAGTGTCTTTGTCTTCCCTAACTGTAACTCTCTAAAATAAAATGAGTTTGCAAAGATAAAATAAATTGCATACTCCATTTCCTATCAAGTGACCTAAGTGTGCCTTGAAATATTTGCAGCTGAATATCCCCTCTTATTTTCTCTACAACTGGTATTACTGAAAAGGACATTTCCATTCCTGCAGGCCCCTCAGGTACTGCAGATTCACGCTGGAACTTCCACTACAATGTGTAGTCCTGGCCAGCAGGCATGGACCTGAGAGTTTCATTGAGAGCCATTGCATATGATAAAAATATTACACATACCCCTGCTCTGCCTTAAATTTCCCGCTCACTGCCTTGACTAAATCTACTGAGCTGACTCTCCTGTGAGAGCTACCTCCTCCAGTCTCTTTTGCGAAAGGTAGCATTCAGTATAGTGGTAGCTGTGCCAGTCCCAGGATATTAGAGACAAGATGGGTGAGGAGTATCTTTCGCTGGTTGGTCCAATATCTCACGCACCTTGTCTCTCTTTTGCTACAGAAAGCTGTGATTATTCCCTGTATCCTTTTGACCAGACTATGGTCTGCCTCTGTGAGAATCAGAAAAGCACTGGAGCCGTCACCTTTCTTGTGCCCCCTGTCTAAGGGCCAGCTACAGTTGCAGTCCCTGTGCTCTCTGGAGTGCAGAAACTGCTTCCTGATGAAGTGTTTCTTGTGGCAGATAAGAGACACCACTCTATTGTAGAGAATACCAGTGTGATTCCTTAGTCCAGCTGCTGGACCCACACCGACCCTATAAGTCTTTCTGGCTTTTGTTATTCACAGACTAACTACTTTAACAATCTGCACTTCCTAAACCTGGCCTGGAGTAAACAGTCATAGAAAGACTGACTGTCGTGCATGCACTAGGGGTGCTTGCCATCCCAAAGTGGCTCCTCACAATGCCTCCTTTTGCTCTACTTGGACCAGTGCAGCTCTTCACCTTCCCCAGCACAGGCCTGTTCCTGTGGGATCTAGTCTGTCCCTTTACAGTATTGAAAAGCTTCAAACAGCAAAGGAACTGTACTGAAGAGCTGAATAAACATGTTTCAGGCTTTCACTGAGGCTTTCTGGGCAAGAAAACCCAGAACTGGACTTCATTTTCTTTCCTAATCTTCATATCATTAACTTCCATGCAAAGTGGGCTATATGAAGGACTAACATAGGAGCACATTCAAATTGAGCTGTTTGCATATGAAGACAAATCTGGTATCACTGCACCTCCTGGTGCCTTTTTGGTTATTCACAATCCTTCTAGTGCTCTATAAGAAGTAAATTCTGTCTATAGTCGCCATTTAGCTGGCCTAAGAAAGAGGCCTGTACTGTCTTAAAAACAGATTCCAAAAATCTTGCCCTTTCTTTCAATAAGTTGTGACCAAAGCTTTTACTTGATACGTGCAACAGAATCTCCCTGGAGGAGAACCTAGAGGACCAACATTGCTCTCTGATTTCACAGAGGAACACTACCATGACCTTTGAATAGCTCTCAGCCTAATTTGATCTCCCAAACTAATATATGTATATTTTATCCAAGTCAGACCTATCTGTAGTCCTTTATCAGGGTAGTGACCTGAGTTTACTGTCCTCATTTCTGGATATAGTTTTCAAAATTTTCAGTGTGTTTATAATATTAATTCCTGTGTTTCTCGGTTGCTCAGATTCACTGAATTTACCAGTGAAATGGGAGCAGAACTAGAGTTGTCCCTAAAGATGTAAACCCAGATGTAATCCTGTATGGATGTAAAAACAGGATGTGAACTTTTATCCAGTTCTCTCATAATAGAAGCCCAATATGAGATCATTGCATAGTGCCTTTGTACCCCAAGCTGTGGCTTTGCTTTGGTATCTTTCCCCCAGGTAAATGTAAATCTACCCTATGTGATTTGTCTTGTCATTGTTTCTGGGCTTGTAGGGGCAGATTTTCCATTCCACCCAAGTGAAGCCTGGGTACAATGGTGGTCGGAGAGCTCAGGTAACTGACTGCAGCTCCCTGATCCTAAGTCACCAGCCCCAACACAAGTTAGAGCAGGGGAGCAACTCTAACTTGACCTTACACCAGGGGAGAATCAGACACCCTATCCCTAGCATGCCCCCAGAACACCCCTTCCCTCCCCTTATACCAAGGGTGGGGAGCGCATCTGGTATAGGAGATAGCAGAGCCACCTCTGCTAGCAGAGTTCCCCTGTGCAAGGGAAATTCTTCTTGGCCATCTCCAGCCTCTTTTAAGTCATAGAATCATAGAATACCAGGGTTGGAAGGGACCTCAGGAGGTCATCTAGTCCAACCCCCTGCTCAAAGCAGGACCAATCCCCAACTAAATCATCCCAGCCAGGGCTTTGTCAAGCCTGACCTTAAAAACCTCTAAGGAAGGAGATTCCACCACCTCCCTAGGTAACCCATTCCAGTGCTTCATCGCCCTCCGAGTGAAAAAGTTTTTCCTAATATCCAACCTAAACCTCCCCCACTGCAACTTGAGACCATTACTCCTCATTCTGTCATCTGCTACCACTGAGAACAGCCTAGATCAGTGGTTCCCAAACTTTAACAACCTGTGAATCCCTTTCACTAAATTTCAACCCCCTCCTAAAAATGAATATTTCCAGGGATTTTCTCCTCTACCTGAGTATAAATTATAAAAGCAGTGATCTTGGAAATATAAAATTTGTTTTTATGACATGCTTATTACACACTATTTATTATTAATTATTTATCATTACAGTATTTTTATTACGTTATGAAAACAGCAACACTCTTCCAAGATCTCACTTTCGTAGCTTATATCACTTTGAATAAGCCTGTTATAAGACAAGGCTCCTGTGTTTCATCAAGGAGTATTAGATGTGAAACAGCATGAAGGTATTTAAGAAGCCAACTCAAAGAGTTCCTCCTACACAAGCATTCAGGTCTTGAGCAGTCCAGTACAACAAAACTTAAACTTGTTCTTCATCATAATTTTTAAAATACTAGCTGCGTATTTAATTTTAAAAACAGCAAAAAATATCCACCTCCCTTTCTTATAAGAAGTCTTGAAGTTTAAAACTCCTCAGTGTGCTAGATATGCTTGCTTTCATCTGCTTAGCTTTTGGAAATCCAGGGGCTCCGGACTGCTGGCCCCGTGCTGCCTGAGGTCACTAGGGACCGCTCTGTCCGCCATTAAGGAATTTTTCCCCGAGAACCCCCTGTAACATTTCTCGAACACCAGTTTGGGAACCACTGGCCTAGATCCATCCTCTTTGGAACCCCCTTTCAGATAGTTGAAAGCAGCTATCAAATCCCCCCTCATTCTTCTCTTCTGCAGACTAAATAATCCCAGTTCCCTCAGCCTCTCCTCATAAATGATGTGCTCCACCCCCCTAATAATTTTTGTTCCCCTCCACTGGACTCTTTCCAATTTTTCCACATCCTTCTTGTACTGTGGGGCCCAAAACTGGACACAGTACTCCAGATGAGGCTTCGCCAATGCCTAATAGAGGGGAATGATCACATCCCTCAATCTGCTGGCAATGCTCCTACTTATACAGCCCAAAATGCCCTTAGCCTTCTTGGCAACAAGGGCACACCATTGACTCATATCCAGCTTCTTGTCCACCATAACCCCTAGGTCCTTTTCTGCAGAACTGCTGCTTAGCTGCTCGGTCCCTAGTCTGTAGCAGTGCATGGGATTCTTTTGTCCTAAGTGCAGGACTCTGCACTTGTCCTTGTTGAACCTCATCAGATTTCTTTTGGCCCAATCCTCTAATTTGTCAAGGTCCCTCTGTATCCTATCCCTACCCTCCAGTGTATCTACCACTCTTTCCAGTTTAATGTCATCTGCAAACTTGCTGCGGGTGCAATCCACACCATCCTCCAGATCATTAATGAGATATTGTACAAAACTGTACACCAGGACCGACCCTTGGGGCACTCCGCTTGATACCGGCTGCCAGCTAGACATGGAGCCATTGATCACTACCCATTGAGCCCGATGATCTAGCCAGCTTTCTAGCCACCTTATAGTCATTCGTCCAGCCCATACTTCTTTAACTTGCTGGCAAGAATACTGTGGGAGACCGTGTCAAAAGCTTTGCTAAAGTTAAGGAATAACACGTCCACTGTTTTCCTCTCATCCACCGAACCCGTTATCTCATCATAGAAGGCAATTAGGTTAGTCAGGCATGACTTGCCCTTCGTGAATCCATGCTGACTGTTCCTGATCACTTTCCTCTCCTCTAAGTGCTTCAAAATTGATTCCTTGAGGACCTGCTTCATGATTCTTCCAGGGACTGAGGTGAGGCTGACTGGCCTGTAGTTCCCTGGATCCTCCTTCTTCTCTTTTTTAAAGATGGGCGCTACATTAGCCTTTTTCCAGTCATCCCGGACCTCCCCCGATCGCCATGAGTTTTCAAAGATAATGGCCAATGGCTCTGCAATCACATCTGCCAACTCTTTTAGCACTCTTGGATGCAGTGCATCCGGCCCCATGGACTTGTGCTCGTCCAGCTTCTCTAAATAGTCCTGAACCGCTTCTTTCTCTACAGAGGGCTGGTCACCTCCTCCCCATGCTGTGCTGCCCAGTACAGTAGTCTGGGAGCTGACTTTGTTCGTGAAGACAGAGGCAAAAAAAGCATTGAGTGCATTAGCTTTTTCCACATCCTCTGTCTCTAGGTTGCCTCCCCCATTCAGTAAGGGGCCCACACTTTCCTTGACTTTCTTCTTGTTGCTAACATACCTGAAGAAACCCTTCTTGTTACTCTTAACATCTCTTGCTAGCTGCAACTCCAAGTGTGATTTGGCCTTCCTGATTTCACTTCTGCATGCCTGAGCGATATTTCTATACTCCTCCCTGGTCATTTGTCCAGTCTTCCACTTCTTGGAAGCTTCTTTTTTGTGTTTAAGATCAGCAACGATTTCACTGTTAAGCCAAGCTGGTCGCCTGCCATATTTACTATTCCTTCTCCACATTGGGATGGCTTGTTCCTGCAACCTCAATAAGGATTCTTTAAAATGCAGCCAGCTCTCCTGGATTCCTTTCCCCCTCATGTTATTCTCCCAGGGGATCCTGCCCATCAGTTCCCTGAGGGAGTCAAAGTCGTCCACTTTGCAGTGTTTAAATTTACATGGAGCAAAGAGGACCTAGGCTAGAAAACTGGCTGTAGACTAAAAAAAAAAAAACATGAAGCCTCGTCAGACACATGTGAGAGCCAGACTCCTCCAGATGGGTGAGAAGCACTCGTTTCACTATATTCAGTTTAGCTTCTTGACACATCCATCATGCGGCCAAGCCACACTGCTGGTCAGTGGCTATATTGTTTGCACACACTGCGCGCATCAGCAACAGTTTAAGAGGGAAATGCTTTCATGAAGCAGGTCTCACGAAAACATTTTCTGGCTCTGCCTGTCACTTTTTTAAGCTAGCTCTTTCTAATCCTCACCAATAATAAGCTAATGGATGGGGGCAGTGCCAATACAGATTTCAAGATTACTCATTTATCTTCTTGTGTTTCTCACAGATACTAATGCATATTAGTTACTCAACTCTGCACTGATCCTAGCTTCATTACTTTGCTGATGACAACATTTATTTGTTGTTCGCAGAAGCATTAATTGCACCGACTGAAGAAAACACCCTGTTTTTCTGTTTGTTTGGTTTGTCTCAGTCATGTCCTCATGATCACATTTTTTCTGCAAATAAGGGAACATGTTTTAAGCTCAAGCCTTGCCAAATATTTTGTATTTTCTCTTTAAGTAAATCTCTGACCCATGCTGTGGTGATTAACCAGCCTACAGCACAACTTCCTTTGCACTGGATTATTAGCTGCTGTCAGCAAAAAATGTTGTCAGCCATGAAGAATACACATGAAAAACCACTGAAATCTTGCACACAAATTTGAATGATTAATCCTTCAACCTAAGAAAATAAGTGGGATTAGTCTAGCTCTGCCATTGTACAGATGTAAGGGGCAGAGCTGGTGGTGATGCCTATTGGTAAAGTTGCATAACACTTTCCATTCTAAACCTTGGATTTTAGTGCTTATAATTCGGACAAGCTGTAACAATTGAGGCTGAAATTCTCCATACTTGCTCCCTGCCTGAGGCTGAATATCTTTGGATAGTTTCAATGAAAATGATTCAATCATTTCCAAAAACGATGCTAACAAACAACTGGCAGTTCTTCCAATGTTAATTTTTTCCTCTTCATTTCTTCAAAGAGCTCTAGTACGTCCATGCTTTGGATCAAGGAAACGTAATTTGGTGGTGTTTGAGGTGTTACCCGGGTGTCAGGGAGATGCCTTTTTTTTTTGGTCCCCCTGAAAATCTACCCAGATTTGACTGAGTTAAAAGTGTAACTTACTGTGCTCTGTGTGGTCAGGCGTAGGGGTGGAGACAAGAGTTCAGCCAACCAGTTACAGTTGGATCCAGGGTGGGCAGAGTATAGGAAATGAAGGTCAGTATTGGAGGGACAGAAGCCAAATGCCAGTGCTGAAGGGTAAACCAGAGTCATAAGCCAGAGGCAGAGCCAGGGATCAGTATTGGAAACAGAAGCCAAATGCCAGAACCAAAAGGTCAACCAGAGTTATAAATCAGAGGCAGAGCCAGGGATCAAAGCTCTAAGTCTGAAGGGAGCAGGAACTGTAAGCAGGCTGGAACAGGGACTGGAACAAGGGCAAGCAGAGCTGTGAGTGTGGTATTCATCGAGCAGCCACTGAGCTGCTGTGGGGTCAGGGTGGAGGCAGGCTTATAAACAGGACTACCAATCCAACAGCCAATCAAGAGCTGTGGCCATTCTATCCGTTCCATGGCATTAGAACATAAGAATGGCTCCAGAGGTCCCAGGTTCAATCCCGCCCACTGACAACCAGGGTCTGTCAGCGTTACAAGTGGGGGCTTGGAGTTATTGAATGAGGATCTATTGCATGACCTAAAAGCCACATGACTCTTAGCCAAGGCTGTAGCAGACTCATGAATCACTAGCTGGACTAGGTGCCACTAGAGGAGGACAGAGCACCACACCAAGCAGGTATGGGTTACATACTTCCTCTAGCTGGGGAAGCGAGTCCTGAGTTTCAGAAACTTCCTCAGTGGGCCTAGTCATCATCCATGGGTTCTGGAGCAGGTGCATTGGTGAGGGGTGGAAGGCCTGGGTGTTGTCAGGGCTCACGGGGCTGGGCCACGTTCACAGCACTGCTCAGGAAGGCAGCTGTCAATTCTGATACATAGGTTGATCAAGTTGCGAGACGGGATGGCAGCTCAACCCACATCAGTGCATCCTTTATATCATGGTTCAGCCCAATCTGAAATGGATGACGCTGCGCGGTCTCATTCCACATGGTGTTCATGGAAAGGCGATGGAATCTGGCAGCATATTGGCGGCTGATTGACGCCCTTATTGTAGTGCTTGTGGCACAGCTTCAGCAGTTTGGGAGTGGTGGGGAGTCACTGAAGAGAACCAACATGGCCTGAATGAACTGCTCCAACTGACTCCAAGGACGGGGCTGTACTGTTCCAAGAGTGGGGAGGTCCAGGCCAAGGTTTCCCCAGGGAGCAGACTAATGATGAGCCCTACTCAGGCCTGCTCTGTGGGGAACAGTTGGCGGTGTAACAAGAAGAGGAACCTGAATTGATAGGAAACCTCAAAACCGACTACAATCACCACTAAACTTGTCTGGGAGTGGGACCTTCAGCTCCTGGTGGGCAAGAGCCAGGGTTGCTAGTGAAGCCTCTTGAGCTTGTAGGGCCGCATTGTGCACCTGCAAGTTCTGTATGGCCCCCCCACCAGTTCCGCCAGGGAAAAACTGGCCTGAGTGGGGTCCATGCCAGTGATGTGGGTCCCTAGCCTTTGTATTGGGGCTGCTCAAACTATAGCTGACTGGGCCATGGGTGGTCAGGCCTAGAGGTGGAAGCAAGAGTTCAGCCTACCAGTTAGAGCTGAGTCCAGGATGGGTAAAGTCCAGGAAACAGGCCAAGAGCCAGTACTGAAGGGACAGAAGCCAAATGCCAGAGCTGGGTAACCCAGAGGTGGAGCCAGGGTTCAGTACTGGATAGGCAAAAGCCGAATGCCGGAATGGAGGGTCAACCAGAGTTGTAAGTCATGCAGAGCTGGGGATTGAAGCCAGAGTCTGAAGCCAGAGGGGAGCAGGGACTGGAACAAGGACAAGCACAGCTGCAGGCATGATATGCATTGAGGAGCTGCTGATCTGCTGGGGGGGGCAGGATTATAAGCAGGGCTTCTAAACCAGCAGCCAGGCGGGGCTGTGGCCACTGTCAGTTCCCAGGCAGTGCAGATTGGCTCATGGCTCTCTAGCAGTGAAATTAGTCAGGGAGCAGGCCAGCAGTTGGTCCTAGCTGATCTGGTCCCTGTCAATAAGCCTCTGAAAATTGTCATTTCTCCATACTCAGCAGAGCTTGTTAGAAGCGTGCTGCTAAAACTGACAAGCATTCCATCTACACTGAGCATGATCCAACCCCACAAAACTCTCTACAGTATATGCCAAATGCACTGAGAATGCTTTCTGCACCACTGAGCCTCCTACATCCGTAGTTTTCAGCCTGTGGTCTATGGACCTCTGGGGGTCTGCAGTCTATGTTTAAGATTTCCAAAGGTGTCCGCATCTCCATTTAAAATTTGTTAGGGGGTCCGTAAATGAAAAAAGGTTAAAAACCACTGTCCTACATAACAGGCCATCTGGGGATCAGGTCAAATGTTGTGCAATCCACTCTGCATCTCAGCATACCTTTCCTGACACATCCCCTACACAAAGTGAGGAACGCAGGTAGCATAGACTGTCTAGCAAGGAATCCTTGGCTGCCCAAGTAGTAATGCTTTCTGAACATGGGAACGTAATGGCCATCCTGGGTCAGATCAGTGGTCCATCTGGCCCAGTATCCTTGTCTTTCAACAGTGGCCAGTGCCAGATGCTTCAGAGGGAATGAACCAGGGCAATTATCAAGTGATCCATCCCCTGTCATCCAATCCCAGCTTCTGGCAGTCAGAGATTTCGGGACACCCAGAGCCTTGGTTGCATTTCTGATCATCTTTTCTAATGGCCATTGATGAACCTATCCTCCATGAAACTTGTCTAATTCTTTTGTAGCCGAGTTATAGTTTTGGCCCTCACAACTCCCTGGCAATAAGTTCCAGAAGTTGACTGTGTGTTCTGTGAAGAAGTACTTCCTTATATTTGTTTTAAACCTGCTGCCTGTTAATTTCATTGGGTGACCCCTGGTTCTTGTGTTATGTGAATGGGTAAATAACACTTCCCTTATTCACTTTCTCCCACACCATTCATGATTTTACAGACCTCTATCATATCCCTACCTTAGTCATCTCTTTTCTAAGCTGAACATAGTCTTTTTACTTTCTCCTTACGTGGAAGCGGTTTCATACCCCTAATCATTTTCATTGCCCTTCTCTGTACCTTTTCCAATTCTAATATGGCTGCTTTGTGCTACTGAGGCTGTGTAAAGAAGCCACAGGAGGGGTGAGAATCTGTGAGGAAAGACACATGAAGAGCCAACAGCCCCACACCTCCTCCGGTGTGGCTGTACTATCCCCAGCCCCACCCCCTGCCCTTTCACAGAACTGCCTCTCCTCCAGCTCCATCTGTACAGCAGCAGCCCCACCAGAGGACAGGGCTGGGGGGGGAGGGGGGCGCGGCGGAGCTGGGGGCAGTACAGCCGCCAGAGGAGCTGCCGACATTCTGCTCCTTTCCCCGCTGCCCCCTCCCCCCTGTGGGGAAAGGAGCAGAACCCCCAGCCCCGCACCCCCAGCTCTGTCCACCAGTGGGGCTGCTGCTGTACAGAGGGAGACGCAGCTCTGTGGAAGGACAGGGGGTGGGGCTGGGTGTTCTGCTCCTTTCCCCACAGGGAGGGGCAGCGGGGAAAGGAGCAGAACGATGGTAGCTCCTCTGGCGGGTGTACCGCCCCCCAGCTCTGCGCCGCCACCGCCGCCCCCCGCCCCGCCCTGTCCTCTGGCATGGCTGCTGCTGTAGTATGAGGACAGAGGATGGAGCTGCAGCTCCGTGGAAGGGCAGGGGGTAGGGCTAGGGGTTCTGCTCCTTTCCCCGCTGCAGTTCCTGGGAGAACTGGGCTGGGGGCAGGGTGGGGAGGAGTCACATGGATGGTCACTTGGAGAGGTCACATGCCCCCCTTAGCTAGTGTCGTGTCCATCCCTCCCACACACCCCGTACCAGCAAGAGATGGATTTTACTTGCACCACTGAGTATGACACAAAAAGAAAAGGAGTACTTGTGGCACCTTAGAGACTAACAAATTTCACTTCATCGGATGCGTGAGCTATAGCTCACGAAAGCTTATGCTCAAATAAATTTGTTAGTCTCTAAGGTGCCAAAAGTACTCCTGTTCTTTTTGTGAATACAGACTAACACGGCTGCTACTCTGAAACCTGAGTATGACAGAGTCTAATGAATCCAGTTTGGATAAAATAAGAACTGATGCAAGCATAACTTCATAAGAACGGCCATACTGAGTCAGACCGATGGTCCATCTAACCCAGTATCCTGTCTTCTGACAGTGGTGGGCGCTGGATGCTTCAGAGGGAATGAACAGAACAGGGCAATTACCCCATCAGCCAGTCCCCACTTCTGGCAGTGAGAGTCTTAAGGACACCCAGAGCATGGGGATGCATCCCTGACTATCTTGGCTAATAACCATTGATGGACCTATCTTCCATGAATTTAGCTCAAAATTCAAAGGCATATTTTTTGCCCAAGATAGGCTTAAGCTACACAATTAAAATCTAGATTTGTATTTAGAATCCAGTGTCATTCATCAGCCCGTTATAAAAATGGGGGATATTTAAAAATTTCTGATCTAGATCCATATTTGGGTTTGGATTTGGGGGTAAGAATGGCTTTTGAAAGCTGTTGGTAACTGATGTAAAATAAAACAGCCTGGAAGCCGTGATAAAATATATGTCTTAAAATAAAAATGAAATCTATTTACTCATATGAAAACTTCAGAATAACTGGAAACGTATTAAGGTTATGCTTCTGTAAGAAAATTGTTAAATGCATTAGGCCAAATTCATTATCTCTAATGTAACTCTATTGACCTGAGTGTAGAATTCATCCCTGGTGTAACTCCACTGATATCAGAAGAGTTTCACCAAGGATGAATTTGGCCTAACAGATCAAATTCTCCTCTCAAGCACACTGGTGACTTTAATGAGTTTGAACTGATATAATTGAGAGTAGATGTTTTCTGCTATGACTTGATGATCATTTCTTCTATTGCTAACTGGAGTACTAATCTTGCTTTAATACTACCCTAGCTGCTTTTATTATCACTGAGGTTCCTGAGGCCAGGAAATCTAG
This sequence comes from Natator depressus, assembly GCF_965152275.1. Taxonomy (NCBI): domain Eukaryota; kingdom Metazoa; phylum Chordata; order Testudines; family Cheloniidae; genus Natator; species Natator depressus. The sequence goes on from NC_134235.1 coordinate 83,061,060, forward strand.
CACATTCCACTAATCTAATTGTTTAGACAGTGTTTTATTATATTATTTCAATGCCAATTATGACATGCTCTTCTTGCACCTGACAAAAACTTCATGTTGTTTCTGCTTTGAAAATACCAAACTTCTCAACCAATTTACAGTGTGACAAGTTGAACAGTAATATGAACTGTGCATATAATGTAAAAACACAGCCATTGCACCTAAGAAGAGCTATCTAGTTACCTATGTTCTTCTTATAGTGGGCCAGTCACCACAGTACTTCCAGCAAGAGGACTAAATTTCTTCCACCTCCCCAGAACTAATTGAAAGCAGTAAGTATGGAAAATATATTAACATTACAGTGGCTTCTCCTGTTGAAGTCAATGGGAGTGTTGACACGGATCTAAGGGGGACAGGTTTGGCAAACAGTTTTCCCCACCATTGCCCCCAAAATATGGCTGTGTTTTGCCCTACCCGTGACTGTAGGCTTCAGATCCAAGACTGTAGGCTGCAGACCTCTTACTGAGGGATTCTGATCCAAGACTATAGGCTGCAGACCTCCTACTGTGAGCTGCAGATTCATGATCATAGGCTGCAGATCCATGACTGTAGGCTGCAGACTCGTGACCATAGGCTGCAGATCCATGACTGTAGGCTGCAGACTCGTGACCATAGGCTGCTGATCCGTGACTGTAGGCTGCAGACTCGTGACCATAGGCTGCTGCAGACCCATGGCGGTAGGCTGCAGATCCATGAGCATAGGCTGTAGACCCATGACTGTAGACAGCCGATTTACGCTTCTCCTCTTTTTGGTACTGGCTCAGAGTGGATTCCAGCTCTTTGTGGCGGTACGCACGGTCATAGTGTTGGTGATGTTTCTGGTAGAAAGGTAAAGCCATCATGGTGCCTCCTAACTCACTGTCCACTGCACTTTTCTGCCTGGAAATGCTAAGGTGTGCAACGTCTGAAAAAGAATAGATTAAACAGATGAAAACTCAAATCAGGGAAACCTCTGAATAAGAATAGATTAAACAGATGAAAACTCAAATCAGGGAAACCTCTGAATTAACAAATAATATAAAACCTAAAACTTTTCCTTAAGTCAAATCAATACACTTAGGATAATCTTCATACAATTTTCTTAGGGTTCAGGAAACTCACAAGTCATTCATAGGGTTCAGAAATCCTGTTCTGATCTGGAGTCAACCAAGTACTCCCCAGAACTAAATCAAACTATGAAAAAAGAATAGAGTTTCAATGTTGCTATGCTCACGGATACAATTAGCCAAAGTGTCACAGCTACATTGTCCTGATAACAAAACTGATAATTTCAATGGCAAAGTCAACAGCATTGTAGAGTATTCTTTCAAAAGTTCTCAACTGTCATTAAATATCTGAGTGAAAACCTGTCCCACTAAAGTCAATAACAGTGCTGCTATTGATTTCACTGGGGCCAGAATTTCACTCCCATTTTCATTTTTACCTTCAAAATGTAGCACTGGGGAGACACCTGCCTATTGTCCTCTTTGATGAAAACTGATGGAAACAAATCACTTAGCTTCTCTCCAATGTCCTTATTTTTCTTGACTGCTCTTTTTACCCCTGGAAATCTAGTGATCCCACTAACTCTTTTGTAGGATCCCCACTTCTAATATACCTTAAAAGTTTTTTTATTCATTTTTATGTCTTTGGCAATTTGCTCTTCATAGTTCCTCTTAACCTTCCTAATTTCATCAGACATTTTTACAGTTATAGTTTATCTTCTGTTATGGGTCTCTGAGGTATCAAAAGAAGAGGTGTTAGAACCAAAATGATCATTTAAATTGCAATTATATAGCAGCACTGTGGAATATTCATTGAAGAGTTCTCAACTATCATTAAAAAAATAAACTGCTATATCAAAGGGCTCGAGGGTAGCCAATATTGTACTTATCTTTTAAAAAGGTGCTATATGTGATCCTGTAAATGATAGACCAAAGAGCTAGCCAGTACAAGGTAAACTGGACACCAGGTAACCAAAAAATGAAGGACAGAGTTATTAAATAGCTAGATGAGTATGATAGAATAGGAACAAACCAGATGGTTTCTGTAAAGGAAAATCATGCCTCTCTAATCTGTTAGAATTCCATGAAGGACCCAATGAGTTATAGTAGTGTATAAAAGAAAACCAGTAGCTATATTTTATTTGGACTTTCAAAAAATATTTGATGAAGTCCTTCATAAGAGGCAATTAAATAATTAGTTATGGGGTGAGAGATTAACTTCTGTCTTGAAGTTGGAACTTGTTATAAGAAAGAAAATAAAGACTAGGAATAAACTCAATTTTCAACAAGGAGGAGGTTGATATGTGCAAACCAGGGGTTCTCAAACTTCATTGCACCACAACCCCCTTCTGACAACAAAAATTACTGCACGACCCCAGGATGGGGGACCAAAACCTGAACTCACCTGAGCCCCACCATCTTGGGGTCAAAGCCCAAGCCTGACCACCCCAGGCTGGGGAGGTCAAAACCCAAGCCCAAGGGCTTCAATCCCAGGCAGCAGGGCCTGTAACCTGAGCCCCATAACCTGAGCTGAAGCCCTTGGGTTTTGGCTCTGGCCCCTGGCAGTGGGGCTCGGGCTTTGGCTTTAGCCCCCTGCCCCAGCAAGTCTAACGTCAACCCTGGGGACCCCATTGAAATGGGGTCACGACCCTCTTTGAGAACCACTGGTGTAAACTATATATCTTCTTATTCATATAGCACTAATCACTGTAGTATAAGTCCTATTCTTTTCTTCTTCTACACCTTCATCATCTTCATTCACCCACACAAAGATAGGGATAGGGCTTGCCAGCCAGAGTGAATCCATAATCCACAGAAGACAGGCTAGTGCAAAGAGATGAGTCTGCTCTAACATTAAAAAGAAGCAAGATGCTCTGATTTCCTGTTATAGAGAGTGCTACAGCTGATCCCCATTCATCTTCACCAGCTTTGTCTCCAGCACTGGCAAGCTTCTTTCTGGATACTAGCAGTTGCATTGTTCCTGTTGCTTATGGTACACCCTCATCTTGAATATTTCAGCATTGAGTTCTGGTCAACCCATCTCAAAAAAGGATATGAAACAAAAAGAGAAGGTCCAGAGCAGGAGAATTAAAATGATTAGAGGATTAGACAGACTTCCTTAGGAGGAGAGATTAAAAAGACTAGAACTGTTTAATTTAGAGAACAAGACAAAATAAGAGGAGATATGATGGAAGAGTATAAAATACTGCATAAAATGCATAGGAGAGAGAAGTTAAATCAGGCATTCCCATGTACATTCTCAGAATATAAGACCAAGAGAACAGTTAGTGAATTTAAAGTCAGCATATTTAACATTTTTAAAAGAAAACGCTTTTTTCTGCAATACTTAATTAACTTATGAACCTCACTGCCACAAGAAATCACTGTAGCAAAGAGCTCAGTAGGATTCTTAGAAAGATTATACATTTATATAGATACAAATATGCATAGTTACTAACTAGTATACAAACTTACATGAGATATCAAACCTCATGGTGCAGGACATAAGCCAACTTCTAATTGCCTGACATTAGCTAGAAACGAATGTTAGTCATGTTATTGCATATTTGTCCATTATAAGGGTTTTACACTTTCCTCTGAGAATCTGGTAATGACCACTGGTTCAGGAACAGGTTACCTACCGTACAAGAGGAACCATTAGTCTGATCTGATATGGCAATTCCTATGTTCCTTTGAAACCCCACAAGAAAATCTGGGACCTTTGTAAGGATTTTATCGCTGCATCCTGTCCCCATTGAAATCAATGGGAGTGTTGTCTTTGGCTTCAGTGGGGTAGGATTGAGTCCTATGTCTTAATTTTTATAACATGCTCAGTACATCCTGACGGTACCCAGCTATGTGTGAGGGTAGCATTTTCCCTTTGGAATTTGTATATGCGTTTGTTACTGCAGAACCTAGCCTAGACATGGGTGGCCAATGGTCCATGTCATAGGTACCCACAGGTACAGCTTTAGGGTCCATATATTCTGTACTTATTTGTACAATATAAATATACTACAGAAAAATTTTATTTGTAACCTATCCATTGAGCAAGGGGCAAGTATGAATAGTTTGTGCTTTTAAAAAAACCTACTCAAAATCATTTTAAAAAAAATATTGAAATAGAAAAACGAAAATGTTGACAGAGGAAAAAATATCAGATTTTCCTCTGAGCTTATTCAGTGTCACTTCATCTGCTTCAGAATTCACCATATATCCCATACAATTAGAAAATATTTAGAAGATTATTTACACTTTCTCTCATTCAAGAGTCACAACAAAAGTCTCCTGTATCTCTAATAACTCATGCATCATTTGAAAAGTCCTATAGCTATCTGTTCGGATAGCTGAGCTTATAATAACTGAGTCCCTGTCCTGATTGGCTTTGTCTCTGCAGCTACACTTTCAGATTTCTCCAACCTGTTACCACATCTCCCTCAACTAACTGCAGAGCTCAGAAAATTAAAGGGAGCTACCATGAATCCAGTGTACAGATTCAAAATAAAGAGAGCTTACAAGTTAGAAAAAATTCCTGTCTAAATGGAACACTTACCAGTAGCCAAATGAACAATGACAAATATAAAAGTCCTGAAGTGGATGAATGATAGAGAGAAAAATCCGGCAAAGTTGAATCCAGCAAAGAGGTGTCAAGACCAGGGCTAAGAACTGGACTCCAAGGTCCAGAACAAAAATAATGCCTGTAGTCAGTGGAATGTCAGAGCCACAGTCCAGACCTTTTATGGCCAGGAAGGCTGATAAATATAGAAGCAAACAGGGAGAGAGACAGAGACAGATACAGGGAGCTATCTCTATGCAAACACATGATGACAGTAGCTTCAAGCTAAGAGTTCTCTCTTTTAAGTATCCTCACTAATGCAATTAGATTTAGAAAAAGGAAGAGAATGTTCTGTAGCATGATTCAAAAGTAGAAAAGATAAGTCTCCATACTTGCAGAAGCCAGTGTACAGTAATCTGAATTTTATATGGACTTCTTGGATTTTTTTTATGTCCAAACTACACTACATGATTTTAATTAGCATAGCTATACATGTTATGTACAGAACAGATTCCAACTAAATGAAAGAGAATTCAGAGAGGTAATTAATGGCTAGTGTCCATAAGGTCAAGCAGTGAGTTTCAGTTAAACAGAAAACATATTTCTCTGGTCTGTTGACAAGCTGCCACATTTTTTATATTCATATTTAAGATAAGATTCTAAATTAAGGACATAACCTCATGCCAGCCATTTAACTAGATATAAACACCATAATTCTAAGAGCCAAGATTTTTTCTAAATTAATAAGAGTATTATCTCTACTAAGCTATGGTAAGGGAAAACTTCCTTTATCTTTAGTCTAGAGATAATTAAATGAGGTTTTCTTCTTCCTTCATTTAAGTCACAGAAACTTGACACAGACATTATATGCAATTAATATGGCTGAATATAACAACAGATGAATCTCTGTAACTTGGAAATATCTGTGTATAATATGTTGAATGTATGGTGACTTTACAGCAAACAAGTATTTTCTCTAGCACCGTGCATTTTATTTAAGATACAATCTATTAGATTATTTTATTTTGTGCATGTAGATTTATATACATACAGGCCCTAACTCATAGGTCCACTATGATGGTTTTGAATCATCCAAACAGTGCAAAACAGTTGAAAAGTCTGCTGAAAACTCCCTCCTTAGGAGACCTCTTTCCTAGGTGAAATCCCTGGGTGGTGTAGATTAGATCCAGCAAAGTGGCTTTTTGTCACCTGCTCCCCAGCAAAGAGGGCATGGCCAGTAAAAAGGAGCACTGCTGAGTCATCCCTCTTCCGTAGCTATATTTGGCCACTGGAATTACCCCTTGGAGCTGTTAGCAGCTGGGCTTCAGGGATTGGTCCAACCCTCCGTTGGCTCCAGGACTGCGGGAATGCAAAGTTGATGCTGTCAAGTCACCTTTTCTCCTGATCCTCAGTCCTGTGCCTCCCCAGCTGCAACTAGGCCAGAAAATCTGAGCCATAATATATGTTAATTTAGATAAGGTAGGAAATTGAGTGTCAGGACTTCTGGGGTCTGCTTTTGATTCCCAAATTTGGTTCCTCAGTTTAACCATCTGTAAAATAGGTACAATACTAGGTAGAAATATTTTATGAGGCTTAGTTAGGGCTTGTTGACATATGAAGTTGTTCCCATTTAATTTCACATGCGGACACACTTATTCCAGAGTAAGAGTGCCTTGTTCCCATTAGCCAAAATCACTTTCAAAGCTAAATGGGAACAGAATAACAGTGTTTACACATGGAGCTATTCAGGAACAGCCATTGCACTTTACATTCACACCCTTCCTTAATTAGAAACACTTTCAAGTGCAGACTAGATCTTATGTGCAATCTTTGGACATTGGAATCTTTCAATGAAAGACAGTAAAGAAGTGCAAAATATTAATAGTATTTATTAATTTACTTTTATTATACCATAAATTGCCTATATGACAGATCAGATATTAAAATCTGCAAAAGATTATATTACTATTATTTATTATTACAAAATGCCACTACCATGCATGGTGCTTTATAGATATATAAGGAAAGAGGATCCCTGTCGTGAATGGCTTACATTGTAAATAAGATACGGTGACAAAGTTCCTGCTCTACCTTGATGGGTCTTGCGCTTATTGGCGGATTTGCTCACCTTGGAGCTTCACGGCAGCCCTCAGCTTGGCCGTTTTTCTGAATTCACAGTCCAGGTTGACTCCTCCTGTGTCTGACCAGGAGTTGGGAGGATTTGGGGGGAACCCGGGCCCGCCCTCTACTCTGGGTTCCAGCCCAGGGCCCTGTGGAATGCAGCTGTCTAGAGTGCCTTCTGGAACAGCTGTGTGACAGCTACAACTCCCTGGGCTACTTCCCCATGGCCTCCTCCCAACACCTTCTTTATCCTCACCACAGGACCTTCCTCCTGGTGTCTGATAATGCTTGTCTGATAAACACCTCAGTCCTCCAACAGTCCGCGTTCTCACTCTCAGCTTCTAGTGCCTCTTGCTCCCAGCTCCTCACATGCACACCACAAACTGAAGTGAGCTCCTTTTTAAAACCCAGGTGCCCTGATTAGCCTTCCTTAATTGATTCTAGCAGCTTCTTGATTGGCTGCAGGTGTTCTAATCAGCCTGTCTTAATTGTCTCTAGAAGGTTCCTGATTGTTCTGGAACCTTCCCCAGGGAAAAGGGACCTACTTAGCCTGGGGCTAATATATCTGCCTTCTATTACGCTCCTATAGCCATCTGGCCTGACCCTGTCACAATACATACAGGGTATTAAGAGTAAATTCCTCTGGGTTCCTTCATTATACCTGGCAGTTAAATTTAGACCTTTCAGGGGTATATAATCTGTTTCAGGCTATACGAAGCGATGCTATTCAGGTGCTAATTTCAAACCATTTAACTTCCATCTAGACATCTAAATCCACAGTGCAAATCACAGAGCATTTAAGGTATAAAAACTCCTGTGACAATGTGTCAACGTGTATTTAGTTACCTAGACATTGGGAGATCATAATCATTGGAATTTTAACTCAGTCTCCTGCTAATTAGAATTACAAAGTGACAGACACCAACATAATTTTCTGAATGGGAAAACTCGAAACCACATTTAGAGTGTGATTTGGCATAAAAAGCTTCCCAGGCTACTAGCTCATGACAGTTCCACAGGCCTTCTACTCTGCAGTTGTGGATACTAATTTTTACGTTGTAGAGTAGTGGATTTCAACCTTTTTTCATTTGCAGACCCCTAAAAAATTTTGAATGGAGGTGTGGACCTCTGTGAAAACCACAGGTTGAAAATTGCTGTTGTAGAGGCAATCTTCTCTTCTTTTGCTGGATGTGGAATGCCTCATAAAGTATTCTGCACTCCCATTTCCCTGTGGTAGAGTCCCAGATTCCACTCATGACAATTACCATATAATGCCAGGCTCTTGAGAGTGTTGTCAGGGACCTCACTGAACAAGATCAAGTGGTCCCTACATAGGCAAATGCAGGGGCAGGTTCTACCTCATAACCACACAGCAGAAGAATAAAGGGATTACTGCCCAAATTTGCTGTTGGTCTTTTGCCAGCCATTTGCCTTTATACCAACTATTGAGAGGGAGGTAATGGCAAATTGCATAATGGTTCTTCTCTCTGAGCTCGTCAAAAGACCTATCATTCAGAAAAGAGCAGTAGTGAGCTTATGCAATGACTAAGCCAATAGTCTGGTAGCTTTTAACTGATTTTTCAATCAGACAGCAGTCCAAGGACATTTTGCCTAACAATTTCTGGCCACAGTACATGGCTTAACCTGCCATATATATTGCTTCTGACTTCTTGTTGTCACGGCAAGTTTGTCACGCATACTCAAAGCACCGGCAGAGGTCACTAAAACTTTCAGGTGTTGTTACTGCACACCCAAAGGTAGCAGTCTCACTGCCTCCTAAGACATAGAAGCTTTGGACCTGATTCCCCATTGCCTTGCACCTTATGACATTTGCCCTTTTGTGTAAAGCCATGACAAAGTGGGTTTAACAACACCTCATTTTACATCAAATGCACACCCTCTTTACATAGGTGTGAATGACTACATAGAATGGAAGGCAGTTGAGAAGCAGCCCCTCTTATCTTTGTGCAGGTTTAACCAGGCTCAGCCAAGATTCCAAATGCTTGAGATACATGACAGGCTGCCGCAAGTGGTTAACACTAAACAGCACTTCAGATGTTGTGCATTACTGCTGAGTATATTAGTCACTGTATGAGGCCTGTGGCCAGCCTTTCCCCTTGGTTGAGAGGCTGGATCTTTAATTTTGGGCAGGCCTAGATCCACCTATCCCAGTATATGCAAAAGGTTCAGCTGAGTATATACATTAGAGCTGTGTTGTAAAGGAATATCTTCTTAACGGTCTTGATGACATACTTCTGCCTTATTTTCCTCTCCAGAATCATTCCTGCATTTCAAAAGTGGGATTTTTATCCAAAAATATCGACATGTCCATATTTTCAGGTGATGTGTCTGTGTTTGCTTGGTAACCAAGGAGCCAATAAGAGTAAAAATTACTTCTATTTAACCACCAATGGTTGGTTATGGAAGATATCTGCAGTTAACTGATGCCAGCCCAGGCCACAACTTTTATCATACTAATATGTTAATGGGGCTTCTCTTACTGCTCCCTTTAAACAGCTGTCTACCAGTAGCAGCAGCAACAGACTTTCTCCCTGGATCAGAAGTTTCTGAAGTATCATTAATCATTTCAGAAAACCTTGTTCTGTGCAGTCAGCAACCTCTTGACAAGTGACTGCCATAGGATCAGCCGACTTCTCAGATTGAGATAGCTCAAAGCCAGAGACTAAACAACATGTCTGATGAAAAAGACTGGGAGCTGATATATTGCCACATTGGGGAAATTAATGTACTCTCTCTATTTCATAGCCTTTGGAAGCAGCTGAGTTACTTTGAAGCCTGAATTAAGCAATTTGGCCTGGATATTATCCCATGGTATTCATCTTCTGTCAAATCATTCATCATTGTACAATTTAGCTATCATTGCCTCAGGTACTGACACTGCTCTCGGCCTCTCTCTCCAATTCATGTCACCAAAAATCTTCTTGGTTGCACTCTTTCATGACACAAAAACCAGACCGTAGCTATCATCTGGCACCAATTCAAGCCACTGCAACCTAGTAAAGCAGATGTGGCTGACTGATACAATTCCACTACACAGCATGTAATCACAACTTACATTTATATTGCACTTTCAGTCAAAAAGACCTCAAATCATGTTATGGATCACTTTTGTAGCACCAAAGCGCAGCTACTTCTGGAGTGCAGTGGAGTGGTAGCCACTTACTAGTTCCAACAATATGTAATATTTTAGGGCAGAAATTAAAAAAGAATAAATTATTAATTTTAACCACTGCACCTTCTATGACATGGTTTCTGGTATAATCATTCATTCATTCCTCACTGTTACTCCAGAATATACTAAGCGTGTAAAACTTAAAGTTCTACTGTTTCCACCCCTCCTTCCATTTAATGAAATAATTTATTGTTTGTTCTTATCACAGGAGGCTTGGCAGTCAAAAACAAGTAAATTATGCAGTTATATACAAAAGGAGTTATGTAGAGCAGTAGGAAGGGGATATGAAGACAACACTGACCAAAGCTTCAGAGAAAATGAGCCAAGGAAACCTGGAAATCTTTGGATTGTTTTATTGAAGAAGGCCAAAAAGGGTTTTTATTAGAGATTTGAAATGTCAGGGAGTCAATGAAATACAGAGAGACTGTTTCAGAAGCGGAGGACACTTTGGAAGAAGGCTCTATCACTCACTGAGAAAAGAAGGTGGGAGATGCACTGAAATCTGGTATTTGAAGAGCGTAAGGAATACTCTTGAGAATAGGGAGGAATAAGATTGAAGAGATATGAAAGGAGGGAGCATAAGTCCACAGGGGATTCTGATGACTATGTGGGAGGCTTTGTACTAAATTCTGAAATGGACAGGAAGCCACTGGAAATTTTAGGTGATGAAGGTTTTGTGTTCCCACTTGTCAGTACAGATAGTGAGACAAATCTCTACATTTTGAACCAACTTAGGAGACAGTAAAAAAAAGAACTGAATCAGTCAAGATTAAAGGAGGCAAAGGCTTACAAGAGAAATACAGGAGAAGAGTCGATAGGAACATAGGAATTGCCATATTGGATCAGTCCAGTGTCCTGATTGACAGTGGACAGTACCAGATGCTTAAGAGAAAGGTGCAAGAAACCGCATAATGGACAATTATGAAATAACCTGCCCATAGAGGAACCTGCCCTAACATCTGTCATTCTTCTTTCATATGGAAACTTGAAAAGCAACACGAAAGATTGATATCCAAGTTTGTCATCCACTCTATGGCTTCTGGTGACCAGGGCCAGCTCCAAGCAGGTGCTTGGGGCGGCAGTCAGAAAGGGGTGGCAGAGTTTCTGCGGCGGCGGCAATTAGGCGGCAGCTTCTCCGTTCTGCTGGCCGCGGCAGCAATTAGGCAGCAGCTTCTCTCTCTCCTGCCATCCATGGTGGCAATTTGGCGGCGGCAGGTTTTTTCAGTGCTTGGGGCGGCAAAAACGGTAGAGCCGGCCCTCCTGGTGGCATGGCATGAATCAAGGCTGCCCCTCTTGGGCAACAGTTCACTAGATGTTCCATGGTTTGTACGCCTTCTCCACAACCACATGTAGGACTGGCTTAAGACCTGAAGCATAAGGCTTTATAGTTTATGCATAGTATAGGAGGAGTGGTAGTGACCTATACTGAGATTGCCTACCACTTTCCTTTATAAAAATTATTTTTGACGAGCTCTGTGATCCCATGATTTACAGTAAGACTTTGAAATTTGGCATGGTGATAGTTCTGAGCTAAAGTAGGTGCCTTTTGTCTGTCCCCTTGAAAATCCACTTGAATTTGGCTAAATTACATATTGTCAAAAATCACCATTTCCATCTGGTTTTTCTCACTGTAGCTTGTTCCTGGCTTGCTACCAAAAACTGTCAATGTTCTATTAACACTGCACATGTACCACACTCAGGGAGCCGCACAGCAGTAACCTTCTGGATGGGACACAGAAAAAATGGCTCCACCTTTTCGCCAAATACGGGAAGGAGCACAGGGTTAAGAAACAATGAATTCTAGACTCAGTCCTTCTCATGACTGGCGTTAAGAATTCTACTGATAGCCCGGAAAAACAAAAATAGTCCAACTGCAGAGGAATGATTCAAAAATATGGGACGTTGTTGTTATGAAAAAATTAATACACCAATTACATACCCAGCTAAACAGGCTGAGGACAAATACATTTGTAGATATTTGCAAATGTAACCCACTGTTTCAGTCTGCTGCAACCTATACGTCCAAATGAGTGGCTCGTTTGCATAAGATAACAGCCTTCTCCTATTGTCAGCTAAACTACTCTTAGCTCTAGTGATGAGGCCTAAGATTATGTGCTGAAGGCACCTCTTTCAAACCATGATGATGATGTGTGACAAGGGACTGTTACAATTGTACATCATAGTTTGTTTGCCTTTTTAAAAAAGGAAATTACATTCAAACTAAGTTAAAAGAATGTTAAGTTTGCCAAGCATTTAAAAATTAGGAAATGCCAGAATTAGGGTTGCATATTCAACCTTAATTCTGTCCCTTGCACTATGATACAGTCTTTAATTACATGATCACATAATATTTTTTTCACTGTACAGAAAAGGTTTTTGCTAAGGTGACCAAATTGTTCACCACCTGCTCTTAGTCTGTACTTTGCTGTGCAATTCTTAGAATATATATCTTGTTTATTTTGAATCTTCTACTTTCCATTTTCAATCACCATTTTGTAAGCTGTTGTTGCTGGACAAGATTTGGCATAAGAACTTGCATCATGAAATTTGGCATGCAAAATCTGGCATAAAGAACAAAGCACTAAAGCACAAGTATTTTTTGCCTCATACATCAGGTTACCAATCTACATGCTGTCAGACAAGGAAACCCTGTTCCTGGGGCTTACCAGCCTCAACCAAGGTCTTAAATGGCTGGGATATATCATAATTTGGCAGGTTGCTGCATGCATCAACAACCGATATACTGCCCATTTTTGCTGAGTGCACAATTTAGGCCCTATTCTGTGGACTGAGTTTCTCATCTGCCTCATTTCTACTTTAGCGCTTCAGTTATTTTTAGGGGCAGTGGGGAGGGCAGATGTAGTAGTCCATTGGCACTAAAAATCATTCTTTAAAAATCTCTGTGCTCTGTTACACTAACTATTCTGCGTCTCCTTGACTCAGACACCCCTACTGAATCTCCACAACTGGGAATTCTGTGGAGACTTTTATTTGCCTGAAATTTGACAGGAATATTCAGTGCAAATTTATGGGAACATGTAAATTGGAAAACAGAAATATTCTAACATTCCCCCAATTTTTTTCCTAGGTCATGGCTACTACTGTCTAGCCATAAATCAAAGCTAACTATGAAGGAGAGGAAGACATTATAAGGACTTTCCTTAAGAGTAATAGCAAATATCCTCAGTAGAATCAGTAGTCATTGGAGGTTTATATGCTACTGTGCTTTTACAAGAGGTGCCATTTTACATAGTACTGTATCATAACTATAAAGGGAAGGCTAACCATCTTTAAATCCCTCCTGGCCAGAGGAAAAAACCCTTTCACCTGTAAAGGGTTAAGAACCTAAAGACAACCTCGCTGGCACCTGACCAAAATGACCAATGAGGAGACAAGATACTTGCAAAGTGGAGGGGGGAGGGAAAACAAAGGGTTCTCTCTGTCTGTGTGTCTTTTGCCAGGACCAGAGCAGGAATGCAGGTCAGAACTCCTGTAAAGGGCTAATAAGTAATCTAGTTAGATATGCATTAGATTCTGTTTTGTTTAAATGGCTGATAAAATAAGTTGTGCTGAATGGAATGTATATTCCTGTTTTTGTGTCTTTTTGTAACTTAAGGTTTTGCCTAGAGGGATTCTCTATGTTTTGAATCTGATTACCCTGTAAGGTATTTACCATCCTGATTTTACAGAGCTGATTCTTTTACTTTTTCTGTAATTAAAATTCTTCTTTTAAGAACCTGAATGCTTTTTCCTTGTTCTTAAGATCCAAGGGTTTGGGTCTGTGTTCACCTATGCAAATTGCTGAGGATTTTTATCAAGCCTTCCCCAGGAAAGGGGTGGGGGTTGGGAGGATTTGGGGGGGAACGATGTTTCCAAGCGGGCTCTTTCACTGTTATATATTTGTTAGACGCTTGGTGGTGGCAGCAATAAAGTCCAAGGGCAAAAGGTAAAATAATTTGTACCTTGGGGAAGTTTTAACCTAAGCTAGTAAAAATAAGCTTAGGGGATTTTTCATGCAGATTCCCCACATCTGTACTCTAGAATTCAGAGTGGGGAAGGAACCTTGACAGGGTGCACAAAGGTGGCTTTCAGTCAACTCTGCACTCCCCCAATCCAGAACTTCTCCAACTCCAGTTCATGCTTACTCTCTTTTTCCCTTGCCTCCATAGCTCTCCTGTGAGCAGCCTCTTTGGCTGTTTCTGCCTTGGGCTCTGTCATGTTTGCCTCTCCGTTTTTAACTAACTTTGCACCTGAGAGTTAAAAAAAAAACAAAAAACTTGGCTTGTAAAATTTTGCTGTGCTGTTACCGGATACCTATGTTCTCTGATAGTGATAGTCAGCCTACAGAAAAAATCCTAAAAAAACCCCCCAAAACTAATACCTTTGTCTCCAGGCAAATAGACAGAAAACCCCTCTAGTTGCTCTTAGGTAAAAAACAACTTCAGGTCTGTGAAGACTTGTGAATTTCCCTCAGGAGGTTAACTACCCTGCCTTTAGGTAGAGAACTCCAGCTCACAAAAGACAATTCCCTTTTGTCTCTGCTCTGGCCCCCAAGCAGAGACAAAAAAACCCCTCTAACTGCTTTCAACTTAAAACCTGCTTTCCAGCAGCCCAAAGGAAAAAAAAATTTCCTTTTAAAAAATCTGTGCTTCTGGTTCAAAAAATTTCAAATTGATCTCAAAATGATTTCAAGTTAATCCCACCGCTCTGCCACCATGTCAAGGTTCCTTCCCCACTCTGAACTCTAGGATACAGATGTGGGGACCTGCATGAAAAACCCCCTAAACTTATTTTTACCAGCTTAGGTTAAAACTTCCCCAAGGTACAAACTATTTTACCTTTTGCCCTTGGACTTTATTGCTGCCACCACCAAGCATCTAACAAATATATAACAGGGAAAGAGCCCGCTTGGAAATGTCTTTCCCCCCCCCCCAAAATCCTCCCAAACCCTACACTCCCGCCCCTTTCCTGGGGAAGGCTTGATAAAAATCCTCACCAATTTGCATAGGTGAACACAGCCCCAAACCCTTGGATCTTAAAAACAAGGAAAAAGCAATCAGGTTCTTAAAAGAAGAATTTTAATTACAGAAAAGGTAAAAGAATCAGCTCTGTAAAATCAGGATGGTAAATACCTTACAGGGTAATCAGATTCAAAACATAGAGAATCCCTCTAGGCAAAACCCTAAGTTACAAAAAGACTCAAAAACAGGAATATACATTCCATTCAGCACAACTTATTTTATCAGCCATTTAAACAAAACAGAATCTAATGCATATCTAACTAGATTGCTTATTAACTCTTTACAGGCGTTCTGACCTGCATTCCTGCTCTGGTCCGGGCAAAAACAGACAGAGAGAACCCTTTGTTTTCCCTCCCCCCTCCAGCTTTGAAAGTATCTTGTCTACTGTACTTTTACAAGAGGTGCCATTTTATATAGTACTGTCTCTCCCATCTGCCACTTTGTTTTGTATTAAGTGGTTATTTTATTCAGTTCTTTATTTCTTTTTGGCTTTTGTTTTCTGCTCGGTTCTCATTTACTATATATCATAGACTCTATCTAGACCTTTCACTGTAGTAAAATCAGGGCTATCTATCCCTGATCTAGCTTGTCCTTCTCTGGGCATATTTAATTTCCATTTGTGTTTCATGTTATATCTCTTTTCATTTGGAAAGTTAGTTCAGGAGTTTCACTGATTTATCACTCACTTTATTTTCCCCATTTTATGATTGTGTAGTTGAAAAACTAGAAAGATTGAACTATGAACAATTATTTTTTATCATATTGGAAACTAGTCAGGAAGATTAAAATACTTATGTGAGCATAAATTAAAATATAAGTATTCTTTTAAGCAAATGACTTTTGTTCTTAAAGAGATCAGCCTGGTAGTGAAAGAAAATAAAGATTTGATTTGGAGTCTGGACAAAAGCTCAGTGACTGACTTCAAGCATCATGGAAAAAAAGAGCTTGCAAGAGGAAAAATTGACTCTGTCATGACTGAATCCTGCTCCCAGAGGCACTGCAGATTCTAAAGCACCAAATAAACATGATTCAGAGGAACTATGCTGGTATCTAGTGTTGATAATCAGTTGTCCACTGTTACTGTTAGACCAATACAAAAATGTTCTCACCAGAAAAAAATTTAATCACATTTTCTAGGTTCATTTCCAGTTTTTGCTTGTTTCTATACAAGTAAATTCACTTAATTTCTGCTGGCAAAACAGTAAACACCACTATTTAATTGGCAAAATGTCTCTCTTCAGCACGGCTCTCACCATCAAAGTGAGAGAATTTGGGCAGTTTACCCAGTCTATCCCTATGTTATTCCAATGTATTCATTTGCTGCCATAGATAGGACTCTGTTTGGTTCATATTTCTTTTACAAAGATTTTACTTTATTATTCTGTGCTTTTTAGGGGTGGGGAGGAGGTCAGGTGTAATAGTCCACTCTCTTTCTGTCTTTCATATTTTGCTGTTCACAGTATCAAAACAGTGCTTGATTGCTTGGAGCTCTTTCTAAATTTTCCATACCCCACAGGGAATTACTATTTCGAATGATGCACCACTGGCAAAATATCTAAATCCAATGCCACTTCACTTGTGGTTTTCAATCAAACTTGTCCCTTATGAAGCAGAAGAGTATACAGCAGTATAACCCAAGTATTCTGAGCTACCATTATTACCCATAACCTACAGGTCTGAACTGAAATAAAAAATGGTTGTTACCTGTGTTGGATTTTATTTGTACATTTCAAGAAATAGGAAGTTTGGAGTAATACTTCAATTATAAAGAAAGTTATCACAGACTGAAAATATAGGGAAATAAATGTCTTGCACAAAGAAAGACTGGATCTGTATGCTCTGTGCAAGATTTATCAATTGCTATTTCAGAAGCTGCTTATTGTTGAATTTTCATGTAGTCAATATAGGTCAAATCCTCCATTGTTTATTAAGGCAAAACTCCCTCTGAAATCAACGGGAATTTTGCTTGAATAAAGACTGCAGAAATTGGCACTAGGTGTTTAGGATGATGGGATGCCAATGCTAGACAATCAGAAGACAAGATGCCTGTTAATTTACTGATAGAGTTTTTTTTGCCATTATTTCTGCCTTCCTAGCCTTACATTTGCTTTAATATGCATATTATTTTCCAAACCTTAAAGAACCAAAAGCATACTTTAAATTCATTATACAGTAACTAAAAATTGTTCTTACTGCTAAAATGCAATTATATATACATTTGTAGAGCAACCTTAATATACAGTTTCACAATATGCTTTCCATATAGGCAACATTGCCACCCCATAATGTTCAAAAATCGTAAGTCTGGCCTATTATTAGGTTTGTCTAAAAGAGTGGCTTTCAACCTTTTTTCATGTGCGGGCCCCTAAAATATTTTGAATGGAGGTACGGACCCCTCTGGAAATCTTAGACATAGTCTGTGGACCCTCAGGGCTCCGTGGACCACAGGTTGAAAACCACTGGTCTAAACTAACTATAATGTTTTCTGGTCTATCTTGTTTTTTGAATTCCCCCCAGTCCAGCCCAGTATTGGTGGGCCAATTACAGTGTCTACTTTCCCAAATGCATAGAGTAAGGAGGCTCTGGCTGCCACTGCAGGAACTCTTGCTGGCTGCCTGATGGCACAGAGCTTTTAGCTTCTTCCCAAGTCTCTAAATACTAATTAATTAATTAGGCCTGTGCCTATGTTCCCCCACCTCTCTCATCAATTCTGCCCTGGAGAACCCATATCTGCCCCTCACCCCTCAGTGCACCTCCTGCACTCAGTGAGTGCTTCAATGCCCTCCCAGGTCTGGGGGCAGCTGCAGGAGGGTCCCCTTCTCAGGCCTGTGGGGGAGGGGCAGTTTTTCCCCCTCCCCCTTCCTGGCTCTGGTGTTGCAGGGAGCAAGAGAGGAGGGTGTGCAAACGGATCCATTTTTCATAAAGGGTAGCAGAGAGGCTGCTCCTTCCTTCCCCCTTCCCTCCTATGAAAATGGCATTGTCATGGAGGTGGGGAAGGCAGCTAGTCAGAGGGAGTTTTCCCCTGGAGCAGGCTGAAAATTACTGGATGCTGGAACTTCTCTCCTTGTGGGAGCCTAGCTCCAGCAGGGGCTGAAATTGCATTACTCAACACTGCAAATATTTAAACAGAGCACATATTATAGGGTTGCCACCTCTGAAATGCAGAATAAACAGCGAATGGTCACTCCCATCCCCAGCAACAAAAATGGTCCTAGTGCTGCTGACTATGGCTAATTATTACTAAAATGTTTTAAAGAACTATTTTATACCACCCTACACACACACACGCACACACACACACACAGACACTTTAATTGTATTT
Organism: Natator depressus; assembly: GCF_965152275.1. Classification (NCBI taxonomy): domain Eukaryota; kingdom Metazoa; phylum Chordata; order Testudines; family Cheloniidae; genus Natator; species Natator depressus. The sequence continues at coordinate 83,079,295 of NC_134235.1, forward strand.
TTTTATTTTATCATTTTTTTTTACTTACTTTATCCTAACACAGTCTGGACTATGGGGGCGTGAATTGTAGGGCATTCTACCACGTCCCAAGTGAAAAAAACCCAGCCACGGGGCAACCTTACCATAAATACGGATTCACAGTGACAGATGGATCTTTAGCCCAGCACCCAGCCTGAGCAGTTGAACATGAAAGGAATCTTCCCCCAGGCTATGGAGCAGCTGCTATGCTGCCCCACAGCAGCCATTGCAGCTCTGAGGACCTAATAATTCCCAGAGAGGAAGGGTAATGTCACTAGATTCAGCTGCTGCCAGGGAAGATTCAATGGAGATGGTATGGTTGATAATGATCCAAAGCAGTGCGGACCGACGCGTGTTCATTTTCATCCTCTGAGTCAGATGCCACCAGCAGAAGGTTGATTTTCCTTTATGGTGGTTCAGGTTCTGTAGTTTCCACATCAGAGTTTTGCATGCTCCACACCTCATCCCTCTCAGATTTTGGAAGGCACTTCAGATTCTTAAACCTTGGGTTGAATGCTGTAGCTATCTTTAGAAATCTCACATTGGTACCTTCTTTGCGTTTTGTCAAATCTGCAGTGAAAGCGTTCCTAAAATGAACAACATGTGCTGGGTCATTATCCGAGACTGCTGCAACATGAAATATATGCAGAATGCAGGTAAAACAGCAGGAAACATACAATTCTCCCCAAAGGAGTTCAGTCATAAATTTAATTAATGCAATTTTTTTAACAAGTGTCGTCAGCATGGAAGCATGCCCTCTGGAATAGTTGGCAAAGCATGAAGAGGCATAAAAATGTTTAGCATATCTGGCATGTAAATATCTTGCAGTGCCGGCTACAAAAGTGCCATGCAAGTGCCTGTTCTCACTTTCAGGTGACGTAAATAAGAAGCAGGCAGCATTATCTCCTGTAAATGTAAACAAACTTATTTCTCTTAGCAATTGGCTGAACAAGAAGTAGGACTGAGTGGACTTTTAGGCTCTGAAGTTTTACATTGTTTTGTTCCTGAGTGCGGTTATGTAACAAAAAAAATCTACATTTTGTAAATTGCACTTTCACGATAAAGAGATTGCAGTACAGTACTTATATGACGTGAATTGAAAAATACTATTTATTTTATCATTTTTACAGTGCAAATATTTGTAATAAAAAATAATAATATAAAGTGAGCACTGTACACTTTGTATTCTGCGTTGTAATTGAAATCAATATATTTGAAAATGTAGAAAAACATCCAAAAATATTTAATACATTTCAATTGGTATTCTATTGTATAACAGTGCTATTAAAACTGTGATTAATATTTTTAATTGCAATTAATTATTTTTAGTTAATCGCGCGAGTTAACTGCGATTAATCGACAGCTCTAGTCAAAATGAAAGCCACTTCAAACACAGAACATACTAGATGGTTAGAAATTGAACAATGTTAATCTGCAAAGTGGCCCATGTTTTCAAATTATGCCTGTAATTAAAAGGTACAAGCTAAAACGAGCTAATCCATCTTTCACACATATTACCATGTCTCAGTGAGAAATGCTGGTGGCAATACTGCAATATCTGAGATCTTCAGTAAACATCGGAACGCTTTCTTTGTTCAGTAATGTTTATTTTCAAGTGTCAGATATGAGCGTAAAATTAGTTTAAAATAATGAGCTAACAGGAAGAGTCCTTGAAATTAAAAGCCATTCAGCTCTTCCTTAGCTTCAGTTCTATAAGCAAAAATAAAAACAATTTTTTCAATGTTGCTGTCAAATTTAGTTTTGGATTAAAATAGCTTTTGCTAGAAGTGGCAGCTGTGCGGAAAATAAACCTTCCAAGCATCCTATGCCTTCAAGTGAGTAGGCTACACAGTAATGGGTTTTTTCAAGATATAGTCCATTATATCAAAGATGTTTGTAAATAATAGCTTATCTAGTGAGCTGCATATGCAAGTAATCAATGGCCTGCCCGGTGTAATAAGGATTGGACACAAATGAGTGCTGATAAGGAACTGGATGAAGCCCTAATTCCCTGCTATGTCCTAGCTGTGTGTGCACATAGTAGAAAGCAGAAGTGGCACTTTCTCACACCTCTTCCCTCCCTGCACCTTGCTGCCACCTTTTCTCATGTTGGTGAGTAAGGAGGAGGCAACTGGCATAGGAGGCAAATGTGGTGCAAAGTGGCCTTAGCACACCAGAGAATCCAGCCCTGAAACTTTATTGTCTGACCCTAGTCACGTGAGCTAGGTCTAGGGTGACCATCTGTCCTGTTTTGGCTGGGACAGGACCTTTTTTAAGCCCTGTCCTGGCCGTCCTAAATTTTTTGGCAAAACTGGGCATTTGTCCCATTTACTCTTGCCAGCTGATGATCAGTTAGCAATAGCAAATGGGCCAAATGCCCAGTTTTGCATAAAAAGTGGGGTGCAACCCATAGCAGGGCACAGAGGAATGTGCGGGGGTGGGGGAGTAGCAATGCCAGCCCTGAGCAGGAGGGAGGACTAGGGAGAGTGGCTTGGGCTGGGCCAGCCCTGCGCGGGCGGGCAACAGGGAGACTCGGGCCAGCCCTGCAGGCAGGAGGCAGAGAGGGCTCGGGGGGGGGGGTTGCTTGGGTAGCGGGGGGGGCCTCGGGCCAGCCCCATGCAGTGTCTCATTTTCCCTTTGGGAAAATATGGTCATCCTAGCTAGGTCAGATTTTATTGTTCCATTTTTTTAAATCAAATGAAAAACAAAAACATACCACCAGCCAAAAATAAAAATTGCAAAATAATCTGTCAGTATTTACAGTCTCTGAACCAAAATGGGTTTCTTATCACTTAGCCACTTCTTGTTCTCAGAAGAATTCCTTCTGCTGTGTTCTCGACTGGAGTCAGTATTTTCTTCAGCTAGTCTTTTTCATTTACCCCGACTGAGTGGGCATGTGTTACTTCAGCTGGCAGCATTCTAGATGTCCACAACGAGCAAAGAGCCAGTGTCCCCCTTGGTTTGTTTAGATGTCTTCTGTTCCTCCTTTAGGACTGACCTTTGGAGATTATGAGGATGTATGACTTTAGTGCAGCTGGTAGAGCTGTTACACTGGCAGCAAGTCAACCACTTGTAATGGGGGTAACAATTTGTCATTCTTATCACAGAATTCCTTCTGCTCTAGTTTCCTTGCACACACTTCTTTTGTGACTATTTAGGGTTAGCCGTCTTTGATTCAAGAAGTGTGCTGGATACTGGCACCAAGATTTTTGTCCTTCTGCCCTTGAGTCTCTAAACTGGCAGTTTTGATAAAGCATAGGTTACATGCATTTGTCCACGTAACAAAGGATAATTTCCACCTCTCTAAATTTTTCTCGGTGTTGTTGGTGAAGTTTTTGGCAACTGGATGAACAAGTCTCTTCTTGCTGGTTATTAGATATTTATCAGAAGATATCAGCAAACATCAATTTCACTGTACACACACAAACGGACAAAAAATTCTATCACTAAAAATCGAAATATATAGGTAGACAAAGAAAGAAAAATGCTGCTTGAGAACTTACTAATGTCAAAATCCAGTGATTTAGACTTTGGAATTAGGCTTGCTACAAATGGACTAGTGAATGAATAGTAAGAACAGGTCTGATTTTTTGATTTTAAGGATATTTACTTTGTATATTTTGACATGTGATGTTGATAATTTGTGTTAACAATTTATAAGGCTTCAACTTTTTAAATCTCACTGGCTACTGTAATAAAATCATCATCTGACCCCATAATTTTCCATAACTGTAAAAATTTAAATTGATAAAAACTGAAAAAATGCTTAAAACTAATAATTTCATGCAACTGTGAACATTTAAATTGATACAAATCTTAAAAAGTGCTTTAAAATAAAAAGTGATATTATCTATCAAAATTATAAAAAATTAAAATTGAATTCTGCCAAAACTAGTTATTTCCCACTTTTGTGCTGTTTATTCTATCAGGTCCTCAAAACCTTGCACGCTACACATGAAAAAGAGCTGCACAAGTAATTTAAATTCCCGGGAATTACACACAGAGGAATCTATTCTGCATTGATAGGCATGCATATACACAATCCCAGAATACCTAACAGCATAACTGGAACACAATCTCTTTATCACAAAAGATATTCATGTACATGACCCACTACATTTTAAACCTAATTGACACAATTAATGACGTTAACAATGAGATGTTTTCCAGATTTATTATTTGTAACTAGACACACTGTTTAGATTAGTTCAATTGAAAGAATTCTGGTAGTTAACAGTATAATTTTTCATAGAGAGTAATTAGATCAGTGACTAGGACAGGTAGCACTTTATAAGTTATAAAACAAAGTTTTTAAAAATGTTAAAAATGTGGAACCTGCTTTTGTTATATTAAGAATGATATTGAGTTCTAAAGTTAACACTCCAACAAAGAAATATACGTGCAGCGTATGTGAGAAACATGGCATGTGAATCTTCTTCACTATTTATAGTCACAGGCAAAAAATGGAGAGGAAAAATTTGATCATACGATATATGTTTTATTTTCTATTAGATGGCTCAAATTTGAACCCATCTGTCCACCATTTGTCACCTAATGGCAGCTCTTTGAAGCTTAGCCATTGTTACTGTATTTGTATTTGCAATGAGATGCCCTTAACTAAAGCATCAGTTTAGCTCTGGTCAGATGCCAAAATACCAAAAGTTAACCACAAAGCAGAGACTGAAATGAATTGTTCACAAGCCTATTTTCACATTCTGTGGTTTCCTTAATTAAAGCTTCATGTTGGCTAATTCCTTGGAGAGGTTAAAATTCCTGAATAATGTTTATCCATGTTTATGTTTAATAATGAAATCCAGCTTTAACTGGATTTCTGTGGAAACTCACTGCAGCTGGTCCATGTTAGGGAAGATTGCCAAGATTTTGGGACTAAAGACGTATATTATTCCTTAAGATTTATGCCACTGTTTTCTTTATAATTATCAGTGTTTTGTGTAATGAAACGTGAGCAGTCACCAAGCCTAGTACAGGAAAACCTGAAATTACTTTTTGTACATCTATTTTTGCAGATTTGAAAAATCCATTAAAATAAAAGAAAAATTTCCAGTTTAGCTCAAATGTCACTAATTTTGCCTATGGAAAAAATAGCATGATTATTAATTCTACTACAATATGTTTACATTGCATAGAGGTTTGAAAATTTCTCTTAAGAACATGAATGAGATCTGTTTGTGGCTTTATTATGAAAGGGTTGCACAGGTCTAACAATGATCATAAAAGGCTGAATCCTCAGCTACACCCAGTAAGCAAAGAGCTTTGGATCCCAATACTGGGGCTGATTCTCTGCCGTCCTATACACCTGGTCTAAGCTACTCCAGTTTGCAATGGCCCTCTTGGGGCTTGTCTACATGCAGGGGCTTTGTTTGCATTGAGATGATGTGCACGAGTTTGTGCTCAATATATAAGCTACACTAATAGCATGCAAACAGGGCAGCTGTGCCTTCTATCACATGGCAAGGGCTTGGGGCGCACTATGCATATGGCATATCAGGTGGGTATTGCACGATCCTCTGCTTCACTGTTGAGCTGTGTGCATTCTGGGACTTTTCTTGCGGTGCGTTGTGGGATGCACAGCAGAAACCAGATGGAAGTCAGTGGAATTCTGGGACTTAGCAGTCAAACTCCAAAATCCCATGATTCCACTCCCTCCACCTCAAGCTTGCTTTCTTTCTTTCTGGGTGGACAAGCATCACTTTCAAATTGCTATCGGCAAGCATGGATGCAAGAAAGCTCTGTGCTACCATGCTGGCAGGTGTGAACAAGCAGAGGTTCTTTGCGCTTTACATGAGCTCTGGGTGCTGGGTGAATTTGGTTTTGGAAGCCAACTGACCCACCACTGAGCAAAAGATGTGACTACCACAGAGACTCCTACAGCAGAAAGGGGGATTTCTCCTTCGTGCTCTAATGCCTGGTCGACCACAATGGCAGGTTTATAAACATACATGTAGGGAAGTATGGAAAGGCCCACAATGCTAGGATCTTTCAGAACACACACTTGTTTACCTCAGTGAATAATGGAAAGCTTGCCCCGAGGATCACTAGGGACATCAATGATGTGGATATTGATCCAGTTACTCCAGAACACCTAGCTAATTCTAGCTTCCCTGGCTAACAAATTTACAGGTCAATTGGACATAAGAAACTAAATGTTTAACTATCGCCTCAGTAGTTTCAGAGTCAGCAGTGCGTGGCGTGGTGCTGGAATGCTCCAGAATGGGATTCTGGAGCTCTTTTTGAGAGCTGGAATGGTGTTCCAGTACTTCTGACAGGGGCGCAATGAATAGGAGGGGTAGGGAGCACAGGCCTCCCCCGTTGGCTGGCTCTGAGTGGAGACTCAGCTGCCACCATCTCCCCTCCCAGCCATACACAAGACAGCAGTGCGGGGCAGCCCTGCGTCCAGGGACACACCACCTATGCAGGGGATAATGGACTGAGCTGTCCACATCCCACCCAGCGGGGGAGCCCCTGCTAGCTTTCCAGCACTGGCACTTCCCCAAACTCCCTGCCCTGGATGAGGCAGCAGCAAGGAAGGGGTTGCAGCCCAGATGCCGGGGCTTTCCATAGGGAGCAGGAGTTCTGGGGGCCCACAGGGCTACATGGTACTTCCCCCTGCGTTGTCCGGGTTGCGTCCTGCCATAGCACCGGGGGCCCAGACATGGCACATTTCAGAACTTCAGCATGTCCCCCGCTCTTCTTTTCCTGCCTTACCTATGGTCAGTGCTGTAGGCACCCCCATCTTCCCCAAAAATGGGAAAAAGCTTTTACTGCTGCACTTGCCAAAAGGTCCTGGCAGGCATAGAGTGACACCCCCCCTCCTTTTGCTGCCTGTGAGCAAGTCAACCCAGGGCTCCAACAGAGAAGTGAGTTCCAGCACTTCTATTTTTAGGACTCAGGCACCATGCAGAATGATAGTTGAATGTGCATTTGGCCATCTCGAAGCTAGAAGGCACTGTCTAATGGCTAGGTTAGAAGCTACAGAACAAAACTTGCCTAGGATAAAAGGCACTATATTTGTGAGAGGAAGAGAGAAAGTCTGAACAATAGGTGGGAGGCTGAGGTGCAGAGACTTGCTCAGTAGCGTCAAGGCATCCACTAGAAAGTGTAAACTTCCAGGGCAATGCTGTCAGGGATGCCTTTTATTCTTACTTTGAGTCTGGGGCCTGAGAAATGTGCAGCTGTGTTTGTATAGCATAATAATAAATTGCAATAATAGAAGATACATGCTTACACAGCGAGGTCCCCTCAATCAGATACGTAAGATCTTGCTCCTGTGCTGTGGACTGAGTTTGCGGCTCTGAATCGGGCTTGCTGCCTCCAGGGTCACCCTCTGGGTACTGAATTCCAAAGAGATCTGAGCTGTTCAGGGAGATCTCTTCACTGTCCTCCTCATTGTCCTCCTCCCACAGTGAGTCTTGCTGCTGCTGTTGCTTGTCCTGTGCAGCTCACATCTCCACAATGTGGCAGTCTGCCCCAGTGAGCGGGGCTAGATGATGACTGGCAGTAGCCACTGAGGCAAGGTGGGTTTAGAGGGTTGGGGGTTCCCCTGGGAGGGGAGACTCAGAGTGTGGGAGTACTGCTGGGGCAGAACCCCAGGGTAAAGAGCACTGGGGTCTGGGAGGGACATGGGGCTAGTGGCAGGTGAGACACCAGCCTGCAGAGGGTGCTTTGGAGCTGGAAAGAGCTAATTTCCAGATGACCAGCAGGAGGCATTGCACCGGTGAGTCGTCACCTCGCTACAACACCCAAAGTCCAGTTACTGCAAGTGGGGGAGGTCCCGGGTCATTACCTTCTCCAGCCCTTACTCAGCCAGGGCTGCCTCCTACCTTTGTCAGGCAGCTGCAGCTCCCAGCCCCAACTCTGCAGGCAAGTCTGTCCTGAGCTGGGTGGGGTTGGGGTGGGAGGGGAAAGTAGCAAGTGATGGGGCGGGGGGAGAGGAGAAGAGGAGTGGATAGGTGTAGGGCCTCAGGGGAAAAGGTGGGGCAGGGGTGGGGCCTCAGGGAGAGGCAGGGTAGTGGAGGTTCCAGCACTCCTGCTGGGGTTTCCACTGTCAGCTGATAAAATCATGATCCCCTTATTCACCTGAGTACTACCATTGAATACAGGGGATCATGATCCCCTTATTCACCTGAGTACTACCATTGAATAGGGACAACTTGTATTAAGAGAACATAATTATAACTATTCATAATAATTTGTTTAGATTGTGGTGACATGCAATGTGTGATGAATGCTTCCATTCACACATGAAGACTTGAGCCCTGCCCCAATGAGCATGCATTGGCTCTAGGTTTGTAATGAAACCAACCGAGTTCTTTCAAGTTTCAAGCTTTGTTATGTAAGTATCACACAGCTGTAGTGATAACTAAGGCTGCGAGTTTGTCATGGAGGTCACAGAAGTCACAGATTCCGTGACTTCCCGAGACCTCCGTGACTTCTGCAGCGGCTGGTGCCGCTGGCCCGGGGACTGCTTGAACAGCTGAGACAGCCCTGGGCCAGCTGCACCGTCTGCTGCTGGGGCAGTCTCAGGCCACCACGCCCACCCCACCCCCCCGTGTAGGAGGGGGACTCAGGGCTGGGGATTGAAGCACGGGAGGGGGTGAGGACTCTGGGTGACGCTTACCTCAGGGGGGCTCCCCGGAAGCAATGACATGTCCCTCCCTTGGCTACTGGGCAGAGGCACAGCCAGATGGCTCTGTGCGCTGTCTCTGCCCACAGGCACCACCCCCACAGCTCCCAATGGCTGTGGCTCCTGGCCAATGGGAGCTGCGGAGCCGGCTGTTGGGGCAGAGGCAGTGCACAGAGCTGCCTGGCTGCGCCTTCACCTAGGAGCTGAGGGAGGGACATGTCACCACTTCTGGGGAGCCTGCCAGCCCCGCTACCCCTGGCAGCACCAGTGGGGGTCCCAGGCAGTGGGCTGCCACCCATCCTCTCTCCCCAGCACCAGCGGGGGTCCTGGGCTGCTCCCCTCAGAGCACCCACAGCACCCCCCGGGCCAACCCTGCTCCAAGCACCCACAGCACCCCTGGGCCACGCCACACCAAAGATTTAGTATGAGGTATATAGTACAAGTCATGGACCGTGAATTTTTGTTTACTGCCCATGACCTGTCCATGACTTTTCCTAAAAATACCCATGACTAAAATGTAGCTTTAGTGATAACCATTGAAACAGAATTCTCAGACAAGCATCTGCCACAATTAGAGATAGTAAAGCTGCATATCTAAAATTCCTGGCGCCAGAAAGTAGGGAACTATCAATATTGAAGGGTGAAGAAGGCTACTGTAGTAAAATGGACCTTACACTGTCTGAAAATTGTCCAACAGTTCATATTTGATAGACATATAAACATAATGATAAATGTTTTTATAGCAATAATGTACTTAATCTCTTGAAGAGTCCAAGTGTGTTCTATATCCCATCCCTCAAACCCACCTTAACCTGTAGGACTTCTATAGGACAGATCCTTGTTATCCTTTCCTTTATAGACCGGAGCAGGACTTAGCCCAATATCAGTGTAGGTTTAATCAAACAATATCAGCTCAGCCAATTCCTATACCTAGATATATATTCTCTTGTTTTTTTTAAAAACAAAGTGAAGAGCTCCTCCTGCTGGTTATGACTGATATAAATTACATAGAACTTGTGGCTAACTATTTGCTGACAGTTAACAATAGTAGGATGAATTATGTGTAGGGTTCCGTGTCTGTCATGGATTCCATGACTACTGCAGGGGCCAGTGTGGCTGACCCCAGGGGCTGACAAAGCAGCTGGCTCTGGGGTCAGCTGCACAGGTAGCCCCCAGGATAGCCACACCAGTCACTGCTGGTGTGGCCCTGGGAACAGCCACGGCAGCCGCTGCTCCAGTGGCCCCAGGCAGCGGTTCCAGGGCAGCCTGAGCAGCCACAGTACACCGGCCCTGGAAGCGGTGCCCGGGTGGGCAGCCGGAGCAGCCACGATTCATTGGCCACGGCAGTGGTCCCTGGGAGGCCGGCCGAAGCAGTCGCAGTCCACTGGCCTCAGCAGTGGTCCCCATCTGGGAAACCGGAGCAACTGCAGCATGCAGCCTCAGGCAGCTGTCTGGCCAGAGCACCTGTGGTCCACTGGCCCCAGCAGCGGTCCCCTGGCAAAGCAGTCATGGTCCACTGGCCCCAGCAGTGATCTCCGACCAAAGCAGCCACAGCCCCCAGCAGCAGCCCCTCCGCCAGCAGTGGCCCCCTGGATCTTCCCCCAGCAGTGCCCTCAAGATTTAATCACAGGTATTTTTAGTATAAGTCATGGACAGGTCGGGGCAATAAACAAAAATCACGGCCCCTGACCTGCCCCTATGACTAAATCGTAGCCTTAATTATGTGTGCAGAGCTCATTTCCTTTAGAACATTTCACATTTTCTGTGCCTCGTATAATATGCATGAACCTCACCCAGATGAAAAAACATGCCTAATGGTGAATTTAAGTCAATACTCAAGGCCTGAAAGATGCTAAAATTACATTTCTGCTCCATCCCTTCTAGATCTTCTGGCAACCCTGACAGTAGTAGAAGCGGTGGGCTAAGGGAATGGGGAGTAAAATGTTAGGACTCCGCAGGAGGATTCCATACACCATGTGCATTATAGAGCACAGAGGGAATCTCTGTGTCCCAGCATGCATGGAATATTTAAAGGATGGATAGAGAAGGTCCAGATACACTGTTAGTATATTTGCTACTATGTAGAAACAATGTTCTTTCCCCAGGGAAATAGAGATGCAGGGACTATAAAGGCTACACTGCATCTTCATCTGCATCTAGTTGGCAGCCGGTGTCAAGTGGAGTGCCCCAGGGGTCGGTCCTGGGGCCGGTTTTGTTCAATATCTTCATAAATGATCTGGAGGATGGTGTGGATTGCACTCTCAGCAAATTTGCGGATGATACTAAACTGGGAGGAGTGGTAGATACGCTGGAGGGCAGGGATAGGATACAGAGGGACCTAGACAATTGGAGGATTGGGCCAAAAGAAATCTGATGAGGTTCAATAAGGATAAGTGCAGGGTCCTGCACTTAGGACGGAAGAACCCAATGCACAGCTACAGACTAGGGACGGAATGGCTAGGCAGCAGTTCTGTGGAAAAGGACCTAGGGGTTACAGTGGACGAGAAGCTGGATATGAGTCAGCAGTGTGCCCTTGTTGCCAAGAAGGCCAATGGCATTTTGGGATGTATAAGTAGGGGCATAGCGAGCAGATCGAGGGATGTGATCATTCCCCTCTATTCGACATTGGTGAGGCCTCATCTGGAGTACTGTGTCCAGTTTTGGGCCCCACACTACAAGAAGGATGTGGAGAAATTGGAGAGAGTCCAGCAAAGGGCAACAAAAATGATTAGGGGTCTGGAACACATGACTTATGAGGAGAGGCTGAGGGAACTGGGATTGTTTAGTCTGCAGAAGAGAAGAATGAGGGGGGATTTGATAGCTGCTTTCAACTACCTGAAAGGGCATTCTAAAGAGGATGGATCTAGACTGTTCTCAGTGGTAGCTGATGACAGAACAAGGAGTAATGGTCTCAAGTTGCAGTGGGGGAGGTTTAGGTTGGATATTAGGAAAAACTTTTTCACTAGGAGGGTGGTGAAACACTGAAATGCGTTACCTAGGAGGTTGTAGAATCTCCTTCCTTAGAAGTTTTTAAGGTCAGGCTTGACAAAGCCCTGGCTGGGATGATTTAATTGGGGATTGGTCCTGCTTTGAGCAGGGGGTTGGACTAGATGACCTCCTGAGGTCCCTTCCAACCCTGATATTCTATGATTCTATGATTCTGGGCTTTAGTAGTGACCACAAGGCAGCAAGGATGGGGGGGAATATTCCTTTTACTGGCTTGATTATTTGAGTTGTATACTAGGACCAGGTTTTGCCCTTAAATGAAGGTGAAAACCTAACTTCAATGAAGTGTAAATGTGTGAAGCAACAGAAAACACACACACTCACAAGGTTAAAAAGAAATTATACAGTACTGTCCATACTAAAAATGTGAGTTGATCATAATTTGAAAAACTACAACATAGTAGTTTATGTTAGTTGTGTATGTATGTATCAGTTTGGAGGAAACCAGGAAGGTAAATATAGGGACTGGAATAATGCAACATAGCATAACCAAGGGAGGGGATATATTAAAATTATTGTTATTTGCAGTTCTGCAATGTCGGTCTCAGCAGGGTACAACCCTAATGTACACATGGTTTTCCAGCCAACATGCCCAACTCACAAGTTCTCTGTCAAGTTTCAGACACTTTGGTTGTAGTTCCTTCTTGCATGTGCTATATACCACTGCATTGTCCAGAATACTGGTACTGAACTGTTTTTAACAAATGTATTGAAGTTACCATGCATTTTCAATATATTTTTTTTTAATTCATACATTCTCATTCAGGAGAGAGAATTAGCCTGGGACTCCATATTCCCCTTGTCACAACCCAATGGCCCCCTCCCGTCAGGGAGTCCCCTGGGAAGGCAGATCAGCACTGTATATTGCTAATGCTGTTGCAAGCATTGCAAAGCATTTTGGGGAGGGTCAAAGGTGTGTGAGTGCGGAGTGGAAGTTTTCTTTACAGGGTACGAGAGGCTGAGAAGGGGGGGAGGGAGAGAAGAAAAGAGCAGAGAATGAGTTAATTCAATACTTCAGCTAGCTCAATCCGAAGATAAGACACTGTCCCCAGCCAGCCCAAGGTCGCAGCTCACAGCCAATGTTTGGCTGCAAGCCAAGAAAGACGGGGGCTTGAAAGTTGCCCGAGCAGCCATGAGAGAGAAAATCCAACTGCACAGACAAGCACCTCAAGACACCAAGGCCAGAGAAGAAGAAAGAAAAGCCCAGGGCTGCAGAGTCTGAAAACACAGATGAGACAACAAGAGGGGAAGCTGAGCCAGGCATCCCTGAAGCCGAGGTGTTTTGGGATGGGGAAAGAGACCACAGAAAGCCAGTTTGGACTGGCACAGAGAGCACCAGGAACAGAGGTCATGGAATGGAACACCCCCAAAGAAGCCCAGGACTTAAAACCCTCCTGAGAGCTGGAGCAAATTGGAGATCAACAGCGGATCCTCTGACGACCTGGGCCCAGGACACCACTCCCGTCCACCCTTCCCCCCCCCCGCCCATCTTCCTCTGACATTACACCCAGGCCTGGCCAGTCTCGGGTAGTGCGTGTATGAGTATGAAAGTGGGTTAGGGCTTGGGACACTAAAGCTTTCTTTCTTCCCCTGAGTGACGTGGGAGTGTTGCCAGCACTCTCTGCTGTTTTATTAATAAAGCTTTAAAACTTAAACACTTGATGTGTTCCGTACCTCCTCCCCAAACGCTCTTGAGGCATCAGCCTGATCAACTGATGCCCCAGGCAGATTGGTAATGAAAATCTGTCACACCTTCTGCTAGGAAGTGTATAAGGAAGCAAAAAAGAAGGAAAGAGGCACTTGGGAGCAGCAACTCTGTGGACCTTGTAGTCAGATCTCCATTAATCTGTGTGGGTGGAGTGCCTGTATATTCATTTTACTACTGGAATGCCTTAGGAATGACGGGGCCAGATTGTGATCTCAGTTACGTGAGTGCCACTTATTGATTTCAGATGGTGTTGCACCATGTGAGTGATAGCAGAATTTGGATCAGTGGCCAAATCACATCAGCCACACTATCAGAGGCTCGTTCACCTGCACATCTACCCATGTGATATATGCCATCATGTGCCAGCAATGCCCCTTTGCCATGTACATTGGTCAAACTGGACAGTCTCTACGTAAAAGAATAAATGGACACAAATCAGCTGTCAAGAATTATAACATTCATAAACCAGTCGGAGAACACTTCAATCTCTCTGGTCACTCAATTAGACCTAAAAGTCGTCATATTACAACAAAAATACTTCAAAAACAGACTCCAACGAGAGACTGCTGAATTGGAATTAATTTGCAAACTGGATACAATTAACTTAGGCTTGAATAGAGACTGGGAGTGGATGCGTCATTACACAAAGTAAAACTATTTCCCCATGTTTATCCCCCCCCCCCACACACACACACACTGTTCCTCAGACGTTCTTGTCAACTGCTGAAAATGGCCCACCTTGATTATCACTACAAAAGGTTTTTTCACCCCCTCCCCCCGCTCTCCTGCTGGTATTAGCTCATCTTAAGTGATCAATCTCCTTACAGTGTGTATGATAAAACCCATTGTTTCATGTTCTCTGTGTATTTAAATCTCCCCACTGTATTTTCCACTGAATGCATCCGATCAAGTGAGCTGTAGCTCACGAAAGCTTTTGCTCAAATAAATTTGTTAGTCTCTAAGGTGCCACAAGTACTCCTTTTCTTTTTGCAAATACAGACTAACACGGCTGCTACTCTGAGACCAGTCAGTGTAATTTAGAAGAGATAAGTGTGTTTACTGCTGGATTTTGCTCCGAGCTGTTACAAACCCCACCCTTCCTGTCTCTAGGCTGTTTCTACAATATATCCATCATGTGGCTTTTTTGGTTTATTTTTTTTCAGAATTTGATCACTAGTGTAGCAATATCCTGATGGATTGTACATACTGTTTAAATAACTAAATACTTTACAGCACTGTGTGCAGCCCAACTCTTTATATGTTGTTGTATTTTGCTGCAAATGTAATTAAATTATTTTTTAAAACTGTTAAATAGTCTGTTTTTCTGTTTACTTATGAACTAAAAAGAGATAAAACTTTGAATACATGGGTAAATGTGACCGACAGAGATGCCAAGGATTGGCTGTCCTTAAATATGAGATTTACAGCCCCAGAGAGTGAGACTTTCCAGGGGGTGTGTTAGATCATTGCTTAAGACAGGAATTCTCATATTTGACACCCAATAGTCCAGGTTTTTAATCCAACCAGCATGTAATTGTTTGTTTTTAAAATGTGCACTGCTTAATATTGCATATGAAACACTTAAATGTCCTAATTCATACTAAACTCTAGGGCACATGAAAATTCCATATGCAGTGTAAACCAGTGGATTTCAATAAAAACAATTATTTGCTGGTTAGAACAAAAACCTGGATGGTTGGACATCCCTGAGGACCAGAGTTAATAACCCCTGGTGTAGGCACAAAGTCAGCAGACAGAACAAGAGAAATATTCAAAAATAAACTGTTTTATATAAACCTAACAAATGGTTTTATCAATACAATAATATGTTTATTTTGCATATCATCTTGTCATAGTAATCATCCATTTTGAAAAACACTTTACAGTACAAATATAATTTGGTTTGTATATTATTGCTCATACTACATTTTCAGCAAACTAAAGTAATCAGATTCCAAAATAAAAGTGAAATAATTAAAAACAGAGGCAAAGATACATGAAATGAATGCAAAAATAAAGTAATTATGTATGATTTGTTAACTTCAAATTAATTCAATTTAAAGGATTCAGATTCCATGTTTCTTTTAATATCATTCTTGTGCTTTGGTATAGTGCCATGTGACCCTGTCAAGGTTCCTTCCCCACTCTGAACTCTAGGATACAGATGGGGGGACCTGCATGAAAGATCCCCAAGCTTATTCTTACCAGCTTAGGTTAAAAACTTCCTCAAGGTACAAACTTTGCCTTGTCCTTGAACCCTATGCTGCCACCACCAAGCGTGTTAAACAAAGAACAGGGAAAGAGCCCACTTGGAGACATCTTCCCCCAAAATAGCCCCCCAAGCCCTACACCCCCTTTCCTGGGGAAGGCTTGATAAAAATCCTCACCAATTTGTAAAGGTGAACACAGACCCAAACCCTTGGATCTTAAGAACAATGAAAAATCAATCTGGTTCTTAGAAGAAGAATTTTAATTAAAGAAAAGGTAAAAGAATCACCTCTATAAAATCAGGATGGTAAATACCTTACAGGGTAATCTGATTCAAAACATAGAGAATCCCTCTAGGCAAAAATCTTAAATTACAAAAAGACACAAAAACAGGAATATACATTCCATTCAGCACATCTTATTTTACCAGCCATTAAACAAAAGGAAATCTAATGCATTTCTAGCTAGATTACTTACTAACTAACAGCTGTAAGGCTGCATTCCTGATCTGTTCCCAGCAAAAGCATCACACAGACAGACAGACAGACCCTTTGTTTCCACCCCCCAAGCTTTGAAATTATCTTGTCTCCTCATTGGTCATTTTGGTCAGGTGCCAGCGAGGTTGTCTTAGCTTCTTAACCCTTTACAGGTGAAAGGGTTTTGCCTCTGCCCAGGAGGGATTTTATAGCACTGTATACAGAAAGTTGGTTACCCGTCCCTTTATTTTTATGACAGGCCCCCTTTGTTGGTTTTATACTTTTTTTTTTTGGTAGCTCAGGATTTGCCAGCTTCACTGGGATAATAGAGGACAGTGTCTCATCTAGTCCAAGGTTTGGTCTGAATGGTGTCTTATCCTTTCAAACAAACTAAACACTTTCTTCTCCTGCATTTGAGTGGAGTAACACTAAGACAAGCCCGGCAACTCTGGACAGCAATGAGAAATTGAGAAGGCCACATTTAAAAAAAAAAAAAAAAGTCTTGGCTGCTACTAGAACAATGAAGGGCCATGAGTTTGTCCAGTGTGGTTTAAATTTTGAGCAGTATTTTGCAGAACCTGCAAACTTTCAATCAAGACATGCTTGTTTTTTGGGCAAACACATATTTTTTGACTGTCAAGCATTGACACCGCCATAGCTTCCTCTCTCCTTTCCCAGGGTATTGAACAGAGGCCTGTAATCTCCATGGTTACCACAGTATACAAGCTTGGAAAGTGGTTTTCCAAGTCCTATGCCCCAGTTCTGAGGCCCCAGTTGTACTATTGTCTCTTTCAGTGCCTGACTACCGCTATTTTAAATCTTTGTATATTTACTCAAAATGAGTGAGATAAGCTTAGGAATGTGTGAGTGTCACACCCAATGAGTGCGACTTGAAATGTCTGGACCTATAGTAACAGTTATAAGCTAAAATTCTTTTAGAAAGGACATGTTCATGATAGGATGTGAAATGCTGGCCATTGACTTGAATAGGGCCAGGATTTCACCCGAAAGGCCACATGCCAGCAACAGATTTTCTCTGTAAATTTGGATGATTAACTTAATGCTACTGTTGGGCCATACTGTAATAATTTTGCTCATGCTGAGTAGCATCTCACTCTGAAACAACTCTACATCAGTGGTTCTCAACATAAGCACACAGCTGCAGCCCATGTGATCTCCTCAGGGCCATACAGATAGTAAATATATTGTGTGGATGTGGCCTACATAACACTTAGAGCTGCATATGCCATTCACAATGGTAAATAGGT
The DNA here is from genome assembly GCF_965152275.1 of Natator depressus. NCBI lineage: Eukaryota > Metazoa > Chordata > Testudines > Cheloniidae > Natator > Natator depressus. Next base: position 83,096,623 of record NC_134235.1, read on the forward strand.
TGAGAAACACTGCTCTACATAAGGTGCCATTTACTTCAATGGGACTACTGATGAAATAAGATAACAATCAATTTGAGAAAAGGTATTGCCATGTGGCCCACTGAGACCATAAGGAAAGTAATGGTAACCTGGTGAAGATAACTTTATAGTGGAGGATGCAGAAACTTGTTGAGAATATATTGCACAACAAGTACTCTTGATTGTGTAAGGCCAGGAAGCCAGATTGTTTTCCCCAAACAAACCAATACATAAGGGACTTCCATTCAAATTGCCCCCATCCTGCACAAAGTGGGTAAGTCAGCTGTGTCAGCAATACTGTCTCTGCATCAATGGAGCTACTCAGATGTGTAAAGTTAAACACATGCAGAACTCTTTGCAGGCTCAGGGCCTGCTGCAGGCTGTTATGTATTTAACAATGATTTACAAAGTCTTGAACAAACTTCTTCAGGTATCATGCTGCTGTGGTCTAGTTGACAGAACATTAGACTTGACTCAGGATACCTGGCTCTGCCACTAGCCTGCTGGGTGATTTTGGCAAGACATTTTGGGCTAGATTTTCAAAGGTGTTTAGGTGCATTAAGATAGGTGCCAAATGGGGATTTTCAAAAATGCCTAAACAGATTAACCACATAACTCCCATTGAAAGCAATAGCCCCTAATTTGCTTATGTGCTTTTGCCTCAGTTTCCCCAACTGTAAAATGGGAACAATGATTCTTACCTACTTTGTAAAGTACCTGGAGATCTACTGATGGAAAATGGTATATAAGAACTAGGTGGTATTATTTATTATGAACAGAAGGGTAGGATTTGTGGATCTATCCTGTTGCCTTCTGCATTTCCTAAGGATACCTGGGATCACGTATAAAGCCTGAATGTCCTTTTAAATGACACTAAATAAAATAAATTCCCTTTTCTCCCGACAAAATATATATTTTTTAATATCTGAATTCACATAGTTAATATGAATCATTTTTACCAAAAGGTAATTGGCAATGAGGCAAACTTCTCTGCACTAAAGTCAAGTATATTTCAAGAAATGTAAGGTGGGAAACTGAGTCATGAGTCCACCCAATTTAGGCTTAATCAATTTTCACATTTAGAAATTTTCAAACGGAATTATTGTCACTTATGGTTTCTGAATATACACTTATGCCAGATAATAAACAAACAGGTAAAGGCTCAAATTACCGAGTTCTGGGGCACTAGGAAGCCCTCCTGCACTTCATGGTGTCAGTCTCTAGCATTTCAGTCTCATTCCTTTAGTTTCTGGTTCAGTATTTATCTGACTTCAGCCCCTCTGTCAACTAGATTTTATACCTTTCCATATTCATTAGCTTTCCACCAATCCACATTGTTTAACATTACAGATACCCAGTTATCCATGTACGAAACTTTAATAATTTTTTCATTTTCCATTCTGTCTTTATAAATCAGTAAATCAGTATTAAATTAAAAATACATAGTCCTTATTTTCTACCATTCAGCAATTTTCCTCATATTTTAGTATATATGTACATACAGATCATCCTAAATTAATCATTTATATAACCTTTACATTTTATTTAATAGGAACATTATGGGGGTTACCATGCCCTTAATCTCAGCATGTTATTGTCCTTTTCAAACACAGGTTTTTCAGGAGAATTTTTCTCAAAGCTTACCATCACCCCATCAGGTTTGTAAATTATTAAAAGGCCTACTCAGTAATTTTACCCATGGCATTTTTGAAGGGTAATGTTTGTTAGAGCCTTAATAATCAATTGTTCCCCAACAGTAGGCTAACATCTCTGTAGTTGATCTAACTAGAATTACACATCATGTTAAAAATAAAGGTGGGACAGCCACTCATATCTAGTACATTTTGTACACAGATTACAGCCTTACTGATATGTCTTTTCATGTACAGATTATTACCATTTTATCTTTAATCATAAAATGTTAATAAATATAATTTTGGAGATGCTAACAAATTAAAGATTTTAGAAATGGTCATAGAAGTAGGGACATACTTAAAACACCACTGAATTCAGTTTGACAGATTTTTTTGTGTGAGGATAGCATTTAGAATATGCTGAGAAATAGCGCAGACTCACCCCAAACTGGCGGTTATTCTATTGCTAGACATACACACACACAGACACATTGCAAAGTTCTTGTATCAGTTTTGAAGCAGTGATGAAATAAACTGCTAGTTTGAAAAAGTCTTCTCTGGAAATTACCCAAACACCTTGGGGGTTATCAGTCCTTGTTAAGAGCTTCCTTCCTCATTAGAAAAAAGGATGCATCCGATGAAGTGAGCTGTAGCTCACGAAAGCTTATGCTCAAATAAATTGGTTAGTCTCTAAGGTGCCACTAGTACTCCTTTTCTTTTTGCGAATACAGACTAACATGGCTGCTACTCTGAAACCTTCCTTATTAGAAGTCTAGAAAAATGAAGCAGGAAGTGAAGATGTTTCCAGGGTCTTTTATATCCTCTCTTATGTGGATGGAATTTTACTGTCCCAAACAAAGCCTCCAGAACAGTTTGTGGAAAAGTACAGGCACAAGAGGCTAACGCATCTGCAGGAAGAGCCATCTGGCCAGAATGAGTTTTTTCTATGGCCCACTGTGAGAGTTAATTGCCTTTGATGGGTTATCAACACAAAGCTGTCTGGCTTCTATGTAGATTTTGACCAGGTGGGTGTTACCCCAGGATCAAACACATTTGAAATACTGGTTCACAGTCAGTAGTCATAACTTTAGAGACAAAAATGATACATCCATACAAATAGGATAATCATATTTGATAGATTGTAACTTTTCCATTGATACTTTAAATGACATACTTTGTATAATATTTGTTGCAGTTGTGTTAGTGATATATTTCAACCATACAGCATCACAGATGGCATGGGGAAGGGGTGGGTTTCCAGGTTCACAACAAGGCGGGAGGTTACAAACTATGACAACTGGAATAGAGATTTCAAAATCAGAGAGAAATACCTTTAACGTCTTATTGAAACAAATAACAAAATGCTTCTTCATAGGACAGCTCCCTTTAAAAGTCTCCTTACAATTACTCCAAAATGAAGTATTTTTCCAATGTGTGAGACATGGCAGATCTACAGAAATCTCAAACACTCCCTCTGGTATACACAAAAAGGACTTGTGAGAGCTATAATCAGGTTTCACCACCAATACAATAAATAATCTTGTCAACAGCACTGCTTGTGGCATGGTGTATGTAAGTTTTTATGTATAAATACAATCATGTATTTTAAAACTATGGTATCAAAACATTTAACAAACATTGAATAATTAAGCTTCTGAAGAGTCCTTTGAGGTATAAAAATGTATTAGGGGCTGCTTCACTCACGACTGAAACCCAGCAGCTGTTTAATGATAAAATAGTTCAAGACAGAAAATGAAGAATATTGTTTTAAAATTTAAATTGTAACGGGAAATGGGCTTATACATTGGACTGCAGTGTGTCACAATTCCGAAGGTTCCATGATAGCTGAGAAGGTATTTGTTGTTCCTTGACATTTGGGAATGACAGTTGACATTCCATGACACTTGAAAGACAGTTGCAGCTCTGTAACAGATGAAGATGATGTTTGGAAATAACAGTTGTGGTTCTGTTGGCAGTTGGGAATGAGAGTTTCATGACAACTGTGGTTTTATGGGAGATGGAAAAGATAGTTATGTTCTGTTGCAGCAGGGAATGACATCTAGGTGCTCATGACAAATGTGAATTGTTAAGTAAATAGGAGTCAACAAACCAAACTCAACAGCCAATGAATTCAGTCTCTTTCTGCATGTGGAATATCTGTGAGTTGATCAGAATTTCCTTGAATGTGTTTATTGTTTTTTGGGTACAATTCCCAGCTCTGCCACAAAGTTTCTGCATGACCCTGGGCAGGTCACTTAATATCCTCCGGCCACAGTTCTCTATTGCTAAAATGTGAATAATACTTCCTTCTTTCATCCTTTGTCTCAGGGCTTAAAATCCCAATGATTATTTCCCAGAACCTCCCCCATTTGGGGCTTTAGCCTGCAAGGAGGGGGGGGGATGCCAGGGCTCAGAGCTTCAGTCCTCACAGCACGCACCAGGGCTGAAGCTCTGAGCCCTGGTGCCTCCCACAGGGCTGAAGCCACGAGGCCCAGGAACACACCACAGTGCTGAAGCCCTCAGCCCTAGCTTCCTTCCATGGGCTTGAAAATATTTACCAGAGCTCTGCTCCGGTGGGCTCCAACTGAATGTAAACCCTGCTTTGTCTGTGTTGTCTATTTAGACTACAGGTGCGTCGCATCATATGCACATTTAACTTACACAAATTCAACTATACACGCTCAGTAAAAAAAAAAAAGAAAAATACCAAGATACCTGTAAATAGTGCGGGCAATTCCGCCCACCATTCCACTCAATGAGCGTATGCCCCGGCGTAAGCGTGAGATGGGAGACATGAATCTGCTGTTCCCTCAGTTGGTCTCAGTTCCCGCGTGCTTCTCATAGTGTGAGCATCTCGCCATGCTGAGTGTGATTCTACTGTTTAAAGATATGTATTTTTTGTACAACATGGCCTCTAAATGCAAGCCAACTACTTCATCTAGTGCTCAACCGAAGAATCAGCGATCTGTTCCAATGCTGGAGGAAAAACTGGCTGTGTTGGACTTATTGAGAGACGGTATGTCGGTCTCCAATGTGGCACATAAATATGGCCACAACAAATCTAGCATCTGTGCCATCAAGATTCGAGAGAGAGAAATTCGTCAAGCTGTGGCATCAAGTGCTCCAATAACTGCTAAGGTGACGAGCCAGGTGTGTGATAAGACTTTAGTGAAGACTGAAAAGGCATTAAACTTATGGCTGGAAGACATGAACCGTAATCGTGTGCCTATCGATGGCAACACGTTGCGAGAAAAGGCTCTTAGCCTCTACGCGCTGTTCAAAGCTCCCGCCGAAGAGGGACAGCCTTCTGATGAGAAGGAATTCAAAGCTGGCCAAGGTTGGCTAAACAGTTTTAGGAACCGCTTCAACCTCAAAAACATGCAGACTACTGGTGAAGCTGCATCTGCCAATGAAGAGGCAGCAAAAGCCTACCCCAAACAATTAAAGAAAATCATAGAAGAAAAGGGCTATCTTCCGGAACCAGTTTTTAATGCTGAAAATTCTGGAAAAAAATGCACAACAGCACTTACATTTTGAAATTAGAAAGACAAGCCCCTGGCTTCAAAGCAGCTAAAGACCATGTGACTGTGTTGTTTTGTGGCAATGCAGCTGGGCATTTAAATGCCGGGCTTGCTCTACAGGGCTGCAAAACCCCATGCCCTAAAAGGTAAGAACAAAAATCTCCTGCCTGTGTTCTGGCAATCAAATAAAAAGGCTTGGGTGACAGCAGCATTATTTCTGGATTGGTTCCACAAGTGTTTCATTCCGTAGGTCAAGCGGTACCTCAAAGAGAAAGGACTTGACTTTAAAGTGTTGCTGATCGTAGACAATGCTCCTGGCCACCCTGCAGAATTCCAGTTTGTGCATCATGATGTTGAAGTCGTCTTTCTCGCCCCCCCAATACCACCTCCATCCTCCAACCTCTCGACCAAGGCGTGATTCGCTGTTTCAAGGCCATGTACATGAGGCTTATGTTCTCACAGATACATAGCGCTATGGATGCTGATCCCAATCTTAATGTGATGGAGTGTGGAAGTCCTTCAGTATTGCCGCTTGCATCACTTATATTAAACAGGCAATGGATGCAATCAAGCCTGAAACAGTCAATGCATGTTGGCAAAACCTATGGAAAGAACGTGTGAATGATTTTAAGGATTTCCCGACCATTGACAAAGAAGTGAAACGCATTGTTCAGGTGGCCAGGCAAGTGGGTGGCGATGGGATTGTTGACATCCTTGAGGAAGAAATTGAAGAATTAATTGAGAGCCATAGAGAAACATTGACTAACGAAGAGTTAGAGGAACTGATAATCGTCTATAGAAGACGAAGATGATGACGACAAACAGGAAGAGCCAGCAAGTTGGAATCTTCATAAATTTGCTGAAGTGTTCCAAGCAGCGAAACACTTGAATGATTTAATTTCTAAATAAAATCACACGTAGTATTACAGATGATTTGAGACCATATCAAGAAATGTTTGAACAGCTCAAGAGACAACAGTGACAGTTGCCAGTGACCATGTTTTTCAAGGAAAAACAATCAGCAGCAGATAAGCCTACGCAATCAACTTCTCGAGCTGAACCAGAGCCAACCACTTCATCTACAACTCGCTCTCCGTCACTCAAGTTCTCTGTCACCTCCGTCTCCTGGATCGACATCAAGCCCTGACGACCCCCTGTAATTACCCCCCTGTAATTAAAATTAAAAATACAGTACTGTAAAATTATATTTGTCATATGTACTCTTTATTATATACTGTACATTACTTATACATTATACATTTATACATATTACTGTACAGGGTTGTATACACAAAACCAGGTATAATATACTGTACTTTATGGGCAATTTAAGGGATTTTCAAGGGTAATTTTGACTATACGCGATTTTCGCCTTACGCGCTGACTTTAGAACCTAACCCCCACGTAAGATGTGAGTCCACTGTATAAGCTCTCTGAGGAAGGCATTAATAGGACTTGTCTACATGAAAAGTTATACCAGTATATTTATATCTTTATAGTTAAACTGCTATAGGTATAACTCCTCTTACAAACACTCTTAGTATAGAATAAGTGGCCTTTTCTGGTTTATTTTAACTTGCTTTCAAAGCCACCTACCCTAAATCAGTAAAAGGCACTCATTCCAGAATAACATGTCCACACAGGGAGCTACACTAGCATAACTATTGGTTTAAATTCACACCTTACTGTCCGTATACTCCTATAACTTCCCAGGTAGACAAGCCCATTACTGTGTGCATGAACAATGCCTAATCCAGTGGGGCCCCAAGATGGACTGCCGCATCCAGGCATTACTGTAATGTAAGTAATCAGAAGTGAAAAATTTCAACTTGGTGAAATGGTTTTCACTCTATGAATTGACACTCGATCACTATTGATTACTTTGAGTGATCAGGCAAGTCATGTGGTGTTGGGTCTGCTCCAGGCACTTCTGGCACGAATACCTGGTGCATGAAAATGTTAAACTCCATGGATGCACACTTTGAAATTAATTTCCTAACAGTGTATATGCCTTTAAGAATGCCTTGGGGACACATTCGCAGAAAGAACCCCAGAATGAGGGGGAGAAGCAGCGTGAGTGAAACAAATTAATGAAACTTTGAGCAAGACTCCAAGAAAATACTGAGCTGTGCATGACAGTTGTGATCCTCAGCCAGTTACCAATGGCAGATGGGGATTGGTGCAGTTGGAGGGTCTCAAGCAGTTGGGCTCCTGGAACACTCTGCAGTTGGGTGACAGCTGTGGGAGTTCCTAGCACCTGGGATTCTGGGACCCTCTGTGGTTCAGTGACAGGTGTGGGGGGTCCCTGGTAGCCAGGATTGGGGGACACTCTGTGGTTGGGTGACAGATGTGGGGGGTCCCTGGTAGCTAGGATCCGGGGACAGTCTGTGGCTGGGTGACAGGTGTGAGGGGGGTCCCTGGTAGCCAGGATCCGGGGACAGTCTGTGGCTGGGTGACAGGTGTGAGGGGGGTCCCTGGTAGCCAGGATCCGGGGACACTCTGTGGCTGGGTGACAGGTGTGGGGGGTCCCTGGTAGCTAGGATCCGGGGACAGTCTGTGGCTGGGTGACAGGTGTGAGGGGGGTCCCTGGTAGCCAGGATCCGGGGACACTCTGTGGCTGGGTGACAGGTGTGAGGGGGGTCCCTGGTAGCCAGGATCCGGGGACCCTGCGTTTCCGAGCCAGTTGCGACTCGGGCCCCTTAGACACGGCAGTCCGGGTTCGGACTGCGCGGCCATGAGAATTGGGCGAGGAGCCCCCACCCTGGTGGGCCGCATATCGCGCAAGCGCCCCAGACCGTTGCCTGTTTCTCGAGCCGGAGGGGCGGGCATACGCGGCGGCTCAGGGTGAGGACGCTTCCGCCTCAGCCGGGACTCGTACGAAGCGCGTGTTGTAACAGCGGCAAACAGGAAACGCCCTGCGCTTCCCTTACAAGGGCATCAGCAGCTCCCTCTCCCCTACCCCGCTCCGCCCCGCCCGGTGGAATGCGGTGAGCGCACCGGACTGCACCATCACATCTCGAGGGCGGGGGGGTGTAGTCCGAACCAACTCTTTCGGGCGGGGGTCGTGAGCAGCAGGCTCACTGCGGAGCAGCCGCACTCTCCTCCCCGGTATCTGTGCTGCGGCGGCGCCCGGGGCCTGACTGGCGCGTTCTCCCCGCCGATGGTGTAGCCCGGGTCCCCTCTCCCCCCCCTTGCGGGCCGGGCGGTGGTTCGGTCTAGATCGTGCTCTCCGGAAGTACCAAGGCAGCTGGAGCAGCCGCCGCTTTCTCCCAGTCCCGTTCCGATCTGAGTCTCTACTACAGCCGGCGCCAGGTGAGGCCGCGTGGCGCGGGCCGGGGGGAGGGGCTGGGTTTGGGGTCTCCTGGGTCTAGTGTCCAAGTGCTCGCGCTGGGCGGGAGGCCGGCCCGGCCCGTGTCCGGCCGCCCCTGTGGGCATTGGCTGGCAGGGGGCTGTTAGTGAGGGGTAGGGCTGGGTCCCGCTACCCCAGGCTGGGGCGAGGAGGGGTGGGGGGCAGAGTTGATGCCCCTATGTGGGGTGGCGGCTGGTGGGTGGGTCGCAGCCGGGCTGAGCGGCCCCTCCTGCGCGGGGAGGAGGCTGCCGGAGCTGCCCCGCCCGGTGGGCGTGGATGGGAAGGGCCGCCCCGCTGACGGGCCCGGGCGATGTGTGTCAGGCGGTTCTGAGGCTGGGGCTGGTTTCACTAGAGCAGGGGTCTCAAACGAGCACGAGGGCCACATGAGGACTGGTCCATTGACCCAAGGGCTGCACCACTGACCACCACCCCCTGCTGCCCTGGCCCCCACTCCACCCCTTCCGTGAGGCCCTACCCTGCCTCTTCCCACCCCTTCCCTGAAATCCCCACCCCAACACTGCCCCCCCCCGCCCCTAGGGGGTGCAGGAGGGGGTGCATGGTATGTTAGGGGGTTTGGGTCAGGGTGTGGCAGGTGGCTCAGGGCAGGGAGTTGGGATGTAGGAAGTGTGTGGGGTTCAGTAGGGGGTAGGGGGTTGGGGTTCAGCAGGGGGCACAGGGTAGGGGGTCCAGCCCGGTGCGCACCAGTGGCAGGGCAGGCTGCCTGCCTGCCCCCATGCTGCTCCGGGAAGCTGCCGGGACCTGGGGGAGGGTACAGGAGTCTGTGTGTTGCCCTGGCTGCTCTTCCAGGTATCTCCCCCAAAGCTCCCATTGCCGGGAATGGGGAGCTGTAGCCAATGGGAGCTTAGGGGGAGGTAGGTGGAGGAGCGGCCAGGGCAACACAGACCCCTGTGGCCCCTGCCCCCCAGGTCCTGGCCGGTTCCTGGAGCGGCGCAGGGGCAGGCAGGCAGAGAGTCTGCCCCTGCTCCCCTTCCACCCAGGTAAATGCTGGGGGGGGGCAGGGGTGCCGCAGGGAGCTGGCAGGCCGCAGAAAATAGCCCTGCGGGCTGCGTGTTTGACACCCCTGCACTACAGCCTTTACAGCAGCACCTTGCACTGGGACTGCACCTGGGGGCTCTCGGTGCAGCTCAGGGTCACGGCCTTTGGCCGAGGTGGCCAGTGCGCTGGGAGGAAGCGGAACCCTGGGCAGTTCCGTAGCTGTAAGGAGTCTGGCGAGAGACGGGTCCAAGCTGGGCAGTGCCCAGGGAAAGGGACTGGTAGGAAACAGCTGCAGAAAGCCATGGCAGGGAGCCACCCCCGGCTGGTGTAATGCTGAGCTCTGCAATCGCTCGCACTGTTTGGTGGCTGAGAAATTATCAACTTGTGCTCCGCAGCCTCTGCAAACAGGATAGATTTTACCCTGTCCCTGGTATCCTGTGACATGATCCCGGCTACCTTTGGACTTCTCAATATAAGAAATTTACACAGTTTGGAAACTCACGAAATAGCTTGGGTGGAAAGAGGTGCAGACACCTAAACCTTACTACATAAGTTGCCTTAATACATCCGCCTTGCAAAACTTGCTTGGGGTGAGTCTTGTTCTCTTTTTTTGGAAGCTGAGTCAAGTAGTTTTTCTCATTTCAGTTATCATGGCACTCGGTGAGTGAGTAGACTTTATGCCTGGGATGATGATTCTCCTGTGATATTGCAAGGTTGAAATACTGTGTTTTTCATCAATGGAAAATGTATAAAGATTGCCAGAGTAGCTGACAAAATAGCTAATGGTGAAAATGCGGGATGTGTGCTCAGATTAAGAGCACATATATTAGTTGATTGTTCTGTAGGTCATATTTTAGCAGTGCATCCTTGATCACAATTCATCTTAAAGAAAAGCTCCAGTATAATGAGATTTTAATTGTGACTTCCACTTTCTAGCATGTGGACAGCCACATTGTCAAACAATCAGAAGAGCTAAATAAGTTTAGAAGAGGTGTGGTGTTATGTTTCTGAATAGTTAACACACAGTATCCAGCTATTATCTTGAGCTAAGGCACTTATATGGCCCCCATCACAGTACTGTCTGTGTGCTTCACAATCTTTAACGTATTTATCCTCACAACACTGCTGTGAGGCAGAAAATTACTGTTATCTATTACTATCTGTAAAACAGGGAACTGAGGCACAGAGAGGCTAAATCACTTGCTCAGGGTCACACAGGAAGTCCATGGTGGAATGGGGAATTGAACCTGGTCTTCCAAGCTCTAAACCTAGTGCCCTTACTGCCAGACCATTCTTCTGCTCTCAAATATTTAAACTGGTGTCTTAATTTTTAGACCAATATATGGTCAGATAATCAATCTGTGATCCTCTATGTTGACCTAAGAAATTGAGTCAGATCCTGTTCCCATTGACTCCACATTTTTAATGAGCCATTCTTAAACATACTGGAGGCTGTACAAAATAAATGTGACAAACATCCTCTTTAAATTTCTGAAATAAAACAAACTGATCTCAGTGTGAATACCCACATGAGTAAGAGTTCAGTGAACAAGGCCACAACAACAGGACTGTTTTGAAAGTTGATCACTGAGAAAGTAATGGGAGAGGATAATATCTTAATTTAGTAGTGTTCCCAAATACTACGGTGATGAGCATATTAAAATATAGCATTCAAACAGAAGGCAGTAACTTTTGGTACTCCTTGATTCGTACCAGTTCTATAGAAATGAAAAACTTATTCCCAGTCTCCTAAACCAGGGGTGGGCAAACTATGGCCTGGGGGCCACATCCAGCCCACAGGACTGTCCTGGCTGGCCCTTGAGCTCCTGGCTGGGGAGGCTAGCCCATGGCCCCTACCCTGCTGTCCCCACTGCCCCGCAGCCTCAGCTCGCCGTACCGCCAGTGTGATAAGGGGCAGGGGATCCCTGGGGGTAGTCGGGGAGCAGAGGGTGGTTGGATGGGGTGAAGGTTCTGGCGGGGGGCGTAGTCAGGGGATGGGAAATGGAGGGGTTGGATAGGCGTGGGAGCCCCAGGGGGCCTGTCGGGGGTAGGGGTGTGGATAGGGGGTGGGGTCCTGGGGGGCCAGTTAGGGGCAGGGAGTCCTGGGAAGGGGCGGTCAGGGGACAAGGAGGAGTGAGGATGGATGGGTCAGGGGTTCTGAGGGGGGGCAGTCGGGGGTGGATAGGGGGTGGGGGCCAGGCTGTTTGGGGAGGCACAGCCAGCCCTCTGTACAGTTTCAGAACCTCAATGTGGCCCTCAGGCCAAAAAGTTTGCCCACCCATGTCCTAAACTATCTACAAAGAGAAAAGGAGGACTTGTGGCACCTTAGAGACTAACAAATTTATTAGAGCATAAGCTTTCGCAGGCTACAGCTCACTTCATCGGATGCATAGACTGGAACATATAGTAAGAAGATAAATATACATACAGAGAAGGTGGAAGTTTCCATACAAACTGTAAGAGGCTAATTAGTTAAGATGAGCTATTATCAGCAGGAGAAAAAAACTTCTGTAGTGATGATCAAGATGGCCCATTTAGACAGTTGACAAGAAGGTGTGAGGATACTTAACTTAGGGAAATAGATTCAATATGTGTAATGACCCAGCCTCTCCCAGTCTCTATTCAAACCCAGGTTAATGGTACCTAGTTTGCATATTAATTCAAGCTCAGCAGTTTTTTGTTGGAGTCTGTTTTTGAAGCTTTTCTGTTGCAAAATTGCCACCCTTAAATCTTTTACTGAGTGGCCAGAGAGGTTGAAGTGTTCTCCTACCGGCTTTTGAATGTTATGATTCCTGATGTCAGATTTGTGTCCATTTAGTTTTTTGTGGAGAGACTGTCCGGTTTGGCCAATGTACATGGCAAAGGGGCATTGCTAGCACATGATGGCATATATCACATTGGTAGATGTGCAGGTGAACGAGCCCGATGGCATGGCTAATGTGATTAGGTCCTATGATGGTGTCACTTGAATAAATATGTGGACAGAGTTGGCATCGGGCTTTGTTGCAAGGATAGGTTCCTGAGTTAGTGTTTTTGTTGTGTGGTGTGTGGTTGCTGGAGAGTATTTGCTTCAGGTTGGGGGGCTGTCTGTAAGCGAGGACTGGCCTGTCTCCCAAGATCTGAGAGTGTGAGGGATCATTTTTCAGGATAGGTTGTAAATCTTTGATGCGCTGGAGAGGTTTTAGTTGGGGGCTGAAGATGACAGCTAGTGAGTGGCGTTCTGTTATTTTCTTTGTTGGGCCTGTCCTGTAGCAGGTGACTTCTGGGTACTCTTCTGGCTCTGTCAGTCTATTTTTTCACTTCAGCAGGTGGGTATTGTAATTTTAAGAATGCTTGATAGAGATCTTGTAGGTGTTTGTCCCTGTCTGAGGGATTGGAGCAAATGCGGTTGTATCTTAGAGCTTGGCTGTAGACAATGGATCGTGTGGTGTGGTCTGGACGAAAGCTATATCCACAAAAACAACAAGGAGTCTGGTGGCACCTTAAAGACTAACAGATTTGTGGGCATAAGCTTCTGTGGGTAAAACACCACTTCTTCAGATGCATGGAGTGAAAATTACCAAATTGGTAATGCATCTGAAGAAGTGGTGTTTTACCCACAGAAGCTTATGCCCACAAATCTGTTAGTCTTTAAGGTGCCACCAGACTCCTTGTTAACATTTGGAAAGATCATTAAGTGGTCTGCCGAGACCCTCAGCAATTTTCAAGTGGTCTGTGGGGAAAAAAAAGTTTGAAAACCACTGCCATATGTGATTGCAAATTCATATTGAATGTACTGTCCACTATCACCTCTAAATCTCCTGTAGCAAATTTCCTGGTTCCTTACTGTCATTGAATCTACTCCTGTCCCTCCACCCATTAAGATATAGAAGATTGTGAAGTAAATTTTTTCCAAATTGAACTGTATTTGTGGTTTGTGTTTTTTCTCCATGGATTTACCTCTAATCTCTGCAGTAATCTGTTTTTTCTACATGCACGAAAGAATAGAATTGTAGGAGAGAGATTGGCAAGGAGTCACTTCTTCTGTATGTTTGATTTGGATGGCCCTTTACCTTTATAGTATAGTCTCAATTATCAGAGCACAATGAAGAACTTCAGATAATTAAGGGGATTGTCATTATAACAAGTGTTGAGGACATTACCCTGTTCTGGTTAGCTGTGAATCTGTGTAGAGGTTCAGATTATAAGGATGAGTTGTTGTTGGCTTGCTACCTGAAGTGTGTCCAATTTAAGATTTTAAGTCTTGTGTCTCAAAGGCAGATTGTTAGCTTATTAGCTTAATGGTTTATGGTGAGCTGTGTTACCTCAGAAATAAAATGGATTTCCTGACTTTAAATCTGAAACTTTTGTTTTAGGGAGATTGTTTTGTGAAAGTGTAATGAAGAGCGTTGCTGGGTTACTTGCAGTTGAGCTTTGTTGGTTATTTTTAGTTCAGGGCATAGCAGTTTGTTTTTCATGTGTCAGAAGAATGTTGTATGTGGAACGTAAGTTTTAAAAGTGGAGAATTAATCAGTGGGTGAAATCAGTAATGCTATTTGTAGATATACTGGGAAGACTATAACCTATGCAGTGGCCTCTCTTTATCATCTGGAGGCTTGGTAAAGCGCTCGCTCTCTTGGATATAAAGCAAGGTAAAATACTTCTTAATTGACAAAGAGTTGTGACCTTTTAGATTTAACTGGGTTCTTAATTGCGTACTTTAATGTTGATTGCTCGCCTTTTGCAGTTATTTAGCTGTATTTGGTTAACTTCAGTTCACTTTTAAAATGAACTAAAATTGCACCCTTCCTTTAATTGCTTTTTATTTTATTTTGGATAGACTGACATCTCCCAGATCACTTTACAAGCAATCTGTTTAAGGAGTCACTGAGAGACTATTTTCTGTGACTCATTGATCACCTCGTTTCAGAGGTGCAATTAACTTTTAGAGGTAGCTTGTTTTAAAGATCAGCATTTGATGATATTGTAAATTAGCCAAACTGGGATGTTTTGAATGTAAACATAGGCTAGTGGTAATGGCTTCTTGGACTCTTAAATTGCAGGTATTTAGCCTGAAGCTCATAATCAAGGAGCAAATAAATTTATGGCATGTATCAAAACCCAGTCTGGGTATGATGCAGAATTCTGTGGCACACTAAGTTAGCACCTTGTAGTTCACTGTTAAGATATCTTAAGTTTTTGTGAGAGATAAAGTTATTAAATCCAAATCTGGGTTGATATGAACAGTAATATAGGTTAATGAGACACTGTCATCTTGAAATTATTTTTTTTAAATGAGCCGAGTTAAAAATAGCTTTAGGATATACCTACTCTTGAGTTTATCTGCTAATTTTGGTGGCTTTACAATCATTTTGTTCGTTGCCAAAATGTTTCTTTACCCTATTGCTGTGTGATGGATGAAACTAACTACATAGGGGCAAACAGGGAAATTGACTATACAGAGTGCTAGCTATGCAATGCCCAAAGTAAATAATCTGGAAAAGGGTAGTTACTCTGTTATAATAGGTGTTACAACTAAGTGTAATTTTTTTTTAATTTGACAGATGTTTCTTTAAATATGTAATCTTCTTTACCCACAATTCTTACATTTTAACTAATCAGTAAGGCCCTGATTCTGAGGACAGAGCTGCATGGGCAGGCCTGAAATCAACAGGATACCCTATGGGCACAAAAGTCCATCCATGCAGATCCAGTTGTAGAACTGAGACCTTAGTATTTAAATTTCAATCTAGTGGATCAGTTCTAGTGTTGTTGTTAAACTGGCTTAAAAGGTAAATATTTAAATCACAACTGAATGGATACCATAAACTTTAAAGCTTCTCTTCTGTCTGAATTATTTTACTTACTAAGTGTTAGTTGTAACACCTGAGGTTATTCTTTGTTTACTTGCACATTTGAAAATACTTTGTGTAGTCAATTTCACTGTTTCCCCAATTTTATCAGTTTCCCATTTCACACTTGCAATATGGTTGACTTTTTTTAAAGCATATTGTAAATCCACAGACTTGTGTAGTACCTGAAACTACCTTGCTTTTCAATATGCACTAGATTGTGTCCCTTTAATGGAGTAATTTCATAGTTTAGAATGCACCTATTGGTATGCTATATTAGTTCAGACTTCTTGGTTACCTAACAAAACTGCAGTGCATTGTTTGTTTTGTAACTAAGCCCAGACTCCTCCTCTTCCCACCCCCCCACAACACACACCAGACCCTCTAGCTGATGATGCTGAAAGGACTTTAACACACACACAACTTTCCTGGGATGCTGTGTTTTTTGTTCTCAACTGCCTAAACCAAACAAAAACTTAAGAGCCACTCTATCTCTGGTCTCAGACTGACTGAGTCTTTATGTTCTTCAACTAATATAACAAAGTAAAAGAGAATCACCTTTTCCAGGTATCTAAGCTTGTGAGCGCCTTGGCCCTACTCAGGCAAGATAAGCCAACTATAATTCTAACTGCCAGGTTAGCAAGGCAAATATATGCTGAAGTACAGAGACATGGGTATTGGGGGCATCTTTTCAAGGACCAGCTTGATGCAGACTGCTGTCAGCCCAGGAGAGTTTTCCTCTGAACCCCAAAGGGCCAGTAGACATCATCGCAGTTAAGCTTCTAATAAAAGAAAATACAACAAAAGGTGGATGGTAAATTTGTGGATCGACGTACCTTTGCACATTATCCAGAATTCAAACTTTTTTTTCAAGGAACTGTGATGTAGTTTAATATACAACTCTAATTCTTACACATCTGTTGTTTTAAATTTAATTTCCTATACTTTAGTCACTGTTTTTCTCCCCTAGAATCCAACAGCCATCATGTCTAGTAAAAGAGCAAAGACAAAGACCACTAAGAAGCGCCCTCAGCGTGCAACCTCCAATGTATTTGCGATGTTCGATCAGTCACAGATTCAAGAATTCAAAGAGGCCTTCAACATGATTGATCAGAACAGAGATGGCTTCATCGACAAAGAAGACTTGCATGATATGCTCGCTTCCCTTGGTAATGTTTATTTCTCCAGATGTCTATTTATCTGATACTTGTGGCCCCCATCATTGTATTAACTGAGCATTATAAAATGGCTATGTGCCTGTTGCAATTATCACAAGAGCATGGCTGTTAACTTTTTATACATTTTTGAGCTGCTTTATGAAAGGGGTTAGTCTGTTTAAAATTAGCAAATATAATTGGGTGGATGAATAAACATATTATAATGACTATCAAAAATATGAATACTTTAATTATAGGAAAGAATCCAACTGATGAATACCTAGATGCTATGATGAATGAAGCTCCAGGCCCCATAAACTTCACTATGTTCCTTACAATGTTTGGAGAAAAACTAAATGGCACAGATCCAGAAGATGTAATCAGAAATGCTTTTGCTTGCTTTGATGAAGAAGCAACAGGTAAGTAGGTGAAATATCAATGCTGGGTTTTCTGCTTTTGAATCTTTATTAAAAGGATTTCTTTTATTCAGCCATGACTGTAAATATATAATGAATTTAATTAGATCATTTGAGGTTATTATGGGCTTCTAAGGACTTGTCTACATGGTGCCTTAGTGCATGTCTGGAGAGATGTAAATCCCAATGCACACCCCTTTGTTGTGCATTAACTGACCCATGCAAACTCTGGTGTGTAATAAATGTCCATTTGTGCACATTTAATGTAGTGCTGCTGGACTACATTAATGTGGACTAGGGAACTTTTAGTGCACATCAGCAGGTCCATATGAGCCAGTTAGTGCACAACACACTGATGCACGCTAGAATTTACACCCTTGCTGGTGTAGACAAGCCGTGAATATACCCAGTATACAATTTTCTGATAATCATCACTTAATTTTTTTTTATTTTGCAAGTGTCAAAAACACTTAATGTAATTTTATCATCTCTGCGGCAGAAATGGTGAAATATTGGGCGTAAAGACTGTTAAACCTATCCAGTTGCTTAAAATCCATCTATCAGAACCCAAAATACTGAAAGAGCCATTTAAAAACAAATATGTGGTGATTGGGAGCTGTCTTAAAATTATAGGAAATTTAAAAGCTTAGAACAGTAGGTTTTAACTGGTTAATGGAACACCAGTTGCCCACAAAAGACTTGCTGGTGATCTGCAGAGTTGACTTCTAACACTTGCTGGCTCCTCATTTCTTCCTGTTAAACTGTATTTAAAAGAAAACTAAAAGATGTATAAAATACCTAATTTTTTTATGTAAGAAAAAGTTGTTGCTATAGCAATGTTTATCACCAATAGGAGGGGAAGAAATGGCTCACATATCCTGTTGTGGGAGGCTGTAGTCCATGCTGTGTCAAAGTTTGGGAACCTCTGGATTAGAATTTGCCATTGAATTGATACTAACATACAAATATATCTGAAATATTAAGATTTCTTCACGTCTTTAGCGTTGACATTTAAGTTAGGCTAGATTCAGCTCCCATTCAATATGAGCTGGATTGTATGCTGAGCAGTTTTAAGTAAAAAATGTTTAAGACAAGTGAGTACAATCAGTGAAAACAAACTTCCATGTAGAAATGTTTGTTTAAGACTGTCTTAAATCTATTTGTTTCAACCAAAATATAAACTTAACGTCTTTCCAGACAGACTGTTTTGATGCAATTTGAGGTCAGTTCTTGCCATTGAAGTTCTGGGATTATTGTGTGGAAAAAGCTATGAGAGGTTGTCACGCAGAATGTACCAGATCAGGCTATTCATCCAAGTCTTATGGTGGCCATTACCTTAAGTGTCAGAGGGAGTTGGAAGGTGTAGAGGCTCTCATAATCCTGTTGTAGCACTTCAGTGTGACTCTGAAGCATAAGACTTGGATATAATCTTGTCTTGCATAACTAAACACTTTATCTTTGGCAATTAAAATAATCCAGCCCTGTTATTAAATGCAGCCACAGTATTTAACTTTGGCCTCCTGCAGTCTTATATTGACAGCTTTGTGTCTTGCTTCTCCCTGGAGTTAATGCTTAAATGGGCTTGTAAATATTTATTCTGTCTTTCTTAAGCAATACATGTGTGATGCTTATTTATATACTGGTGTGATTACTTAACTCCAAACTACAAATTCTTTCTCTTTGAAGATCCAGTAAGAAAACTCTTTTTGGTTTATCCTGATTCACTGTACACATTATATTCCAGGGTTCATTCAAGAAGATTATCTGAGAGAGCTGCTGACGACAATGGGAGATAGATTTACAGATGAAGAAGTAGATGAGCTGTACAGAGAGGCACCAATTGACAAAAAGGGAAATTTCAATTACATTGAATTCACACGCATCCTTAAACATGGAGCAAAAGACAAGGATGATTGAACAAAATATCAGACACCTGCAGCTAGCTCTAGTTTTCACTTGTGTTTATTTTTGAGGGTTTTTTCCTGGTAGAACCTGTTGCATGCATCTACCTTTTTGAAGCTTTTGCCTTTCTCAGTATATTTATCTATTCCAGGCCATTCTGGCATATTTGCACCTGTGTAATCAGACTGGATGTGGGGGATGATATTGTAGTGAAAAGAATCTGGGGACAAAGATCAATGAATTTGAAGGCCCAGGAAAAAGTCTCAATGTTTCTGGTTTAGCTGGATTTTTACATTTTTGTAATAAAAATGTCCTTTTGAAATAAAGATTGCAATATATAAATAAAATACCTCAAACTGTTTTGTGAAGTAACATTTTCTTATTACTAAATGTCTTAATTTTTAAAAGCATATGTACCTACTCTTGATATCTGGGTAAGACTCAAGATGTTAGTGAGTTTACAGTTTATAAAACATTTGCATTAAGTACTGTCTCTTCACACTTAAGTGAGCAGGGATATTCAATTTTATAATATTGTGAAAAGTACTGGTAACTAAATTTTAACACTCACAACTAATGGCTTTAGTCTCTGAAGGGGAGTCTGGCTGGTGTAGGCGTAAGCAGAATGGGTGGGGAAGACTATTGCAGTTGGGCAGCAACCAATTCTTTCTTCCCTGAATTGTGCTGCTGATGTAAACAGCTTTCATGATTTTTGTGTGTGCATGCTGATTAGCCCTTATTTATTTTCCTTTACTACAAGGGTGAGAGCGTTTGGAAAATTGTAACTTGGAGAACAGGAATACAGAAGATAAGACAAGCATGATGCTGATGATTCAAGTAGGAGGGGACATATTTATATTTTCATTGTGCCTACCTTCCTCCTCTCCCGCCGCCAATAACTTGTTCTAGACTGCAGTGTCTACACTACCACTACTGAATGACTGCATTTTAAAAACGATATATTGCTATACAGGCCCCTTGATTTCATGTACAGCTGCAGCATGATCAGAACTCACTTTTTCTTCAGCTACACATTCTTAAACAATTGTGCTAATGTTATGTGATGAATTTTAAGGATGACCCTTATCAATTAAGTACGTGTGCTGCTGTCATGTTCTAAAAAGTAGGATGCAAATAGTTAATCATTTATTACATTTCTTGCCCGTGCACAGCCCCCACCTTCTTGCAGGTCATCTTTCCTTAGCCACCAGTTGGAATGGATTTCAATCTGCTGCCAGTCCCCTACTTCATTAACCTGGTCCCAGGACTGTTTGTGGAATCCCATTGCACTCCCCTTGTATGAGGGTTAGGGGAGTGGGAATGATGGGGTTGTCTCCTTGATGTCAGACATTAGGAACCCCAACACCTTTTTTCAGTTCCTGTAGTAGATGTCTTCATTCTCCTAATCCACTTCCAATTCTGATTTATCTGTGAACCAGACTCCTATTGAATGCTTATGTGCACAGGTCACCTACCAAGTTGCAATAAAATATTTTTACAACCTAATCTATCCACTGACTCATGGGGCAGCTAAGGGGAAGCTGAAAACGCCTATCTACCCAGCCCAACCTGGCACTGAGAGAGAAATTCCTTCCCATTCCCCAAAAAGGGGGACACATGATGCTCACAGCAAGGCCCAAAAACTCTGCTTCTACTCTTAATTCCGGAAGGTGGAAGATTTTTCTTTCCGCTGCAGACTAGTCTCTTGTCTTTCCCACTCCGCTCCTTGTATGCATGGGAGCCAGTACGCTTCTGCCTACCTCCTCAAGTCTGTGACGGGTGAAATCCTTAGTGTCAATAGGTTTTCTTTCCACTGCTGGCCTCTCATGTCTGAGGCAGGGTGGGGCACTTGTGGAGTGTAGAAGTATAGTACTGCCCTCTTACTACTTGCAGGAGCTCTGGACAGAAGTACTTACTCTTCTTGGTATTCCACTTCCTCTAAAGCAGGGGTTCTCAAATGGGGATTGGGACCCCTCAGGGGGTTGCAAGGTTATTACATTGGGGGTCATGAGCTGTCAGTCTCCACCCCAAACCCTGCTTTGCCTCCAGCATTTATAATGGTGTTAAATATATTTAAAAAGTGTTTAATTTTGGGGGGGGGGGTCACACTCAGAGGCTTCCTATGTGAAAGGGTCACCAGTACAGAAGTTTGAGAACTACTGCTCTAAAGCCTTATTCTTGCTAAGGGTTTTTAAGTGGGGAAGAGGGAACGTTTTAAGATGAGCATGGCACTGTGAAATAATGTATGTCCACAGTTGCTGTTTCATATAATGTAGAGATTCCTTTCTCTAATATTGTTGGTGTTTCTAGCATGGCAATTCCTGGAGATGATCTGTTTCTTTTTTGTAAAATACGTAGTTTAAAATAACATTCAACAGTTTTGCCTCAATTTTTCTGGGTGGTCTTTTCCCCCCTCTATGCTTTGATTAAAACCAGTTATTTCTACATTTCCTAGTGTATTTTTATCCAAGTTGTAACTGGCAGTCTGCCCGTATTCATTGCTTTTCTTGATTGTTCTGGGTTTGGTTTGGTGTTTCCTACCTAGCTGGATAGTCTGTCCTTTAACAACAATGTTGCCGTTCCAGACCATCCAGCCAACTCCTCCTCCCCAGTAGCTGGTTTCCAATTGTCCCAGCGCTGCTCCGCGTGGCTGCTATGGCACGCCCTGTTGGAATATCAGTAAGACCTCAGTAGCAACACATTTGCCAAATATGCAATAAATTCTTTCCTACAACACCCTGACAGGGATGTTGCAATTAGGGGAAACAATCACTTGGACCTTTAAGAAACAACAGCAGAAAACACATTTAAAAAGTGTTTTGTAACATTAAAACTAAATAATAAAAACCCAACAACCTTGACTAGGGCATCATCCTTTCAAATTTAAACAACTGTCTGTGTGTAAATAAATATATAATGCATATAACTTCACAAATTGTAGACTTCATTATGCTTTCGGTTGTTCGTGGATGTGGAGGCTCACCCTACGGGGGAGGGATAGCTCAGTGGTTTGAGCATTGGCCTGCTAAACCCAGGGTTCTGAGTTCAATCCTTGAGGGGGCCATTTAGGGATTTGGGGCAAAAATTAGGGATTGATCCTGCTTTGAGCAGGGGGTTGGATGAGATGACCTCCTGAGGTCCCTTCCAATCCTGATATTCTATGAGAAAAGTGAGTTGAGATCCACATCTGTTTTCTTCTACGTGACTTTTCTCGGCCACATATAATAATGGGTGTCTGTCTTAGCAGTGGGTCTTAAAACTAGTCATATGATAGACCTCCCAATATCTAAATCCCTCACACCTTATGTTTGAATTAATATTAGAAACTATTAATTTGGGAGACCATCACACACGAATTTAACCATGAATTCCAAAGGCTAAATAGTATTTCATACAATTGCGCTAAACATGCTCATAGTCTAAAAATAAGCAGTCACTATACCCAATACAGTAACAAAATATTCATAAGCATGTGATCAGTATACTTACAAATAGGCCAGACCTAGGAAAAGATCTCATTCTGGTGTGCTCCAGCATGATCGGGTTGGGTCTCTCAAAGAACCTTCAAAGTCATAGTTCTATACCCTTTGCTAACTTCCAAGCTTTAGCAGAAATCCAGTCCAAAGCAACTTATCCTTGCTACTTTCCCTTCTCCAAGGCCTTCCTTTCTGATCTCTTTCCCTTCTTGCTGACCAACAGCTTTTTCATTGCATTTGCGTTCACGTAGGCTTTACTTTTAAGATAATATGGGTGGGAAGATCCATGGTGGCTCCTTTTAAGACAGATTTTTTTCTTATTTAAAACCAGCTACAGTCACTGCTAGCAGTCAGAGGCCTTTTTAAAATTTTCCTTATCTCATTAATTATTCTTTGAACCAGACATCCTCCCTACTCCATTCCTTCTGGCCTTATAACATTATTTTCAAGGCCTTCCATCTACTTGCTAGCAATAGCCTTTCTTTACAACACATATATTTCCTTAACCAAACTTCAGCTAACTCTAATTCTTTAATTTCATATTTATTCTACACCTTAGCTCCTGATATGTTCCATTTGGCAACAAGTAGGTAAGGAGCCTATGGATTTATCTCATTCTATCAACCAAGATTTTGGAAACCACTGCCTTAGAATTAGTATCTGTCAAGGTTCTTTATATCAAACTGAAAAGCACATCATCCACCTCCACCTGGTATGTTTGCCCACTTCATAAAGAGCAGAACTTGTGCTGTAGGTTCTCTTGTGCTGTGATGAATATTCCTCTGATACCATTCTCTATCATGGGTCTTCTTAATATAAAGGCCTGGTAGCCAATGTTCTCATACAACCTGCATTTCGACAAACTGCTGCTCTGAATTTTCTGGAGCCCATTGCAAAACAATGGTTTTGTTGCTTATGCCTTTTATGCCTCCCTTTCTTACAGTGTTCATAAAATTTTGTATATGCAATCTGTAAGCATCTCATGAGGAAGACATTTGTCACTGATGAGGAACTTCCAAAGATGTTGCTGTACTACTCATGCTTCCCTTCTGAGTTAAAGTTTGCCTAGCACCCATGCTGTAATGAAAGAGACTGACCAGCCTGCAAGCAGGCACAATACCATCCCAAAGCAAGGTTATCAACATAGGCAGCGAAGAGACCATATAAGAGCATCAGATGCATTTGTAGCAAGCTAGCCAGGAATGTCTAAACAGCTGAAGTTGGATTCCTGGGGTCATGAGGATGTCATTACTAATCCACTTCCAAAAATAAAAAATAACTTGTTCAGTCCCTGAAGCAGAGTTTGAAACACTGACAATTTGGGTTTAGCATTGTGTAAGGAGTCAAAAAACTTGGAAGATACCAGCTTAACCTACTTTGAATTCTCCCATAGTGCTCCTATATAATGGTCTACATATTCCACACCAAACTAAGTTTCTGCTGAATGGTTGTTCCGGTCTTTTGCAAGCTGACACACATTTTATTTAGGAGAGTCTTAAATCTGCACTGACATATCCGTTCTCCATGAAGTCCTGTTGAAAAGTGCAGTGATTTATTTTATATGACAGATTTACCCTGAGTCTTTACATCTATGAAGGTCAATCTATTCAAAGAGCCAGTAAAGCTTCATGGAAAAATCTGAAAAGCGTTCTGTTTAAAGATAATACTGCTGATAAATATTTCCTGTATTTCTTTCTCTCTGATTATTACTGGGACTATGTGCATGAACACAAGATCTTTGTTCCTTAAGGCTACATCTGCTCCTGCTACTAATTTTGAACCTGAATTAATAATATATTCATACATATAGTGCTTACAACATTAAAATATTTGACAAACATTAAATCCATCATAATACACTATAACAAGTTACTGATGTCATAGAAGTGATAGCATTATTTTGAGGTACTTGTGTTTTGTATATACAGTGAAGGAGGAGGAAATCTGTTTTACTGCAGATCTGAGGATTAGTTCTAGGTTGCTTTCAGATGGCTGGGTTCATAAATTAGCACCATAAATTAAAAGGAGAAAATGTGACTAACAGGCCAGATCCTCAACACTGAAATCAATGGTGCTATTCCTGTTTACACCTGATTCAGTGTGCCGTTTTGGGAGGCTGAAACTGGCCTGCAGCATTCTCTTTTAGTGTTGCCAGAAACCTATGATGAGGTAAATCCAGAGAGGAACACTTAATCAGACACCACATCATTATCCATTTTTATCTTACAACTTTTGCTTTCTCTAATGGTAAAAATGGAGCAGTTAAGTGGGAAAGAAAGACAAATGTATTAAGTAAAAATACAAAAGCAAATTAACAGTCAGGTAAAGAAACAGCAAGCATAAGAAACGTCTTCCAGTTTGTGAGCTAATCATTTATGAAGTATATGTTTTGTAATGTCAACACTATATCACCCCACAAGTGGTGTGATTTTGAAATGGCCCCCCCAACCAACAAAGCTTCATGGGCACCATTTCACAATAAATATTGAACAAAATAGTCTAATCTTTATCCTGAAAATCTAAATGAAAACCCTACAGTATTTTTTACTTTTTATTGTTTAAACAAAAAAAAAAAAATTTCAGTCCTATTGGCTCCAACCAAATTTTTGTTTTCTTGCCTGTTGTTTGGATATATAATATCAAATATGTATGAACACTGATTCAAGACACAAGGATAGGCCATGATCTGCAAACATTCGTGCATGTGCTTAACTTTTACTTCATAATAGAAAAAGTTAAGTATGTGCATAAGTGTTTGCAGGATTAGGGCCTAAGTTTCTTCTTTAAGCTACACCTGTCCTTATCAATATACACTTGTTTACTTCTATAAGATTTTTAAGACCACAGATTTTATCCATATTTACCTTTAATACTGGTATGAAAAAGGTGTAATAGGCAAAAGATTTGATTGCAAAAAACTGAGGCAGAAAAACAATAAATGGAGTCATGGCTCAACCGGCACCATAATAAATTATACAAAATAGAAACATTAAAGGATAGAAATTATGGGGAAACCAACTTAAAAGTCATGGGTGGTTTCCATAAGCAAAGTTCCAGAAATAATAGCTAGATTTCAGAAGATGGGTTTTCCGAACTGCACAGGAGCCATCAATGGCCCCCACATCCCTATACTTTGCTGACAAAAAGGGGTGAATGACTATGGGAACCAAAAAGATTACTGTTGACTTGTTCTGCAAAGATTAATGGACCACAGAGTAGGTACTCATGAATACCAACGTGGGAAACAATGGAAAGGTTTATGATGCTGGGGTGCTGAAATTAAGATTGTACTTGAAGGGGAAAGAAGAGACCTTATTCCCCAGAAACTATATAGTGCTCTACAGTGTGTGAGTGCCAACATTTTCAGTATGTAGAGTTGCTACAACTTAAATAATTTTTACCTAATCAGAGATGTAAATGGACATTTTAGTAATAATCCATTCCGTTTACATTTTTTCCTTTTATTGTATATCAAGACACTGATTTATGAAAAGAATCTTTATCAATCATTCATGGATCATCTTTTCCTGTTTATCCATACAATTAAGTCAGGCTTCCTTTCCTGCCATTACAGCTATCACTTTAATAGGCTGTCATATATAGTCATGAGAAAAGTTTAATAATGCAACTGATGAAAATGAAAGAAGATGCAGGAAATGAGATCTGATAACAAGGTACTGGCGATGTATTTTTCTAAAATAACAATGGTTCAGAATTCATTTTTTTATTATTCCTATTTTCAACATTGTAAACCATCTACAACTTCCTCAAACCCAGACTCCTCACACTCTGTGACTTGAATATGTAAAATGTAAATTAATCCAGCCCTCGAGCACATTAGAAAAATTCCAAAAATCCAGAAGCATTTGGGTCCCAGACTAATAACTTCCCCTGACCACATTTCAGTCCTCAGCCTCAGGAGGGTAGTTACATTTGAACCAATCCTACCACTTCTTCAAGGGGCTGCATTAATGGGATCATGAACTCCATAAAGGCAATTGCAGAGGGGGGGGGAAATGAATTTGTGCCCTTTTTGTTAGTTACTTTTATGATGTATAAAGCTAGCCTAAAAAGGGGGTTTCTGCTTATTTTTTACTTTAGAAATATTAGGAACATCATCTTGTTTATGCTGCGGATCACTGTTGGGAGACCCAGAGATGTGAACTTGGATCATCCTCAGCACTTAAATTGAAAAGAGGGAGGAAGGGTTGACTCTTTATCAAAGACTTTAACAAAGAGGTCTTATCTTCCATACCAACAAAACAAACAAACAAACAACCCCAAATAACAATAAAAACCACTTGTCCTCTCAGCTAATCAGGTTTCATTATCCTAGTATCTGTGATGTCATAAATCTGCTAGTTCTCTAATCATCCATAAAGACTTCCAGGAAAAACAGGGTAGATAAGACCTGAATTTTTAACGTAAAACAAAAAAACAGAAAAACATAATTTTTTTGAGGAAACCTTCATTTAAACAACATATAAAACCAAAAAAAGGTTACAGCCCCACTTTTTTTCTTCTGCAGGTCAATTGTAAATCCTGCTGAACTTCAGTTTTGGCCTCCAACCACTAAAATCTGGCTCCCTTAGTTTTCTATAAGGTTTTCATTTGGCATCACCAGCGGGTGGTCATTTGGCCATGCGCATCACAGCAAGCACTCCTTTGAGTCACTTCACTCAGGCTGCTGTGCGGAGGGTGTGAGGCTGAGAGCAGGCCTAGATAGGGTTGCCAGGCATCCGGTTTCTGACCGGAACACACAGTCAGAAAGGGACCCTGATGACTCCGTTATAAGTCTGAGCCGTTAAAAGTCTAGTCGGTCACCCACCGCGGGGCTATGGCAAGCTCCCTGTCTGCCCTACTTCCATGTGGCTCCTGGGAAGCTGCCAGCATCTCCCTCCAGCTCCTAGGCATAGTGGCTGCCACGGGGGCTCTGCATGCTGCTCCTGCCCAGACTGCCGACTCCACAGCTGCCATTGGCTGGGAACTGCGGCCAATGGGAGCTACAGAGGTGGCGCCTGTGGCCGGGGACAGCGCTTAGAGCGGGGGTTAGCAACCTTTCAGAAGTGGTGTGACAAGTCTTCATTTATTCACTGTAATTTAAGGTTTCACGTGCCAGTAATACATTTTAACGTTTAGAAGGTCTCTCTCTATAAGTCTATATTATATAACTAAACTATTGTTGTATGTAAAGTAAATAAGGTTTTTAAAATGTTTAAGAAGTTTCATTTAAAATTAAATTAAAATGCAGATCTTATCAGTTTAGTGTGATCCTTGCCCTTGCTTTTCCTTGCTGAGTTTTCCAATGTCTGGCACGTATTTGGATACTTTAAGCTGCACACAGGCTTCTGAGTGATCAGTTGTTAACCAGCTCCAAGAGGGACAGAGGACAGATTTCATGTGTGAAAATACCTGTTCGCACAGGTATGTGGATCCAAATGCTGAAAGCACTGCAAATGCAATTTTCTTCAAACAGTTAAATTTCACTGGCAGGAACGTCCAGCAGGTCAGAATAGAGGCCCCATGATCTCTCTTGGTATCTTCAAGTGCACTCCACAGATCTCCAAAAACTTTGATGCCCACAATTCTGAGCTTTTTAACTGAATGAGCTGCATTTTGAAATCTTCAACACCCATCCACTGAAATACAGACAAATCCAAGTCGCTTTTGTTGAATTTTTCAGGTTTAATTAGAAAAGAAAGCATTGGGCCAAATTGCTGGAAAGCTTGTAATCTGTCAGAAAATTCTGATTCCAGCTCTTGCATGTACATTCCAATCTCATCGACACTGACAGTGCAACGTGTCTATAGCTCTTTTATGTGTTGGAAGTAGCGGAAAGTCGAAGTTCAAATATCCTGAGAAAAAACTGCTAATTTTACAACAAATGCCTTCCAGGCTTCATAAGGATCCAGAACCGTTTGCCCAGCAGCCTGGAGACAGAGGTTGAGTTCGTTTCGGTGAGCGGTGATGCCAGTTAGCAACATGAGCTTACACACCCATTTGTCATCATCCAGTTTGGGGTAGTTTTGTGCTTTCTCCAACAAAAAGGCCTTGATTGCATCAAAACAGTTTACAAAGCACAACAAAACCTTGCCACGACTTAGCCACTGAATGTTGCTGTGAAGTGGAATGTCGTTAAAAGCACTGTCCATCTCTTCTAGCAGTGCTTGAAATGGTCTGTGAGTCAAAGCAGATCGAGCAACAAGGAAATTCACAATTTGCACCACTGTATTCATCACATTATTAAGCTCTGAATTAGAAATTTTAGCACACAGGTTTTCTTGATGGATGATATAGTCAAATTTGACTGTCGGGCGGCCAATTTGATCTTCAAGTAACTTTACCAATCCCTTCTGTTTTCCGACCGTGGAAGGCGCACCATCTGTTGTCACACAATATTTTTCTGATGTCAACTCCTCGTTCTTCAGAATGGTTTACAAAACTTTCCACTATATCTTCCCCTTTTGTTGTGCCATGCAGGGGTTTTAGGCAACAAAGTTCCTCTTGGATTTCATCGGAAGCACAATATCTTGCAACAACTGCCAAACGTGGAAAGTCGTTTATATCCACGCTGTCATCAGCTGCAATGCTAAACACTGCTGTGGATGAATTCAAACTGGAACAGGTACAGAGAAGGGCTACTAGGATGATCCGAGGAATGGAAAACCTGTCTTATGAAAGGAGACTCAAGGAGCTTGGCTTGTTTAGCCTAACCAAAAGAAGGTTGAGGGGAGATATGATTGCTCTCTATAAATATATCAGAGGGATAAATACTGGAGAGGGAGAGGAATTATTTTAGCTCAGTACCAATGTGGACACAAGAACAAATGGATATAAACTGGCCATCGGGAAGTTTAGACTTGCAATTAGATGAAGGTTTCTAACCATCAGAGGAGTGAAGTTCTGGAATAGCCTTCAAAGGGAAGCAGTGGGGGCAAAAGACCTATCTGGCTTCAAGATTAAACTTGATAAGTTTATGGAGGAGATGGTATGATGGGATAACATGATTTTGGCAATTAACTGATCTTTAACTATTCATGGTAAATAGGCCCAATGGCCTGTGATGGGATGTTAGATGTGGTGGGATCTGAGTTACTACAGAGAATTCTTTCCTGGGGCAAAGGTCACTTGCTGGAGGATTCTCTGCCCCTTGAAGTCTTTAAACCATGATTTGAGGACTTCAATAGCTCAGACATAGGTGAGAGGTTTATTGCAGGAATGGGTGGGTGAGATTCTGTGGCCTCCATTGTGCAGGAGGTCAGACTAGATGATCATAATGGTCCCTTCTGACCTTAATATCTATGAGTCTATGAGTCTTTTAATGCAGTCGTCTGCTTTTCATTAATGTTTTCTGCCATTTCGCTTATGCGTCTCTCAACTGTTCTGGCAGAGAGAGGCCGTTCTCTTATTCCAGATACAATCGTATCTTTATTTGGCAAATCATTGAACAATAACTCCAAACTGCTGAGAAAAACTTTTTATATATTCCCAATATATAAACGGGTTTCCGTTTTTTGCAGTGCACTGTGCAATCTTGTAACTTCCTTCTGTAGCTTGATTTTTACTTACACTTGAGCATTTAAAAACATTGCTTTGCTTCTCATATCCTGCCACTGCCTTTTTGATCGATTCAGTCTTGACTGCTTCATCAAGAAAGGTTTTCTCATCCTTTGTTTCAAAATGTCGTCGAACACTTGATGTGCAACAAACACTTTCACAACAGAAAGCACAAACAAAAGAGGTCCTTCTTTTGAATAAATCCAAATGTGTCTGTCCAAGAAGGCTGAAATGAACAGACATCTAACTTTGCTTTCTTAGGAGCTGGCATTTTGTCAAATGTACCCCTCAACTCACAGTGGAAAAAAATAATCTCGACAGATGGCAACCACAACGTCAAACATAGTGCGCTGTTCCCACATGGCATGGTATAAGCAGCAAATCAGGACTTAAAAATATCCCAGTGGCGCTGGAACAATTTTTAAGGTGGGGGTGCTGCACTGCACCCCCTCTTGCCCCTGTCTGCACCCATCACTGCCCCAGGCTGGGGACAGCGGGCCACAGCTGCGGGCAGCTGCAGAGCGCCAGGCCGAGGCAAGGAGCATAGCCCCAGGCCGGTGGCCGGTACCCCAGGCCAGCAGCGGGCTGAGCGGTGCCAGCAGATGGAACCCTCGTTGGCAGGGGGCAGGCGGACGGAACCCCAGGCTGGCAGCAGTGTGCCACTGAAAATCAGCTTGCATGCCAACTTTAGCACGCGTGCCATAGGTTGCTGACCCCTGGCTTAGAGCCACCTGGCCTTGCGTCTGCCTAGGAGCCGGAGGAAGATACTGGCAGCTTCCTGGGAACCGCCTGAGGTCAGCACTGCCTAAAGCCTGAATGCCGCACTCCCTCCCACACTCTAACCCCCAGCCCTGAGCCCCCTCCTGCACCCCAAACCCTCATCCCCGGCACCACCACAGAGCCTGCAGCCCCATCTGGAGCTGTCACCCCCTCCCATACCCCAGCCCGGAGCCCCCTCTAGCACCCTGAACCCATCATTTCTAGCCCCACTCTGGAGCCTGCACCCCCTGTCCGGAGCCTGTACCCCCTCCCATACCCTAACCCTCTGCCCCAGTCTGGAGATCCCTCCCACACTCCAATCTCCTTGGCCCCAACCTTCAGCCTGGAGCCCCATCCTGCACCTAAACTCCCCTCATCTCCAGCCCCACTCCAGAGCCCTCACGCCCTCTCACACCCCAACCCCTTACCCCAACCCGATGAAAATGAATGACTGAGCAAGGGTGGGGGAGAGCAAGCAATGGAGGGTGGAGGAATGGAGTGAGTGGGGGTGGGGCCTCAGGGAAGGGGTGGGGCCATGTTAGGGTGTTCAGTTTTCTGCAAATAGAAAGTTGGCAACCCTAGGAAGGGCGCTGGTGCAAGCCCCGAGCAGCAGGGCAGCTGGGGCATGCAGCACCCCAGGGTTCTGTGGACAGCCCCCAGTACAGCCTGTGAGGCCTGGCTGTGTTCAGGGTGTGCCCTGGTGTCACCTCACCCACCAGGACCCCCAGGGGGAGTGGGGCAGCTACAGGGTAGGAAACTACCCCATGTGGGAGCCAACCCATCCCTTGCGTGGCCAACTGTGGTGGGTGTGTTCCTGAGAGTGCAGCTCCTGGGAGTGCCTGGGTAGCCAAACAGCTCCACTACTTTCCTTACAGAGTCAGCTGCTGCCCCTCGCAGTTACAGAGCTGAGCTTGAAAATGTGACCTGAGCGCAGCTCTTGGGCTCCAAATGGGCAAACAAGAGACCCCCACCATTCCCTTTATTAAAAAAAAAAACAACCCTCATGGTTTTAAGCCAGTCTCCTGATTTGGCAGGGAGGGCTGACTCATGACATGACATCGCCTTCATGCATGTAAAAGGTTGCTGTAAGGAGGAGTGTGATAAATTGTTCTCCTTAACCACTGAGAACAGGACAAGAATTTATGGGCTTAAATTGCAGCAAGGGAGATTTAGGTTAGACATTAGGAAAAACTGCCTAACTGGAACAAATTGCCTAGGGAGGTTGTGGTATCTCTGTCACCGGAGGGTTTTAAGAACAGGTTAGACAAACGCCTCTCACCAGTAATCTTAATACTTAAACCTGCCCCAGTGCAGGGGGCAGACTCAATGATTTATAGAGCCCCCTTCTAGGCTTACATTTCTATGATTCTGTTTCAAACAGGTGAGGTTGGCAACAACACCCGCCCTGCAACTGCAGGGGGCGCCAGAGCAAGCGGGGAACTCCATCGCCCCCGTGCGGCCGCTACCGCGCCCGGCAGGGCAGCACAGCTCCGCCCCCTTCCTGCGCGGACTATATGGGGTTGTGCGCAAGCGCGCTATAGGGTGGGGTTACCTGTGTACGAGTCCTCGCTAGCCCCGCCCCGTGCAACGCAGTGAGCGCACAGGACTGCACCATCACATCAGCGAGGGGGGGGGAGTAAAGGTTCGAACCATCTCTGCCGGGCGGGGGTCGTGAGCAGCAGAGTCACTGCGGAGCAGTCACGCTCCCCTCTCTACAGTGTGCGGCGCGGCTGCGTCCCGGGCCCTTCTGACGCCCTCTCCTCGTTGATGGTTTAGCCCCTGTGTCCCCCGTCGCCCCCCGCTGGCCGGGCGGTGGTTCGCTCCGGGACCGTGCTCTCCGGAAGTGTTGGGGCAGTTAGAAGCGCCCCTAGTTTCTGTCAGTTCCGATTGGACCCGAGTTTCTACGGCAGCCGCCAGGTGAGGCCGCGTCGCGCGGCCCCGGTGACAGCGCAGGGCCCGGGCGGGGCGAGGGGTCCCTGCCTAAGGCTCTGGCGGGCCCCGCCCGGGAGCGGAGAGCAGCTCAGGGCCGGTCTCCGCGCCGCACCCCCGGGCCGGGCCGGGCCGGGCCCCGCCTCGCCCAGGGGAGGCCCACGGGTCCCTCCTTCCGGGGACCAGGCCCTGGCACGCGCTGCTGCGCCGACTGTCGCTGGGAACCGCGGGGCGGGCGTTACCCGGGGCCCTGCGCAAACGTCTCGGGCCGACCCGCCCTGGCCGCCCACCCCCTGGGGGCCCGGACAGCCCGCAGTGGGGGCCGCTTCCATCCCGGCCTGCGCCGTTGCCCCTTCAGCTGCGGCACCGCCGGGAGGGGGCGGAGGGAAACTGCTTGCCAGCCCCCTCAGTGTCTGAGAGACGGGTCAGCGCCCGGGAGCTCCGGCCTGTGCGTGCCGGGAAAGGGACTGGCAGGAAACAGCTGCAGAAAGTCATGGCAGGGAGCCGCCCCCCCATCCCCATCCCCGCTGGTGCGATGCTGAGCTGTGCAACCGCTCGCACTGCGCCTCGGTTATGTAGCATTTTTCAATCTGGAAGGATCCGAATAGGCTGCATAAACTGTGTCTACATACCCAGGAGTTTGCTACGCTCGTCACACTGCAGTGCAGCTGTAGGGGAATGTGGTGTGACAAGAGTGAGAGAGCAGTGATGGAAGGGAAATAATGGAATAAAAGAGAGCGGAAAATAGAAGAGGTAAGACAAGGAAAGGAAAAACAAGTATCCCATTCAAAGTGGTGGGTCTAGTTCAGGGGTCAGCAGCCTGTGGCACAAGCTGATTTTTAGTGTCACTCTGCTGCCAGCCAGGTTCCCGGCCGCCAGCCCCGCTCAGCCCGCTGCCGGCCTGGATGGACGGAACCCCGCGCTGGCAGCGGGCTGAGCGGGCCAGTGACCGGG
Source organism: Natator depressus (assembly GCF_965152275.1). Lineage (NCBI taxonomy): Eukaryota > Metazoa > Chordata > Testudines > Cheloniidae > Natator > Natator depressus. The sequence goes on from NC_134235.1 coordinate 83,130,122, forward strand.
ACCCCGCCTGGCAGGGGCCAGCAGACAGAGCCCAGGCCAGCAGCGGGCTGAGCCTCTCAGCCTGCTGCTGGTCTGGGGTTCCATCTACTGCCGGTCTGGGGTTCTGGCCGCCGGCCCCTGCCAGCCGGGGTCCCGGCCGCTGGCACATCTCAGCTCACTGCCCGTCTGGGGTTCTGTCGGGGGGGCCCCCTGTAAATGTAAAATTTATTACTGGCACGCGAAACCTTAAATTAATGAAGACTTGGCACACCACTTCTCAAAGGTTGCCGACCCCTGGTCTAGTCATTGAACTGAAGCATTGATTCCAGAAGAAGTTAATTCAAGCATTAGGAAGTTGTACCACAGGGTGAGATTACTCAAAGGTAAGGGACAGAATATGGGGCACTTACATAGCTCTTCTGTTCTTTGGCATTAGTGGGACATTGGCATACTTTGACCTGCTTCTGAAATGGAACTGTCCTTTTTATTATAGGGTTTAGTGTGCCACTTTATTGATGTAAATACAGCGACCAAACTGAGTGTTGTTTTTTTTTAGGATCTGACTGGTTTTAAACTTGAGTAATGTATTCATGTAGCACCACAAATTACTATTTGCTGTGGAACTGTGGAGTTCAGTTGCTGAGCGTTTTAAGAGGCAGACTACTGATCAGTGCTCTGTTTGCTCCACCTAGTCTCAGATAGTGAGTAAAATGCAGACCACAGACCCACTCCTCATTCAGACTGTGCAAGCACGTGGACCTAGCTATCTTGAGAGCCACTGGGTTTTATAGAGCCATGTGAAAATCCAAGCCAACGTTACATGATGGGGAAGAAGAAATGGGTGTGCACGCAGATATTTACTATTTTTAACTGCTTCCCCTTGTGCCTTTTTGTGCTATCTTTCATTTTAGATATAGCCCCTAATTAGACAATGGGAAATTGTCAAACAGCTGGTGCACTGTTTACACTGGTGCTTTACAGCGTTGAAACTTGCTGCGCTCAGGGGGGTGTTTTTTCACACTCCTGAGCGAGAAGGTTGCAGTGCAGTAAAGAGCCACTGTAGACAAGCCCTCATTTTGATGGGCCTCAAGGTCTATCGGAGCAGAGCTTCCTTTCTGCAGATCCATATAGCACCCCAGTTAAACTTTGGAACGCATCTTACTTAAGGACATGCATGGAAGAGAGAATTCTAAACAAAAATAGCTTGAAAGTGTTTCAGTGGAATTCAGTTTACACTTACTCCTCCCTCCCAAAAATGTGCTTTTTAATAATACTGCAACTTCAAAAAAACCTCCAAATGTTAGATCTGGAACCTGTCAGTTATTCTATCCAGCCAATTCCTTATTTATCCTTAATCTCATCCAGGGGTGAAATTAATTTAAAGAACTTGCTGGTACTCGGATTCCTGAGGAGGGGGCAGGGGCCTTTAAATCCCCAGGCCCTTTAAATCAGGATTTAAAGGCCCAGGGCTAGGGCTGTGGAAGCAGCAGCTGGGAGCCTGGGGCCCTTTAAATCACCCCCTGAGCTCCCAGCTGCAGAGGTGGCTGTGAGTCCTGAGGCTCGGCGGTGATTTAAGGGGCCCGGAGCTCTAGCTGCCGCTACCGCAGCAGAGCCTTGGATCCTTTAAATTGCCAATGGAGCCCCGGGGGTCCAGCAGCAGGGCCCGGGGCTCAGGGTGCCGCTGCCCTCCAGGACCCTTTAAATCGTCCCCGGAGCCCTGTTGCTGGAGCTCTGGGGTAGCAGCGGCGGGCTCCGGCAGCTATTTAAAGGGCCCGGTGTGGTAGAGGCCGCCGGAGCCTCTCCACCACTACCCCAGGACTCCGGGAGGCTCCGAGGTCTATTTAAAGGGCCTGGGCTATCACTGCCTCTACTGCCCCGGGCCCTTTAAATCAACCCCGGAGCTCTGAGGTAGCAGCAGCGGGGCTACAGCGGCAATTTAAAGGGCCTGGGGTGGTAGCGGCGGCAGGAGCCCTGGGCCCTTTAAATCGCCACCCAGCCCCCGCTGCCACTACCCCAGGGCTCCGGCAGCAGGGCTCTGGCGGCGGTTTAAAGGGCCTGGGCCTCCCGCCACTGCTGGGAGCCCCAAGCCCTTTAAACTGCTGCCTGGGGAAGCCAGTCTGCCCTGGTATGGCGCACCGGCTCTTGCCGGCAGGGGTGGCAGGTTTGTAGAAATTTTGGTGGTGCCCAGAACCTGCCTCTGCCCCCCCCCACCCCCAAACTCTACCCCCTACCTGCCCAAGGCTCTGGGAGGGAGTTTGGGTTGGGGAGGAGGTCTGGGGTGAAGGCCCTGGGCTGGGGCAGGGGATTGGAGTGCAGGCTCTGGGAGGGAGTTTGGGGATGGGAGGGGGTGCAGGGGTGAGAGCTGTGGGGTGAGGCTGGGGATGGATTTGGGGTGTGGCTGGGGATGAGGGGTTTGGGGTGTGGAAGGGGGCTCAGGGCTGAGGCAGAGAGTTAGGGTGCAGGGGGGATGAGGGCTCTGGCTGGGGCTGCAGATGAGGGGTTTGGGGTATTGGATGGCTAGGGCAGAGGGTTGGGGTGTGGGGGGATGAGGGCTGTGGTTGGGGGTATGGGCTCTGGGGTGGGGCAGGGCTGGGGATGAGCTTGGGGTGCAGGTAGGCTGCCCTGGGACTGGAGCCAGAGAGGAGGACTCCCCCCAGCCCTCTCCCCACCGGCAGCGGCGAGCTCTGGGGTAGGGGCCCCCCCTCCGGCAGCACACTCATCCCCACCACTGTCACTGCAGGTGCTCCTAGGGCCCCTCTCAGGTCCAGGAATCTCCCTCGCCTCCCCTGTGGTGGGTGCTGGGGGTGGGGGCTGCCATCACATGTGCACCTCGTTCCCTACTGCTTCCCCTCACTGTAGCCTCACTGGGAGTGGGGGATGGGGCTGGCCCTTGCCCATCGTGGGGCAGGTGCAGTGACTGCAGGCAGTGGGGGCGGCTGTACTAGAGGAGGGTCCCACCGGAAAATGAAAGGGTCTGAGGGGGGAGGGCAGCCTGCCATGCCACTAGTGGATGTGGAGCGCTAGGACCCTGCGGCGGCAGTGTATGCAGGGAGGCAGCATGGTGCTGCAGGAGAGAGACAGGCATGCTCTGCTCCGGCACGCGGGGGCAGCAAGGGGGAGCCGGGGGAGATGTGAGGGGGCAGCAGGTGGGACCAGGCTGGGAGACCCGGCCCTGAACATTGGTGGAGCTGGGCCTCCGGGCCCTCAATATTGCTGGAGCCATGAGCCCATATAACTCGCCTCTGCTGCTTGCCGGTAAGCCGTACAGGGGCATAGTGGCTTCCTTTCACCTCTGATCTCACTCCACCTTTATTTACCATGCTCATCCAACTTTAACCTTAACGTTTTCAGAGTTTACAAACTCTACTTACTCTAAAACAGGGTTGTTTTCTAACATCAAACCAATTATTCAGTTTGTAAAAATATTATTCTATTCCACCAACCTGCCATCATATTAGAAGCCATTGAGCTCCATTATAACTGATGCACCTTGGAAATATATTCCTTCAGTATTGTCATTGTACATTTAATAATCTTGGATAGGATACATTCTACAGCATATTTTTATTTCAGAACAAAACGAGAACAGAGTTATGGTTGGGTTTGTGTTGTAAACATATTGAGGTGATAGTGACTTGTGAATGATTATACGGCATTGGGGAACTGCTTAAATTACTTAGCACATCATTTCCAGACTGTACAACTTAAACCAAAAAAAACCCAAAATGTTGACTCCTCTCATAAAGCAAGCATGATATTTTTTCATTTTCAAACTGAAGTCTTTTAATGACTTTTTTTGGTTCGAAATCTGGCTGTTGTTCTGTTTTCTTGTATTTTTCTTTTCTTTCTCTCCCTTCATTCCTGATTAAGAAAAAGGGTTCTGGTGATGAGGAATAGGGGAATGGTAAACATTTTTTTTTAATCAGCTAGCTATAAACTTTAGCTGTAAATCATCATTACAGCTGTTATATAAGTTCTAAGTTCGTATTTTAGTCAATGTATTTACTTCCCCCTCCCCCCAGAATCCAATAATCAACATGTCTAGCAAAAGGGCAAAGACAAAGACCGCCAAGAAGCGCCCTCAGCGTGCAACCTCCAATGTGTTTGCAATGTTCGATCAGTCACAGATTCAAGAATTCAAAGAGGCCTTCAACATGATTGATCAGAACAGAGATGGCTTCATCGATAAAGAAGACCTGCATGATATGCTCGCTTCCCTTGGTAATGTTCTCCAGTTACAAAATTATTACTTTCTTGTAAACCATTGTCTCAAATAAGTCTAGTAGTATGAATTTGTTAAAACTTCAATATGTGAGAACTGTGTTGTGAAAGATGACTAACTTCTAAATTCATACAGTGCTCTTTAATTTTAAGAAGTGACTTATTTACTTGTAGGTAAGGATCCCACTGATGCATACCTAGATGCCATGATGAATGAGGCTCCAGGCCCCATTAACTTCACTATGTTCCTTACAATGTTTGGAGAAAAACTAAATGGCACAGATCCAGAAGATGTCATCAGAAATGCTTTTGCTTGTTTTGACGAAGAGGCAACAGGTAAGCGGATGAAACAGCTCTCTTGGGATTTCTGGTTTTTCCACTGTTGTTCAAGCCTAACAGTATAATCTAAATTTGATACATAGATGAGGATCTGTTTGGTATCTTGATAAAACAGGCTCATTTTGGTATCTTGATAAAATGTGGTATGACACAGGGACAGGTGTCCTAACTTTCATGTCCTATCAAGTGATAAGAAACTGATATATCAAAGTTAGGGTGAAGATGAAGATTGTCCCCTTGTCTGTTTCTGTATGAGTATTTGCATACCAGTATTTGTCTCCTACAATGGGACTTCAAGGAAGAACATGTAACTAGGCAATATGCAAACTCCCCAAAATGGAGTATGAGAGATAACTGCCTGAGGAGGAGGAATTCAACCAAAGTAGCAGGTTGGATGGGCAAACGTCAATTTCTGTGGCTTTTAAAATGTAACTGAGATGGGAGGCGGTTAGTTTTTGAAAGTAACTGACTTGGCCCGCTCTCCAGACCCATACATCAACACAGTATCCAAGGCTCTTGTTCAGGCCCTCCTGTTGCATCTTAACTACTGTAATCTCTTCTCTAGTCTTGGTGCCAACCACATTGTCCCCTCTTTAAGTCCCCACAAAATGTCACTTTTCCTGGTTTGTCACTCTGACTACATCACCCCGACTGTGAATTTTCTGGTGTCTTGGAAAAAGGTCATTTCTGTTGTTGCAGAATCACAAATCCATGGGACCCAGGTTGAGAGAAATGAGGTGGTCACACCTCTCAGCTACTTTTTCAAGATTTCTGCTGACTCAGGCAGATGCCATTGTATTGGTTTGCAGTCTCTTCATGTTTCAAAGTTATCTTTGAAACTGCAAGTTTAGAAACTTTTTTTTTTTTTAATGAAAGTTGAGATTCTGGAGCACAATCCAGCAGAAAGGGGTGAATTCAACAGCACTCACTATATTCAGCAAATATAGTCCTTTAAGCCCTTTGGAAACTGGGGTCAAGCCTTCATTAGCATGTTTTGAAATTACATCAGTTTCATACCACCGATGTCATTACATATTACCTTATCTCACAATTGTCTGCTGTAGCATTTTTAATCTCATCTGTGGATGTGCAGTCTGAGCCTTTCAAAGTGTATTGTCCCATTTCAAACACCTATTTTGAAATTGTATTTTTAGCACTTTTTGCCTTTTCAAGGGATAACCCCTTCCTGCTGGAGCCTAGATAAACAGCCCTTCTTTGCTAAGGTCTTTTCAGATGTTAATTGACTTCCCTCCCTCCCTAGGGAAATATCTCAATCCTCGTCTAAAAGAGGAAGTCTGTTCCTAGATGAATTATTTTCTCTCCACAGGTAGTCTTTCTGATTCACTATGCTTACAGTTTAGTATGTATGTCAAAAAAGAGAGCATATCATTAAGGACATAAAGAAAATTCTTACTTAGAAGTATAGTTAATGTCATGCTTTCTATCTTTATTTATTTATTTATTTATTATCAATTGGCTTGAAAGGTGCCTCTGGTTCAGTCCCCCTCCCAGCTAGTAACAATCATTATCTGTAAAGGTTTCAGAGTAGCAGCCGTGTTAATCTGTATTCGCAAAAAGAAAAGGAGTACTAGTGGCACCTTAGAGACTAACCAATTTATTTGAGCATAAGCTTTCGTGAGACACAGTTTTAGTCTCATCTTGAATTGATTCCACAGTCTCCTTTAGCATTTTGCTCCATTGCCTAATTGCATACTTCATTTTTCTTGACATTTAACACACCTTTCCTGCTGAAAGTTGTGCCTATTTTTTCTTTATTGACTGACTAAGATATATAAATGTTCTTTATAATATTCCTTCATACATTTTTGACCACTGTGTTGTTGCCTTTGACTTGTTTTTTCCTGAGATCTGTTACTTTGAACAATGTGTTATTAAGAAACTTATAAAAAGAAAAGGAGTAATTGTGGCACCTTAGAGACTAACCAATTTATTTGAGCATAAGCTTTTGTGAGCTACAGCTCACTTCATTGGATGCATACTGTGGTTCCACAGTAATCCTTTTCTTTTTACAAATACAGACTAACACGGCTGTTACTCTGAAACCAGTCATTAAGAAACTTATAGTTATCTTGAACCATTTTCAGCATTTATCAGTTGTCTCCATCCGCATGCATATGTATGTGTTCTGGGTCGACTAACTACTGTTATCTCAGTTCTATGTCAGTGTAACTCCATGTGGTGAATAATGCCAAGAAAGTATACAAAGGAATGGAGTTTTTAGTGGTGTGAAACTAGAGTAATGCAGTTGTGACCCAGGCTGACTTGATATAGCACATCTTCTTCCCCATTTGTTTTTCTGTCTCCCTCTAAAAAACATGTCATATCCTTCTATATTGTAGTTGTATATACTACTTCTCCATATCTGGTTCCCGGTGCTATTCGGACAATCTAGTTGTATGGGTAAAGTTTGTTCCTCTACTCTTAGTTCTCCCCAATATCTGCTTTGTCTCTGACAGTATGCCCCAAGATCAATTCTAAATTAGTTGTTTTGATTCTTTTATTCCATCTGCCTTAGTGAGGCTACTTTATGGTATACAGTCAGTATCTAATTGAGTCCTGTTACCTTCGCAAACTTTTCCTAGTTTGGTAGCGCTGTTCAGGGTTTTAATCCAGTACAGAACTATTCAGATGGAGGAATTCGGATCGATGTAGATGAATTTCACCACCAAAAAGTCCTGCACTCTTGTGACAAATAATCCCTACACCATCTCCTGTCACTCATTTATCTCTAAATATTCTACCAGTTCTGGGATGCTAATCTGTTTAGTCATCTCCTTCAGTTGTTGATCCAGGTCTGTGAAGTGCTATGATCCCATCCTGAGAGCCTCTGGCCCTGTTAATATGGATGTGGATAATTGAAAGGTTCTCTCCTACTGTTCTTAACGTAGAATACTGGTTTAACCTCTTTAACATTGAGACACCATACAAAGGCTTGTCCATCACTCACTGGTTGTCTGTCTTTTGGTTCACTCTGCTTGTCTGGCTTTCTGTCCTCTGGTCTTCTTTGATGATCTCTGCTCACTGAGGTTATCTAGTCCCTTTGTAAAGCATCAGTCTCTGCAGAACCTGTTTTTTGACATGCTGGTCCTTAATCGTTGTGGTGTCCATTTGTGGTGTACACCTGTCTTGCATAGTCCTTCTTGTAGCAGTCTGTCAGCTAGTTTGTTTGAGTGGTTTGTCTCCAGCTAGAGCTTATACTTTTTCCTTTAACAGGGCAACTACTGTGCATTTGAGGCAATGTAGGTTACTTATCTTGACATCAGGATGTGGCCCATCCTTTGAACTCAGCTGCTGCTGCCAGTTTTTCCCCACACTCCACTTCTTTGTACTTTCTAAATTTCTCTGGGATTATTTGTCAACCAGTGGCTCTAGTAATATCTATTGATAAGCTAACTTAACTTGCTTTTCCGTATCCAAGTCATCTTAACTTCTTATTTTATCCCTGTGTTAATAATTTCCTTGTGTTCTTCTGCTAATCTCTGTTTATCATAAAATAAGTAGCTTCAGTTGTCCCACCTTCCTCCAACTCCTCATAGCAAGCTTTCCTGCCTCCTGATTTAATTTGCTCAGGCTATCTGCAGGTCTCCTCAGTTATAAGCCTCCTCCTGGACATGTGCCACGTATTTTCAGTATCCAAATGAAACTCCCTCTAGCAACAGAACTTGACAGCAATGACAAAGGCAAACGGCTGCTATTTAGTCAGCAGAGGAAACTACTAGGTGTATTTGTGCATCCACTGTAAGGTAAAGTTAAGAAGCAAATTGCACAATAGAGCAGCAGTGTCCTTATTTATTCCTGCCTCAGTTAGCAACGTCTTTGTTCTTCCATTTTAAAATCTCTTTCAAGTGCCTGTACTTCTGTGTACTATATCTCTGTAAAACAGTCCCTCTTTTCATGAATCCTTGTAAATTGTATCAGAACAACTGCCTCTCTGGAATTTGAGAAGATTAGTTTATGGAAGTTTTAATAATGTCATGAAGAGCCATTCTGGTCTCTTGGTGCAAGTACACTCATTTATTGTATGCTATAATAGGCAGATATATATCTATTGCTGTTGGCGTGACTGTTTATCCTATTGTTGACACATCTTTGCATATGAAGAAGTAAAAAATTATCTCTATCCTGATTCCTTGTGTATATTGCATTCTAGGGGTCATTCAAGAAGATTACCTGAGAGAGTTGCTGACAACAATGGGAGACAGGTTTACAGATGAAGAAGTAGATGAGCTATACAGAGAGGCACCAATTGACAAAAAGGGCAATTTCAATTACATGGAATTTACACGCATCCTTAAACATGGTGCAAAAGACAAAGATGATTGAACAAAACTGCAGACATCTGCAGATAACTTCTTGTTTTCACTCATGTTTATTTCTCAGGGTTGGTTTTTTTTTTTTTTTTGGGCGGGGGGGGTTTGCTGGTAGAACCTGTTGCATGCAGTTTAGCTTCACAGCTTTTGCCTTTCTCCATGAATTTATGAATTTCAGGCCATTATGGCACACTTGCACCTCTGTAATCAAACTGGAAGTGGGGGATTTTATTGTAGTTAAAAGTATTTGGGGATAAAGATCAGTGAATGTGAAGGCCAAGGGAAAAAGACCTATTTCTGGATTTTTACATTTTTATAATAAATATCATTTTGAAATAAAGATTGTTATATAAATAAAATACCTCATTAAACCTGTTCTTGTAAAGAGGCCTTTCTAACAATAGGTGGAAGCCTTTTCCCAATTTGATGGTTATATCAACTTTTGACATTTTAGTTCAGAATTAAAATGCTAAGCAGTGGGTTTACAACTTGTACAACGGTAACCTACAAGTCTTCATTTAAATGTTACCGTTCTTGCACTTAAGTTGGGCAGTGACATTACATTTTGTGTAACATGGTGAGGAACCTCCTTTATGTAAAACTCTGGTACAGAGCAAAGGAATGTTTCTAGTCTTGGAAGTCATTTGCTTGGTGTTATGAAAAAATCCTGGAGTTGTGCCCAGTGTTAACTGTACAGCATTTAATATTCTGGTAACTTAGTTTTTTGTGGAATATGTTAGGCTTTTCCAAAGGGAAAATATTCTGTAAATGGAAGATTTTGGCTAGACATGACCAGAACACCGGTTTCATGTTCCTTACAACATCTGCAGGAGTGAGCCTTCTGGCAAATCTCAGACCTGTGGTGGTACTAGGTTTCTTTTTAGTTGATGAAAAATGTTTTCTCCTTTTCCTCTCCTCTTGCCATTCTCTCTCAGAATTAAGCGTTTTGGCTTTGGGGCTGGACAGAAAGTGTGAACTTAACCTAATGTTTCTCTCTCTCTGTTTTTACAATGTTATTTCTGCCTCTTTGGGGCAACTGGGAACATATACATTTTGCTTTCAGAATGAAAGTTGTTTGTTTTGAAGAGAGAGCTTCTGCCCACTTGCAGGGTAGGAAACTTAAAAAATAAATAAATAAAAGGTACAATTATGGAAAAAATATGACATGGGGTTGGATTTATTCATAGCTTTGTATTTGATCCTAGGCCTTCTGTACATTTTAACAGTTTGAGGGGTAAATTTTCTACCCACAAAGATTCTATTAAAAGTTCCTAGAATTTCAGTACACAGGTCCAGTAAACTTGATTCTTTAATCCTTTTCTTTATTAAAAAAAAAAAAAAATAAAAAGTGGGGAGTGGGGTATTTATAACAATTCTTTATCCAAAGCAACTTAATGAAATAATTAGTCTACCATGGCGCTAATGTATGTTTGTTCTTGTGCCACAGTGTAGGGTATATATAATCGTTTTATCCATTATTCTGCGCACTTATAGGCCACAACTTGTGTATTAGACTGTTGCCTTGGGATTTAGCTGCTTGTTGGCTGCAGTTTGTTGGTACAGCCTGGCCTTTGTGTAGAAGGTTGGATTGTAGCATTCCAATGTTACTATGTTAGGACAAACAAAGTGCTCTTTAATATGTTTGCTTGGAAGCTACTATAATATAACTTTTGCTCATGAGCTTTGTGCCTTAAAATTAGGAACCTTATGTGAAACCTTGCAACTGGATCCCTCCAAATGTGGGGGATTGGTGAGTGGGGGAAATTCAGTATCTGAATCTAGGATGGAAAGTGCTGCCCTTTCTGGCTGGACCAAACTACTGAACTGAATACTCCTCAACTTTTGAGGGAAGGTCCAGGTATGAATTTTGCAATATGTATACAAGTCTTATTTAGATTGTATGCCCTTTTGTTGTAATATGCATAACAGTAATAGCAGATTCAACAAAATATCCCCACCCATCTCTTCCAGATTTCTTGAGGTTCAATTTTACAGTCTAGGATACCTATGAGAATGGACGCCCTGCTTTATTTACCAAATTTCCACTTGTTTTACAGTTATTGGTTATACTTCTGGAAGTGAGGTTACAGAACTGACCAGTTGACATTGACTGAGACTGTTTTGCTGGTTCTAGAAAGATTGCTGTGTTGAACCGAATTTTGGGAAAAGATCCATAAGATGGAAATATAACTAGTTTTGTTTAGAGGTAAGTTTGTGGCATTCTAACCGAACTGTCTTAGGTTCCAAAGCTCAGTGAAAATAAGAACTTTATAATGCAAATTAATTTATTTTGAGCTTGGTATTAGCAAAAACAGTAAATATAAAGGGGCTGAGTCCTATAAAGCATTCATCCTAGGATGTGTTGTCTTGGTTTCTTTTGCATTTGATACATTAGTATATTGAGATGGAGTAATAGAGAAGCTGCCTACAGTGAGTAGTCTTAAGAAATTTCTACTTGTTTTACTGTTACTGGTTCTGTTGATGTTTCATATAGGAAGCATCTCATAAGCTTTCTACTGGTTTGAAAGTTGACCAGTTTATAGTGCAACTGCTGTCCCATGTTTGCCAAAAAAGGCATAGTGCTGGAATGTTAACTAAGAGTCCGGTGGCACCTTAAATACTAACAGATTTATTTGGGCATAAGTTTTTGTGGGTAAAATGCAGGTGCATCTGAAGTAGGGTTTTTTGTTTTTTTTTACCCATGAAAGCTTATGCTCAAATAAATCTGTTAGTCTGTATTCACAAAAACAATGAGGAATCCGGTGGCACTTTAAAGATTAACACGGCTACCCCTCTGATGCTAGAATGTTGTGAACTTACTATGGTGGAAAATGCTGTAATTGAAGGTCTTGTCTTTGAGGGTTTTTGACATATTCCCCCACCTGATTCTAGCCTGTGTGTAAGCTTCACAAGTATGGCCACTGATGTAGACTGGCTGCTGTGGCGTCGTTGGTTTTTTTTTACTAGCATGTTGTCTAGTTTAGCTAGACTAGGGTTAGACAGTACAGTGGAAAAGATAGCGGTGGCCAGGGTAAACTAACACTCCCTCTCACTCATGGTAATTCATAGAACCCCCCGCAGAGCTGCAACAGAAGGATAATGTCTCTAAAATCACAAGTCCCCACTGTGATTTTTAAGATGTCTAAGCAACATGATCGTGACCTAGACATGGAGATTTGTTTCATTCCTAGTGTAAAGAAAAAATTAAACCAAAATATTTATTAATCTCACATGCTTGAAATTCATACCACACAATTAGTGATTTCCTATGAGACATCACCTGTAGCATCAGTGTCCCAGCCAACATTTTTATTGACCGTTTCATTTATTAATCCCATTATACGAACAATAGATGAGCCCGTGGAAAAATAATGTTGAATGTTTTATTGTATTAGGAAATAAATGCTATTTTGAGTGCATTCTTGCAGGATGAAAAACTCTTCAGTGGCCTTCAATTGCCAGTGAAATGTCCCAGGGCTCTTCCCTTCTTTTGGAGTGTGACAGCTGCATGGTCATTTTGTTGCTTATTCTTATTACCTACATTTGGAAGTAATGCAGGAGAGCTGCTCCTGCTCCAGAACTGTCCCCAGAAGAGCAGGCAGGAGGGGAGATGGAGCAGGAGAGGGAAAGGTAGAAAAAAATCTGCAACTAAAATGTCTCAAAAGAAAGGGAGGGGGAGTGAAGTAATAGAAAAAAGCTGAAAATAGTAGTGAATGAGACGTGTACTAATACACAGGAGGAAGACTCTAGAAAATGGAAAGGATAAAAAGTCTAGGTTAATTCTTTCATTTAAAAAAAACCTATGAAATTTGGCTATCATCTGAATCTTACCACCTGATTCATTACAGAAAGTTCACACTCACTACATACCCTCTACGGTTTGAATGTTCTAGCACCCTCATTTTCGTTTAAAACAAGTATTATTTTTGACTTGGAACAACATTTAAAAACTATCACTAGGTGGCACTACCATTCCTAGTACTAACTTAGCTGTACAATATAGTCATTACCTTACTTAGTGCTGGACAACACAGAGAAAGATTTGGAAATTCCTTGGGGCAGAGACCATATACAGCAAAACTAACATCAGGATTTCTTGGCATGCACTGAAAGTTCGCTCTAAGTTTAGTCTTTAGGGGAGTAGAAAGTGTTAAAGTAATGACACAGTTCACTTGTATGCTGTTATGCAGTGTGTGTATTTGTTATGTTTGCTAAGGGCCAGATTTCTGAAAGGTGTTTAGGGTGCATAATGGGATTTTTTTAAAAGCATCTAAGCTTAATGCTTTTGAAGAATCTCACTAGGTGCTCATGTGCAGGTTTAGGGGCCTAAATACCTTTGAAAAACTTTCCTTATCTACTCTCATATTTTAAATCTTGAAGCATTCTAGAGATATGGTTAATCTCGGACTAGTAAGGACAAGACCTATACCAGGTGGGAATAAATGATCTCACAGCTGCCTACTGTGGGATTTCTTGAATCTTCCTTTGGAGCATCTGATGCTGTTCCCTGTCTGAGGCAGCCTACTGGACTAGAGGAACAATGGGTATAATACAGGATGGCAGTTCCTATTTCTTGATTAAATGTAATTAAAGCTATTTTAGGTTTGTCATAGCATTTGTGTCACAGATAGTGACTTTTATCGCTGTGATTTTATTAGGGTGGGCCCTGGCCTGACCTCTTCTTTATCACACCCCAGGTTGGAGCAGGCTATTTGGCAGCTCCCAGGCCAGCGTGAGGGTGGCCCTGTCTGCATACTGTGGTGAGAGCCAGCAGGTTGGAGGGGGGAATTAGGATCACCCCATGATGATGTCTGGAAAGGAGATTCCATGCTGAATTTGCACAGCTGCATGGGACACCCCCCTCTCCTCCCACCTTACTTCATTTTATTCACACTCACCCTAAGCAAGAATATTTTGTCATCCATGCATGACTTTAAAAGCATTGTTTACCTGCTTGAAAAGTTCAAGACACGTGAGAGATCACATCATTATCAATATTAAGGGTAATGATTGGGGTTTTAATTTTTTTTCTTCCTCCGAAACCAGCTTAACAGCCCTATCCTGCAATGCTTATTCAGGCACTTTCCTTCCAAAGTCAGTGGGGTCTGCTTAAGGACTACTCTCAAAGGGGCACTTCAGTAATCTGTGTTCATTTCCCATATTTATCTTTACAGTGCCAGTATAATTCCTTCTCATTCCTGCCTTCACCATTCTAGACAGTATCTATTATCCAAAAAATAAATGGTCAGCTGGCTGAGTTCCAGCCTTTAGTCAATAGTGTATTTATTGACATTCCTACACAGTTTGCCCATCTGTCTCTCTGTGTGGCACTTGAGAATCACGGAGTACAAATCTCTTACATATAGCTGACGCAAGAAGGCTATTATAGCTATCTGCATGCTTAAATAATTCTCAGACTTATTTCACGTTTTCCTTCCCAGATACTACGGGGATGAGGGTGATACCGGAACTTAAGTAGAACCAAAGAGAGGTCTTATGAAAAAAATTTTTGAACATTTGAGACATTTTTTGAACTCCTGAAGTGGGTTATTTCTTTACTGGCAAAGAGAGGAGATAGATTGACGATGATTTGCTTTAGTAGTTTTTATACGAGGAATAGTCTGCACTTAGCCCCCATTATTACCTTGAATCAAGGTGGGCTGACAGCAAAGGCAGTGGGAGCACTCACAGTTCACACATGCAGCTCTGCTTTCAGAACTCCAGACTGTAAGATCCTTGGGGCAGTGATTGTGCTAGATGCTACAGACGCAGAGGAAGACAATGGGGCTTTTAGACAGTGCCGTAACAGAAAGACGACGTAATACCTCAAAGGAAGTAATAAGGTATCTGTATTGGAAAAGCTTCAGCCAGTCTCTCTCTCAAATCTGTCACGATGCTGTTTCCAATCCTGGTGTTAGAATGAGTTAGGGCTTTTGTACACAGGAAAACTATTCTAAATAAGCTGGGGTGTGAAAGTCCATATGTTCTTAATAGCTGTTCCTCACTTAGTCTGTGTGTGGACACTCTTATCCAATACTAAGCCTGTGGCTATGCCTGTACCACAGGTGCTACAACACTACAGCTATGTCAGTAAAGCTGTAGTGTCTAGAGAGCGGTTCCCAGCCTGCAGCCTGCATGTGGCCCAATTAGCACACAGCTGCGGCCCAGCTCTATGCTAAAAAAAATTCAAAATTTGGCACTAGTGCTCTGGTCCGGCAGAAGGCGTAGCTGGCTGAGGGGGGATAGCATCTGGCAGTCTGCAGGAGCACTCCTGCCAGCAGGGGGCTGGTGTGTTGCAGGGGACAGGAGAGTGGGTCTCTAGGCAGTGACAGGGTGGTGGTGCTGGGAACCAGGGGCTTGCAGGGGTGTTGCAGCACCCCCAGGTTTTAGGTGGGGCTCCACTCCTGGCCCCATGCCTCGGGTCCTGGCTACCAGCTTACATTGGGTGCTCTGCTCCTGGCCGGGTGGCGTGGCAGGGACTGGGCTCCCAGCTGCCCAGCCTCGCGCCCAGGGCTCTGCTCCTGGCCCTGCTCTGTGGAGGAGACTTTGGGCAAGGGGCGCTGGGCATAGGGGATTTTAGGAGGTTTCGGGGGGGGGGAACTGTGGTTCTCAATTTGCAGCCCATGTAACACATTGTTAGCTGCATATGCAGCTCACAGTGATAAATCAGTTGAGAACCACTGATCTCTAGTATAGACAGTTCCTACATCAACAGAAGGGGTTTTTCCTTCAAAGTAAATAATCCCCTCAACCTGCCACGTGGGGAAGGAAGAATTCTTCCCTCATGCTAGCTGCATCTACACCTGGGGTTAGGTCAGCTAAACTGGTGTTCAGGGGTGTGAATTTTTAATGCCCTTAAGTGCCATAGCTATGTCAGTCTAACTTTTAGGCGTAGACCAGGCCTAGACTATGGAGACTGCAGTGGCATAGCTATGTTGGCGTAGCTATGCAAGCATAATCCTGTAGTACAGATTTATGTTCCCACTTCCTGGTAGTCTCCCAGCCTGGATCCAAGTCTTCTGATTTGCATAGAAGCAAATGTGAGCCTAGTGAGGTGGCAGTGATCTTTGGCAACCAGCTGCAAGTATTCCCCAGGTAACTGCTGCACAGAAGACTGTAATGATGCATGGATGGGTATGAAAAGGCATGCTCGTATGGAGTTATGCTGGGCACAAAGAATGTTAAGTTTTGTTAGGGGCAGGTAAGGACCTGTGTGGCAGTGTATGCACACCCCATACCCCTATGGCCTGGATCAGGGATGCACTGACAACAGTTACAGTCTACCAGATTGTCCTGGGCCTCAACAATCCAGCCCAATGGCCTGAGAAAATAGGGTGGCCCTCAAGCACAGGGCGGCATGGCCTAGCAGCCCGAGTCCATAGGGCGGCCCTCAAGCGCTGGGAGGCATGGCCTAGCAGCCAGTTCTGGGGGCCACCACCAAAGGGGGTGATGGCCAGGGTAGGGGGACTTGGGCTCACTCAAGTCCACTGGGTCCTGACCCAGGGCCCTAACAGTGGCAGAGTGGTCCACTACTGAGTCAGCAAGGAATCCAACTGCAACATACTGACCTTACACAGGTAGATGGTACCACTCACTCCACTTCTCTGAGTCACTTCCTACCTGGCTTCCTGAAGCAGTAGTCCATATGACATCAAGGTCGCCGGGCTCCTCAGCACAGGTAACTCCCTCTAGCTGGTCAGCTGTAGGCAACAGGTCTCCAGTCTGGGTCTCACGATCTCTGGCTCCCACAGGCAAGGGCTGTAACAGCTCCTGGGCTGGAGCTTTCACTAAGCATCCTTCCTCCTTAGGGTTGGGCTGCTTTCCTTTATACTAGCATAGCAGTTGGAGCATGCCCAGCACAGTCTGAGGGGTGGGACTTCCTCTGCCCATAGTGTGGGATTAACCCTTTCCTGCTTCGTGTGGGGTATACACACCCTGTCACAATCTGTTATATCCCCAGCTCCCGTTGTCATACCCATGAGGGAAGAGTTAAGTTGTGTTGTGCTGGCTCTGCATTTCCTGCTTTTCTAGAGTTCATGGTTTTGAAGTCCCGTGTTCTGGAAGGGTATGAGGAGATGAAGGTAGTGCTGTGCGCCATCCACCTCCATGGTTTTGTTCATGAATTTCCCTTGGTTTTGAGAAAGTAGTTGAAGTAATGCAGGGGCCATGATTGAAGAACAGCTTTTGGGGCTTCCTGGGCACTCCTCACACCCTGCAACTACCATCTCCTCATGGACTGAATTGGGCCAGGTCATGCTGGGTCAGAAACCTGATACCTTTTGAGGATGCCATCTTGTTCTCCAGAATCTTAAGGCTAGATCCACAAAAGGAATTAGGGACCTAAATTCAAAATTTAGTCAAAACCACTGCTCAGTTGCCACCTAACCCTCCACTGCTGAAGTCCCCAAAATTGCTGTTGGTGGGCATGTGCAAAGCTACTTAAGTCCTGACACCACCAACCCACTCAGCACCTAGCTCATACCTAAGCCCCAACAGGATCTTCAAACTAGTCCCTCAAACATTCCTCCACCTATCCTGCTTGTGATGCCCAATCCAGTTGGCGTGATTGGGCCCTGCACAAAATGCAGCCACTGGAGGAGGAGGAGGAGGAACTGGTGCAGCTTCACAACACAGTCTCAGCACCTATGTGTGGGCTGCGCACCATTCCCATGCCCATTCTCAAATCTCCAGCTCAGTTTCTGTACCATATCTTTGCCATTTGCAAAGCCCATTTGCAGCTCCCCGCCCTTGTGGTCGGTGTATAGCACTGAAAACATCTACTCTCAGCTCCCCTTCCCATTCTCAAGGCTGTGTTTCTGTGCTATGCTTTGAGCCTGCCTGATCTTGGCTCTCCAGTCCAAGTTTAGCACTGTGTGCAATGCACCAAGCCTTCCCACTTGTAGCTCCCCATCCCCATCACAGTCGTGCGTGTCTTTAGGATGGTCCAAGATTGCCAGTTCTCAACTCCCAATCCTGGTCTCAATGTTGTCTTGCCTCCAAAGTAATGTCAAAATATGTACAACTGAGCATGCCCATCTTTAGAGCAGCAATTAAGACCTAAAGTTGAGATATGGTGATGAGGAAGAAGGTATGTAGAAAAGAGCAAAGTGAACCTTTTGGGATGCCATAAAGGTGGGGCCAGGGTTGAAAAGAGAAATCATTGCAGGGCAGATAGGTAGAGGCAGAACTACCATGGGAAGTAATAGGGGAATGCTGTATTACTATGGAGGTGATTTAGAAGGATGGAGTGGTGCTCAGTGTTGAAGGCTATATTGAGGTCAAACAGAATGTACAGAGAGAAGAAACTAATCAGTAGAAAGGAAGTTGTTAGCAACATCAGGGAGCGTGGTTTCTGGGCTACAGCCAGATTGCTAAGGGTTGAAATCAGTTTGGAATATACCTGTATTGTTTTATGAACAGTCACTGGAGGAACAAAACAAGGATACTTTCTCAATCCCTTTGCTGTGAAAGGGACAGCGTTGAGATGCAGCGGTAAGTACTTAGAATGTCAACCTCAAAAGAATATTCAGTAGAAGGGATTGTAAAGAAGCAACTGTTAAACAGCTAAAGAAGGAAAAATAATGATAGATGATGATGGGAAGACCAGACCAAATGTAAAGAGAGCATGTGGGGAGGGAAACTGGGGGGGTGTCCAAGGTCCCGGCTAGTATAAGGAAGTTCTGATATGAGTCAGAGGGAGGGGAAATAGTAATAGAAACTGGTGGGACACAATAGGATGAGGTGTTTGAAGAGGGGGGTGAAATTTAGATTGAATAAGGAAGCAAATTCTTTGCATGTGCCTAAAGGTAAAGGCTGGGAGGGAGAAGGTGAATGTGGTGGAGAGATAAGAGTTTATTATTTTATTATTTGTATTACCATAGTAATGGTATTGGAAAAGGGAACAAAGATTGTCAGCAACTTCTGAAATCAATGAACAACAGAAATTAGGTTACAGCCGATCAAGAGAGCAAATTAGGCTAGGGTGTCTAATGGGATCAAAGTTTTTGAGAGGACAGTGAGATAGATGGTAATTTTCTGAGTGGTGAGAGAATGCTCAGATATAACTGAGAAGTGGGCAGGGGTGAGAGCATTAGCAGCATAGGGAGCTCAGCAGGGAATGATCAGTGATGAAATTAAGGGCATGGCCTCAAACAATTTGAATGGGGTGAGAGAGAGTACATACTGAGTGAGACTAAAGAAGCCAAGAATGGAGACACAAGATCATATCATACTGAGTTTCAATTAGTTGATTTGGTTCATTGAGAGATTTGCCAAACGGTTAAGAGTTATTTTTACTTTGGTGTTTTGCAGCCAGTTTTAGCTGCTTAGCATTAAAAATCTGACAACCTTTGATAGGGCAGATGTAGGCGACAGGTTGGCAATCAATCAGACGTTTAAATAGCTAAAGAACAGGAGCACTGCATGAATTACTGGTGTCATCCATTTCAACACTAGAGCATTAATAAGACTGACACACAAGGAACAAATTAAAAATAAAATTAATATTGCACCAAAGCTATATTAAATTGTCAAGTACTGTTTTTCTTTCTCCCTTGGCTTTGCTAATTAACAAAGTGTGTGTGTGTGTGTGTGTGTATAATAGCTCTTTCCTTTCTTTCTAATCACCCCTCTTTTCCCCTCCCCCATGTCATTTAGAGACACATCACTGTCCCTTACTCATGGAGTAACCCCTTACTCTGAAAATAGTCCCACTGATTTGAACTCAAATGGTATAACTCACAGGGCAAGGGACTAGTCCACGTGAGGAAGGATGGTAGAATCTAGATCTAAGTGATTAATTTGTGTCTCATGACAAGTAGCTTCTTGGTGGTAGGTTCCTTACATGAATAAGGAAGGAGAGCAGGATATTTAGGACTAAATTATGGTGTCCTGCAGGGGCTTGCTGGAGGCAGGGACTCCTACTCTTGCAGCACAGCTATGCGGGAGGCAACTATAAAACATCTTCACCCACTCCCAGAGGGCTAGTAGCACCACTGGTGCTGAAAATCCTAAAGAGGGATTGTGGATATGAACCAAGAGAACCAGCTAATTCCTGCAGGTCCACGCTGGGGAGACATTCTTAACAGTGATGCTGCTGCTCAGCAAACCCCCCGGTGCACCATGGCCTAGACAGGAACAGTACTTCCTCCACTCCTGACAAGTGTTGAAGGATCCCATGCATCTCAGTGGCTCTTATCTGCGACACACTTAAGCCATGTGTACCCTACACAGATTTGTCAACATAAGGCAGCTTACATGGACCTAACTATGGAGGTGTACCCACTGCAATGCTCTTCCTGCCACTTTAACTCGCCTGCTATGCCAACATAATAAAACCACCTCAGTGAGAGTCGTAGAGCATAGGGCGATGTAGTTAGAGTGACGCAGTGTCACTGTAAACACTGTGTTGCCCAAGTTGCCCTAAGTGACCTCTAGGAGGTATTCCCACAATGCCCACCATGACCACACTGGTCACTGTTTTGAACTCTGTTGCCCTGCAGCCAGAAACACAGGTGACCTCTCCTTTGCTGCTAAAGCCCCAGGAAGTGTTGAACTTGGTCTTCCTGTTTGCTCCGTGTGAAGAGTTCACTCGGCACAGGGGTGGGCAAACTTTTTGGCTCGAGGGCCACATCTGGGTATGGAAATTGTGTGGTGAGCCATGAATGCTCACAAAATTGGGGGTTGGGGTGTGGGAGGGGATGAGGGTTCTGGCTGGGAGTGTGGGCTCTGAGGTGGGGCCAGAAATGAGGAGTTCAGGGTGCAGGAGGGAACTCTGGGCTGGGGCATGGGGTTGGAGTGTGTGGGCTCTGGCTGGGGGTGCGGGCTCTGGGGTGGGGCTGGGGATGAAGGGTTGGCGGTGCAGGAATCCTAGAATATTAGGGTTGGAAGAGACCTCAGTGTTACTCGAAATTGGGCCAGCTAGTAAGCTTAGGGAGGACTAATGTGCTGCTTTCTGCCAAACTCTGGTGGGTCATTTATTATATTGATAGCTAAGCTAAAAGGAAGGGGGGGGGGTGTCACATTCACACTCCCATACTCATGTTCCCAGGACAGGCACAACACTGGAGATGTCAGGATTCTTCAAGGTAAGCGTATGAAGGCAAGTCTTCCCGAGGCACGATGGAATGCAATGTGGCGAACCACTGGCCAGGCGGTCCGGATGAAGGGCCTTCACGGGAGGTACAAGCTTGTGAGTACTCCTGAGCACATGGCCTCTTCCCATTTTAAGGACCTGCTCCTCATGGCCTACGACTAGAGATGACTTGGCCATGTCTGGTTGGTCACACTCCACCTCAGGCAGTGTCCATGCATTGGGCGTGTGATCGCTGCCTAATTAGAGTCCCAGACACCTTGTCTACCTGGGAGCTCTTCTGATCTTCCAGCTGTTCAACCAGCCCATTCATCCCACAAGCATTCCAGGAGGGAGTGGGAGGGGGAAAGCCACTTCACAGGTATTCAAAGTGGGAGAGGAGACAAAATGGGGGAAAAGTGTAACAGACCTTTTGAGCATACAGGTTATACATAGCACAGTCATACGGATCACTGCTGCTCCTACAACACTCATGAGGTCATCTAGTCCAATCCCCTGCTCAAAGCAGGACCAACACCAACTAAATCATCCCAGCCAAGGCTTTGTCTAGCCAGGCCCTAAAAACCTCTAAGGATGGAGATTCCACCACCTTCCAAGGTAACCCATTCCAGTGCTTCACCACCCTCCTAGTGAAATAGTGTTTCCTAATATCCAACAATGCAACTTGAGACCATTGCTTTTTGTTCTGTCATTTGCCACTACAGAGAACAGCCAAGCTCCATCCTCTTTGGAACCTCCCTTCAGGTAGTTGAAAGCTGCTATCAAATCTCCCCTCACTCTTCTCTACTGCAGACTAAATAGTCCCAGTTCCGTCAGCGTCTCCTCGTAAGTCATGTGTCCCAGCCCCCAATCATATTCGTTGCTCTCTGCTGGACTTTCTCCAATTTGTCCATATCCCTTCTGTAGTGGGGGGACCAAAACTGGACACAATACTGAGGCAGGTGTGGCCTCACCACTGCCAAATAGAGGGGAATAATCACTTCCCTCGATCTGCTGGCAATGCTCCTACTAATACAGCCCAATATGCCATTGGCCTTCTTGACAACAAGGGCACACTGCTGACTCATATCCAGCTTCTTGTCCACTGTAATCCCCAGGTCCTTTTCTGCAGAACTGCTGCTTAGCCAGTCGGTCCCCCGCCTGTAGCGTTCATGGGATTCTTCCTTCCTAAGTGCAGGACTCTGCACTTGCCCTTGTTGAACCTCATCAGATTTCTTTTGGCCCAATCCTCCAATTAGTCTAGGTCACTCTGGACCCTGACCCTATCTCTACCCTCCAGCGTGTCTACCTTCTCTCCCTCTCCCCCCACCCCCCTCGCAGCCTAGTGTCATCTGTGAACTTGCTGAGGGTGCAATTCATCCCATCATCCAGATCATTAATAGAGATGATGAACAAAACCGGCCCCAGGACTGACCCCTGGGGAACTTCGCTTGATACCAGCTGCCAACGAGACATCAAGCCGTTGATCACTACCCACTGAGTCCGACAATCTAACCAGCTTTCTATCCACCTTATAGTCCATTCATCCAGCCCATACTTCTTTAACTTGCTGGCAAGAATACTGTGGGAGACCGTATCAAAAGCTTTGCTAAAGTCAAGATATATCACATCCACCACTTTCCCCATATCCACAAAGCCAGTTATCTCATCATAGAAGGCAATCAGGTTGGTCAGGCATGACTTGCCCTCAGTGAATCCATGTTGACTGTTCCTGATCACCTTCCTCTCCTCCAAGTGCTTCAAAAGGGATTCCTTGAGAACCTGCTCCATGATTTTGCTGGGGACTGAAGTGAAGCTGACAAGTCTGTAGTTCCCCATGTTCTCTTTCTTCCCTTTTTTAAATATGGACAGTATATTTGCCTTTTTCCAATCATCTCGGACCTCCCCGATCGCCACGAATTTTCAAAGATAATGGTCAATGGCTCTGCAATCACAGCAGCCAACTCCCTCAGCACCCTTGGATGCATTAGATCTGGACCCATGGACTTGTGCATGTCCAGCTTTTCTAAATAGTCCTTAACACGTTCTTTCACTACTAAAGGCTGCTCACCTCCTCCCCATACTGTGTTGCCCAGTGCAGCAGTCTGGGAGCTGACCTTGTCTATGAAGACTGAGGCAAAAAAAGCATTGAGTACATTAGCTTTTTTCACATCCTCTGTCACTATGTTGCCTCCCCCATTCAGTAAGGGTCCCACACTTTCCCTGATCACCTTCTTGTTGCTAACATACCTGTAGTGGAGGGTGCTCCGGGCTGGGACCAAGGGGTTCAGAGGGTAGGAGGGGATGAGAGGGTTGGGGTGCAGACTCCAGATGGCACGTACCTCAAGCAGCTCCTGGAAACAGCAGCATGTCCCCCCTCTGTCTTCTATGCAGAGGTACGGCCAGGCGGCACTGCATAGTGCCCCAACCACGGGTGCTGCCCCTGCAGCTCTCATTGGCCATGGTTCCCAGCCAATGGGAGGTGCGGAGGCAGCGCTTGGGGCAGGAGCAGTGTGTGAAGCCCCCTGGCTGCCCCTACATGTAGGAGCTGGAGGGGGGACATGCCACTGCTTCTGGGAGCTGCGCAGAGTCATAGCACGCGCAGAGCGGGGCAAGTCCCCGACCCCGCTCCCCGGCTGGAGCTTGAGGGCTGGATTAAAACATCTGAAGGGCCGGATGTGTCCCCCGGGCCGTAGTTTGCCCACCTCTGACTTAGCAGCTGCCCAGCTGAGCATGCTGGCTCCTAAATGGAGTCCACAGGAAGTGGCGGATCTAATGGGTCTGTGGGAAGAGGACGCTGTGCAGGCACAGCTCCGCTCCAGCTGCCGGAACTTGGTCAGGGCATGGAGGAGAAGGGCCACATAGAGACATGCAGCTGTGCTGTGCAAAAATCAGAGCTGCAGCAGGCATAGCAAAAGGCAAGGGAGGCAAATAGTCACCTCTGGTGCGGAGCCGCAGACATGCCACTTCCACGAAGAGGGAACTGGGGTCAGGATGGTGATGAATAGTCATTTCCTCCCACCCCCCGTTGGGCTCCTCTTGTGTTCATAATGCACAGCACAAGACTGAAGAGCAGTGCAGGATCCATGCTTTCTGACACAGATGGCTGGCTTGCAGGTTACCAGGGCAGTTGAAAAGCAGCTGGAAACCAAGTAGGATGCCCATGGAGTGATGGAATTGAGAGTCGTGATGCTGAACCTGCCCCCATGAGGCATTGCAAACCCTTCCCAAAACTCCCTGCGGCCAGCTGCACAGTGGGATAGCTACCCACCAGGCACTGCTCTCTGTGTCAACGCAAGAGCTGCTACTGTGGATGCACTCTGCTGACACAAGGAGCACAGTGTGGACATGCAACAGCAGTGGCTGTCCGTTGGTGTAACATAAGTCGACTTAATTTCATAGTGTAGACAGAGCCTTAGTGCTACTCAATATAAGGGTTTAAGGACAGGCTCTAACAAATCAACGCTGACAACATCCATCAGAGGTAAATAGGTAGGTAGGTCTTATCCCCATTGTACACGTGGGGAAACAAAACAGAAAGCTGCAGATTGATTCCATGAGGAGCTGCGATTAGAATTCAGCAGTTCCTGGCTTCATGGCCCAGGTAGCGACAGCTAGTAAATAGCACACTGTTTCTGAGTAGAAAGGAGAATGGTTGATTTACACAGAAATATCTTTGGAGAGAACAGTGGAAGGACAGGCTCGATGATTAATGTGGTTTTGATCAGATATTACAGTTTGAAAGTTTGCCTGAATGGAGCAGTAGCAGTGAAATAGTTTCTGTATTTAAACTCCCTAAAACTTAAAATAACCTTGTCCGCTTACACAAAGAATAAAATGACATTTCAGTATTAGTCCATTCATCTCCTAAACCTCCTCTCTCTCTTCTAAAACTTCTCACTCGAATATTAAGACTCATGTCTGAAAAGAAACTTCATCAATCACTTACTCCCATTTATTCACACTATTAAGCCAATATCTTTTTCTTTTGTCATTACAGCCATCCCTTTAGCAACAGATAAAAGGAACCTTAAAGATTAAATTGATGAAAGGGAAGTGAGGCGCAGGAACTGAGATGGGAAAAGTTATTTTAGCATGTAATTATGCTACAGTCCTATTACTACAGTACGTTCTGTGACAAAATTCATGGGTAGTGAATGCTGTATAGTTAAGGTTAGTTACAGACATCTCTTATAACTCCTGCTTTCATATGACTTTCTCAAAAAGTCTGCTTTTAGGCAGAAGCATTCTGTGTTTGGCGTTTGCCCAAAAGAGGAATCTTTTTCCCTTTTACCTAAAAACTCTTTTCTTACAGATCTTTAGGTATTTAATTTTTTTAGCTATGGACTTTTGTGGCCACATAGAACAAATTTTGTGCTAAGTGTAGAATGATGATATTACCTACGTGATTATGGACTGCTGTAAACTAGAGAGAGGGCTGAACAAAAAAGTGGATCCAAACTCTGGATCTGGGTTCAGATCCAGCTTCATAGCTTGAACCTCTCCCTCTTAAAGGGGCCTCAGCTGAACACCCCAAAATGTGGAAAAACTAGGGTGACCAGATTGCAAGTGTGAAAAATTGGGATGGGGGGATGGTAAATAGGCACCTATATTAAGGCACCTAAGAAAAAGCCCTCAGTATCGGGATTGTCCCTATAAAATTGGGATGTCTGGTCACCCTAGAAAAAACTCAGATGTGGAGTTTGAAAATTACTCCAAATTCAAAACTGTTCACATACAAGATTTTGGTTCTGCTCATTGGAGAGATATGTGGACAGATTCTCCGCATGTCTCTGGATTGGGGCAGTGCATAGTTGACTGAAAGCCACCTTTGTGCACCCTGTCAAGGTTCCTTCCCCACTCTGAACTCTAGGGTACAGATGTGGGGACCTGCATGAAAAACCCCCTAAGCTTATTTTTACCAGCTTAGGTTAAAACTTCCCCAAGGTACAAACTATTTTACCTTTTGCCCTTGGACTTTATTGCTGCCACCACCAAGCGTCTAACAAATATATCTGGGAAAGAGCCCACTTGGAAACGTCTTTCCCCCCCAAAATCCCCCCAAGCCCTACACCCCCTTTCCTGGGGAAGGCTTGATAAAAATCCTCACCAATTTGCATAGGTGAACACAGACCCAAATCCTTGGATCTTAAGAACAATGAAAAAGCATTCAGGTTCTTAAAAGAAGAATTTTAATTACAGAAAAAGTAAAAGAATCAGCTCTGTAAAATCAGGATGGTAAATACCTTACAGGGTAATCAGATTCAAATCATAGAGAATCCCTCTAGGCAAAACCTTAAGTTACAAAAAGACACAAAAACAGGAATATACATTCCATTCAGCACAGCTTATTTTATCAGCCATTTAAACAAAACAGAATCTAACACATATCTAACTAGATTGCTTATTAGCCCTTTACAGGAGTTCTGACCTGCATTCCTGCTCTGGTCCTGGCAAAAGACACACAGACAGAGAGAACCCTTTGTCCCCGTCCCATCCCCCCAGCTTTGCAAGTATCTTGTCTCCTCATTGGTCATTTTGGTCAGGTGCCAGCGAGGTTGTTTTTAGCTTCTTAACCCTTTACAGGTGAAAGGGTTTTTTCCTCTGGCCAGGAGGGATTTAAAGGTGTTTACACTTCCCTTTATATTTATGACACACCCACTCCCCCTTGGAGTTACATCAACCACTCTGTGACCACAGACAAGGATCCAGACCATTAAGTTTGGATCTAGATCTGGAGTTCAGATCAGAGGTTTCAAATCTGGGGTTTCGGTTCAGGACTCTATGCATATAATTGTGAGGTTTGAGAGTTACCTAGGTTCTTCTGTGCTATGTGGCATTTCATACAAGTACATAGTGCTTTCAACTCTGATAAAGCTGTGGAAGTGGAATCAATAGCACAATGAATATTTAAGGCCCCTGATTCTGATTCAGGATCTGCTAACATGGAACGTGTTGTTCAGGCAGAGTCCAAACAAAGTTATCACTAGCAGATCCTGATTCAGGATTGAGGCCTTAGGGGGGGAAAAGGAACCTCTTGCCTGTTTCTTTAAAAAGGATCATAGAAATTTAAATGCAAAATTAAGTGACTAACCACCGCCACATGCAAGGAGACCAGGCCAAAAAGGCAGACCTAAGGATGCTGACCAAGCCCAAGACTCACAGAAGGAATGAGCTCAGACTCCAGGGGATTGCATTCAGGATTTTGTTATTTTTTCAAAGATCTGTATCTCTAGTGTGCTTTGAAAAGTAAAGTGCCTGTGGTTAAGAAATTTCTTTGCTAAACCTGTTTTCCTTGCTTGCCTGCCACATTGCCCCTAAAGGGTTTAACTAGAAACAAGAGCTCCCGCAACCAGGTGGACTCTGTGGGGGAACAGGGCTAAGCAACTGAGGGCTCAGGAGGGATGAAGCACTGCTTCCAGGGTCTAAGGCAGCCAGGCTGCAAGGTCCCACTGCCCAGAAAGCCATCAGACACCGGGTCTGCATCTGGGGGGTGTGCTTGAGACATCCAGAATTAGGGACAGTGAACTAGGTTTCAGAGAAGCAGCCGTGTTAGTCTGTATTCGCAAAAAGAAAAGGAGTACTTGTGGCATCTTAGAGCTAGAACTAGTCACTGCCCAGATCTGGGTAGTGGTGGGGGAGCTCAATAGCATGTGGGGTCCAAAGGTAGGGTTGATTCACAACAGCCCAGTGTCTGCTCAGTGAGAGGGTGAGACCAGAGTGTAATAGCATGCCATTATTGTGCTGAGCATATTTAGCACTGTGATTTCCTGCTCTCATTCTCCCCATCTCTTCTATTGTCTCCAACAACAGAAAGCAACATTGCCGGCCAAAAATACCAAAGACACACCCATCTAGCATAGCTGAGATATCAAGATGATTTCACATCCACAGACATTCCTACTGAACATTACAGCAGGGGGAGCAGAGACCCGTGTGATTAAGGTGAAGTGAGCTGTATGAGAATTATTGGCTGAAAGGCAGTCACTGGGTTGGACTATATAAATATATTTTAAAAATAGGTCAAGGAGCACCTAGAGAAAAAGGATAGGTGCTGCTTTTTATGAATGAGTGTCAACACCAAAAATCAAACATGTTATCCTGCTCTATTTTCCCCATGAAGGAGACAGGATCCTTCTAGATGCTTCAGGGACCACTTTGTATTTCTTGTTTCACTCACATGTGCTTTTTTTATTTCTAAAATGGTGTCTCTGGGATATGTTTCTAACCCTTTTGTCCCTGTTCAGCAATTTACAGTACCTTTAAAGAGACTAGTGTGACTAGCATCTTTTAAAAAAAATAATAATGGTGCCTAAGGGGTTGGCCTTGATGTGACTGACACTTTGAGCCAACTCCTACCCCTTTCTTTTCCGGCCTCCTTTAATCACAACCAGAGTAACACAGATCACAAGTAGGGTTGCCAGGTGACAGGTTTTCAACCCTGGGACCTTGGCAGTTCACTGACCAGGCTGTTAAAAGTCCGGTTGGCGCAGGTCTGGCAGGCTCCCTACCTGGCTCTGTGAGGCTCCCCGCAAGCAGCAACATGTCCCTCAGCTCCTAGGGACGTGCGGCCGCGGGAGCTCCATGTGCTGCCCTGGCCCCGACTGCCAGCTCCGCAGCTCCCACTGGCCAGAAACCGCAGCCAATGGGAGCTGTGGGGGCGGCACCTGCGGGTGGAGGCAGTGCACAGAGCCGCCTGGCCGCACCTCAGCATAGGAGCCAAGGGACGTGTCACCGCCTGCGGGGAGCCCTCGGAGATGAGTGTCACCTGGAGCCCGCACCCCTCATCAACTCCCACACCCCAAACCCCAGCCGTGAGCCCCCTTCCACACCTAAACTCCCTCCCAGACCGCACACCCCAACCCCCTGCCCCAGCCCTGAGCCCCCTCCCATACAAAAACTCCCTCCCGAAGTCCACCCCCACCCCACCTGGTCCCAATCCCCTGCCCCAGCTTGGAACCCAATCCTGCACCCCAAACCCTCTGCCCCGGCCCCAACCCAGAGCCCGTACCCCCAGCCAAAGCCCTTGCCCCCTCTTGCACCCCAACCGCCTGCCCCAGCCTGGTGAAAACGAGGGAGGGTGGGGGAGAGCGAGCTACAAAGAAAGGCAGGGATGGAGTGAGGGGGGCAAAGGGGGTGATGGAAGGGGTGGGGCAAAGGTGTTCGGTTTTGTGCAATTAGAAAGTTGGCAACCCTAACCACAAGCCTTCAGACAATTTACTGTAATAATCAAAGTTATGGCACGGCAGCCACTTTTCAGATGGATTTTGAAATGGAACTCACAGTATAAATGGCTAATTGACCCTGTTTAGGATTTCAGCCAAGAGTCAGGCAATGTGGGCACGTTACTGCTGAGTCACCCATTTTATCTGCTGACAATCTGGCTCTCTCTCTCTGAAAAGCCAGTTCACTCACACAGCTTCCCTTCCCAATGGGCTGGCTTCCCTTCGTAAGCAAGAGACACGTCTGCTTCATCCCTCCCTTGCTAGCCAGCTGACTACTCCCCCTCTGCTGAGACAAGTTGCATTCTCCATTGGCTAGCCCATTCCTTTGATAGCTAAATAGCAGAAGCTTGTCCTACCTAGTGACTTATTTTTATTGAATCTGAATGACTGGCAAGATTAAAGTTTTTAGTTTAAAAAAAAGTGTCCTAACTATAGAAGAAGTAGTGTAATAGCTGGGACTTTACGTAGGCTTTGAAAAATCCCAGTGATACTAGAAACTACAGTCACTCTTTATCTATCCTATTTGTGCAATCATTCTAAATAATATTGTAAATCTAAAGAACAGCCCTATTTTCAAGAGAGATTCAGAGTGGAAGAACTAGAGAGTAAAACCACTCACTTGTAGATGTCTTGGCCACACAGCTGAGGATCCTGACTGAGACCTAAAAAAGTACAATAGCATGGCGGCAAGGGATGCATCTCCCTAAAAGTCCCTGATCTGTATATAAAGACAAACCCAAAACTGGATCCCAGCCCCCTCCCTGCCACCCACCACACCCCAAAAAGTTAAGATAAAGTTCTAGAGATGGATTACTTGAAGAAAATACATTATTATAAAATAAAATGCATGAAAGCCAGGAAAGTCTAAGTTTAAAGATTTTTTTTAAATATGAAGGTTTGGAAATCTCCTAACTCTGCCTTGTCCCTTTATTGTGTCATATGGTGCAGAGTCCACACCATGGATTTCTCGCATTCAGAACTATCACAAATAACTTTCAATATTTTGTCAATCTAGCTAAAGTCAGAGCCTGCTGAATTCATTAGGAGATTGAGATACTCTGTGGCTTATGGTTATTATTTGGTCAGTGGATGGGGTCAGCGTTGAGAGCTGATTTATGGATGCTAGATCTCAGACTGCGGAGAATTAAGATACTGATAGTGGTATGTGCATTCTGTATGGAGAGTAAACTGGGTAGATATGACTGTACCAGCTCTGTTGCCTTGGCAATTGAACTCCTTGAAGTGGAATGCTTCATAATGGTGAACATATGGGGACTGTACCTAGCAAGTAGAATGTAAACATATTGTGGTCTCGTGACCACAGTGAGAATGTGAAATAGCGGAAGAAGCAGGGTTCTGGTCATTTTTTAAAAGTATACAACTGCAACATTATATTGACGTTAAAAGACTATTGAGGCTGCAAAGTCAAGCACTCAAAAGTTAG
The DNA here is from genome assembly GCF_965152275.1 of Natator depressus. Taxonomy (NCBI): domain Eukaryota; kingdom Metazoa; phylum Chordata; order Testudines; family Cheloniidae; genus Natator; species Natator depressus. The sequence continues at coordinate 83,160,731 of NC_134235.1, forward strand.
GAAATGCCAAAATTTGGGTTATTCATGCAGCATTAATTCAGCCCTTTTGTGCATATGCATTATGATACAGTCTTTAATTTCATGTTTATATCCTATTTTTAATACAGGAGTCCTGCCCCTTTCAGTGAATTAGTAGTTATTCCGTATTTCTTTTTTATCCTCCACATTCAGTGGGTGGCACCAGGTCTTACTTAACACACACCATCCAAACCCTGCACTGAATGCAAATGTGTTCATTTTCCCATTAACATTTCCATGGTACTTGGTGCTTCACAAACATTAATTTATTTTCACTATCTCCCAGGAGAATAGGTGATGATATTACCTTTTAATTACAGTGGGGGAATTGAGGCAGAGAGAGATTAAGACCAGCATTGCCAAAGGTATCCACTAATTAGGGGTAAGGCTAAGATTTAGTCATGAGTAATTGTAGTCAAAGTCATGGACAGGCAGAGGTGAAAGTAAGCTGGTACGCCCCGGTACAGTGTACCGGTAAGAGCCGGTGTGCCGTACCAGGACCAGCTTTCCCAGACGGCAATTTAAAGCCCTGAGGTAGCAGTGGTGGGGCTGCGGCAGGGATTTAAAGGACCCTGGAGCTCCAGCTGCCACTACCACCCCAGGGCCCTTTAAATCCCCGCCTGAGCCCTGCTGCCCGAGCCCTGGGGTAGGGGAGGGGGGGAGGGGGGCTCTGGTGGGGATTTAAAGGGCACCGGAGCTCCTGCCGCCACTACTGCCCTGGGCCTTTAAATCCCTGCCGGAGCCCTGCTGCCTGAGCCCTGCGGTAGCAGCAGCGGGGCTCTGGAGGGGATTTAAAGGGCCGGGGCGGTAGCAGCGGCTGGAGCCCCGGGGCCCTTTAAATCCCCGATGGAGCCCGGCCACCGCTACCCCAGGGCTCGGGCAGCAGGGCTCAGGCGGGGATTTAAAGGGCTCGGGGCTCCGGCAGCCGCTACCACAGCAGAGCCCCAGGCCCTTTAAAACTCTGCCAGAGCCCAGAGCCCGGGGTAGCAGTGGCAGCCAGAAGCCCCCAGGGCTCCTCAGTGATTTAAAGGGCCTGGGGCTCCACTGCGGTAGCAGCAGCTGGAGCCCTGGGCCCTTTAAATCGCCCCCAAGCCCCGGGGTTCCCAGCCGCCTCTGCAGCTGGTAGCTCGGGGGTGATTTAAAGGGCCTGGGGCTCCCAGCCGCCACTACCGCAACTGGAGCCCTGGCCCTTTAAGATTTAAAGGGCCTGGGGATTTAAGGCCCTGCCTCTTCTGGTGAAGGCCACGCCTTTTCCAGTTGAGGCCACACCCCCTGCTCAGGACTCCAGCGTACCGGTAAGTCCTCTAACTTCTTTCACCCCTGTGGACAGGTCACAGGCAATAAACAAAACTTCATGGGCCCGTGATCTGTCCCTGACTTGTACTATATACCCCTGACTAAATCTTGGGTATTCTGGGGGACTCTGGGGGCACAGCTGCTGCTCTGGAGGGGGGCCTCTGGGGCGTCTGCTGGTGATGGGTGGGGGAACAGCCCCGGGGCCACCACTGCTGGGGCGGGAGGGTGGCCCAGGACCGCCGCTGTTGTGGGGGTCCGGTGCAGCTGGCCCCAGGGCTACCCAAGCTGCTCCGGCAGCCTGGGGGTCAGTTGTACCTGCCAGTTACAGAAGTCACGGAGGTCCCGGAAAGTCACAGAATCTGTGACCTCCGTGACAGACTCGCAACCTTAATTATGGGTGCCCAACTTGAGATGCCTAGGGCCTCATTTTTCAAAATATTTAGCATTTTTACAGCACTTAATACATCCAAAGCACAGCTCCTATCAACTTCAGTTGCAACTGTGATTGCTAAATTCTTCTGCTAATCACATCCCAGGTGTGTCTCACTGTGCACCCACAAAAATGAGGAACATACAATTAACGACTACCTGTGAGTATTTTGCTTTAAATTACTTGCCTAGCATTGCACAGGAACTCTGTGGCATAGACAGGAATAGAATCTAATTCTCCATGGTGGCATTCAAGTGTATTAACCATGAGACTCTCCTTTCTTTTCCTGCAGTCCCCTGCCTCATTCACTACACACCATCCGACTTCTACAACAAATGAGGTATGGGTCCTACAGACAACAGCCTCCTTTACTACACATCGCCAGGGCAGGTCCAGCCTGTGCACTGAATGAAACAGTGGTCCTGTGGGAAAAATAGCACGTGATCAAGGAATTAAAGGGGGCTGAATTAAGTTTGCACAGGAAACTAAGGTAGCACTCCTGCCACTCCAGCAGAGGTCTGGGGGAGAGAAGCTCTCATTGCCACGACGCAAACAGAGGATTCTGTGTGGTAGCCACCCCTGAAGCAGCAATCTTTGGGGGGCAGATCATTGTAGTAGCATCTCAGTAGTATTCATCTAGGATGAAGGGAAAGCAGTGGCTGTATTGTTTCTTGACTTTAGCAAAGCTTTTGACACGGTCTCCCGCAGTATTCTTGTCAGCAAGTTAAAGTATTATGGGCTGGATGAATGTACTATAAGGTGGGTAGAAAGTTGGCTAGATTGTCAGGCTCAACGGATAGTGATCAATGGCTCCATGTCTAGTTGGCAGCCGGTGTCAAGTGGAGTGCCCCAGGGGTCGGTCCTGGGGCCGGTTTTGTTCAATATCTTCATAAATGATCTGGAGGATGGTGTGGATTGCACCCTCAGCAAATTTGCGGATGATACTAAACTAGGAGGAGTGGTAGATACGCTGGAGGGCAGGGATAGGATACAGAGGGACCTAGACAAATTGGAGGATTGGGCCAAAAGAAATCTGATGAGGTTCAATAAGGATAAGTGCAGGGTCCTGCACTTAGGACGGAAGAACCCAATGCACCGCTACAGACTAGGGACCGAATGGCTAGGCAGCAGTTCTGCGGAAAAGGACCTAGGGGTGACAGTGGACGAGAAGCTGGATATGAGTCAGCAGTGTGCCCTTGTTGCCAAGAAGGCCAATGGCATTTTGGGATGTATAAGTAGGGGCATAGTGAGCAGATAGAGGGACGTGATCGTTCCCCTCTATTCGACATTGGTGAGGCCTCATCTGGAGTACTGTGTCCAGTTTTGGGCCCCACACTACAAGAAGGATGTGGATAAATTGGAGAGAGTCCAGCGAAGGGCAACAAAAATGATTAGGGGTCTGGAACACATGACTTATGAGGAGAGGCTGAGGGAACTGGGATTGTTTAGTCTGCAGAAGAAAAGAATGAGGGGGGATTTGATAGCTACTTTCAACTACCTGAGAGGTGGTTCCAGAGAGGATGGTTCTAGACTATTCTCAGTGGTAGAAGAGGACAGGACAAGGAGTAATGGTCTCAAGTTGCAGTGGGGGAGGTTTAGGTTAGATATTAGGAAAAACTTTTTCACCAAGAGGGTGGTGAAACACTGGAATGTGTTACCTAGGGAGGTGGTAGAATCTCCTTCCTTAGAAGTTTTTAAGGTCAGGCTTGACAAAGCCCTGGCTGGGATGATTTAATTGGGGATTGGTCCTGCTTTGAGCAGGGGGTTGGACTAGATGACCTCCTGAGGTCCCTTCCAACCCTGATATTCTATGATTCTCCCCTGCCTTCTGCTAGGAAGACAGGAAGCCACCCAGAAAGCCATGCTTGGCACAGTGGTATCAGTAAAGATTGATCCTTACAGAAGACCTCATTTCCCTACCAGTCCAACCAAGGCTCTGTATAAGGGAGCTGCACAGTTCTGGCAACTGGGGCGTCAGAATGGGGGCGGCCAAGGGGCCATGGCCCTCCCACTTTTGAAAGTGAATGGGCCTGGCCTGTCGCTTTTCACCACGGGCCCGGCCCCCTGCCCCTCCACTTCCTCCCAAGGCCCGCCCCCTGGCCAGGCCAGAAGCTGGAGCCCGGTCAGGGTAAGAGTGGCTCGGGGAGCCTGGGCCGCTGCAGACAGCCACAGATCCTCCACCTGCCTGGGGTGCCCCACCCCAAGAGCAGTCCCCATTCCATGTCCCTGTCCCGGGCAGGTGGAGGGTCTGCAGCTCCCCACAGCTGCCCAGGTAGCTCTTACCATAGCCCAGCTGCGGCTCTTTGGCCCCCAACGCCCCACCCCCAGACCAGGCTGGAAGCTGGAGCTGGGTTGGTGAAAGAGCCGCGCAGGCAGCTGTGGGGAGCCACGAACCCACCACCTGCCCTGGGCAGGGGATCTGGGGGGCAGGGACACAGGCCAGGGGCTGTTCTTGGGCACCCCCAGGCAGGTGGAGGAGCCGGGGCTCCCTGGCCCAGTTCCAGCTTGGCTGGAGGCTGGGGACTCGGGGGAGAACGGGGGGAAGAGGAGGGGCAGAGCCTCATGCCCCCCCACTTTTAGGAAGAATCCATCGCCCCCGTCTGGCAGTAATTTAAAAAAAAAATCCCCATTCATGGTTTGGTTGTGGGGTTTTTTTGGTGCTACAGTTCCCTGGTGCAGATAAGGCCTGAATCAGTCATGGCATTGGTGGCTTCCCCAGCCTCCTGTGCAGAGCCAAGGTGTTGAGGATTGTTCAGAGCATTTCAGGATCCTGCCTTACAAAAGGACACTTGCATGGACAGAACTCATGCTTCCGTGGAGGAGGTAAGTACCTACCAGCACTGCCTCCACAAAGAGCTCCAATTACAGGTCCGGAAAGGACACTTTTTAGAATTGTATAATTCAGCCTATCCAAATGGGGGTAATTAAATGCAATTTAAAACTTTTTCATTTAATTCAGTCACTGGTAAGTACTAAAATATGCAGTCCTGAAAACGAGCGATACTGCTCCAAACAAACTCTGCAGAGGCATTTTTACTGCTCTTTAAAGTGCAGCGCCATTTCAGTTCACTGGCAGGCCCCTACCTTTCCTGGGCCTGAATCTTCTCTCACTTATACTTATATTCTCTCTCTCTTCTCACTTATACTTATAGGGTAAATCAGAAATAACTCTGTAAAACCGGTGTAAATTAGAATCCGATACCTTATTTTTAATTCCTTAAGGTACTGTTTCCATGTCGTTTTTCAGCATGACGTGCAGCAGACACAGCACTTTTCCTAATTAATGTTCTCAGTGTGATTTTCAGCCTTTCCAAAAAGCCCACATTTCATTCCTGTCAATAAAGGTTCTCCCAACCATTTAAAAAAAGTAAAACAATTGTTCACGGGCAAAATTCTCAGTTGTTGCAAACTGATGTAGCACCATTCAAGTCAATGGAGCTATGCAGATTTACACCATTGAGAATCTGGCTCCATGTCCTAAGGATGGTAGCACTGATTCTTATAGGTTGGTATGTGCCTTTGAAAGCAGTAGATTAATTACAGTGATTGCTCTTTGGAGCAGAGGAAGAGGAGGGATTCTGAACACACCAGGACGACTGTTGCAGCTTATCCACTATCCTACTGGGAGATATTGGCAGAGCTTCACTGTAATTAAGCTCCTGAAGTGTCTCAGCCCTGTCACTGATGGGTGTAGCCACAAACATCAGAGAAAAGGAGATGCGAGGGGACCATCATTGCGGCAGCATCACCAGAGTTATGGGATAGCGTGTACCTAAAGGACCCTTATTCTCCCCTCATTTGTGAGTGTTAATTGGGAATAATAATTGAAGTCAATCGAGTTTAAAAATGGTGTGCAATCAGAATCAGGCCCACTATGTCCACAACAGAAAAATACAAGATACAAATGTGTCCTGTCTCACTAAGCTCCGCTCCACAGAGTGTTTGTGGGAAAGTAAATATGAATTTAGATACTTAACTTTAACCATTGTTTGCCTCTGTGCCTGTTTTCCGGTCTGTGAAATGGGGATAGTGACTTGCCCAATGTCATGCAGTAAGCATGGCCAGAAACAGAACCTCTTGATTCCCAGCCCATTGCTACTCAAAGCAATCCACCACCAGACCAGAGCTACTCAAAAGATAAAAGAATATTAAGAAACTGACAAACCTAGGGTCCAATCAGGATTACTCATGTGAGTCAAGGATCAAAAGGTTTCAAAATTATTCTTCAAAATAAAACTATATTCACTTTTTGTTAAACCAACGGCCAGATTCTCAGTTAAGGAGCTCTAGCTATAGAACAATCTTCCTGAGGAGATCAGGCAAGTCCAGAGAGTGACCATCTATATGAAACACTACCAATCTCTGTTACAGCCTATCCCACTACCCCTTTCACCAATCAGTTGCAAGTGGACTCAACGGCAGGGTCCAACATGCTTCCAAGCAGACTGGATCTGGGCAGAGCCAGATCACTGTTCCTAGCTCTGGGTCTGTGACACATGCTCCTAGGGTGACCAGATAGCAAGTATGAAAAATCGGGACAGGTAGTGGGGGGTAATTGGTGACTATATAAGAAAAAGCTCCAAATATCAGTACTGTCCCTATAAAATCGGGACTTCTGGTCACCCTACATGCTCCCAGGTTCAGACATATTGTCTGAACCCTTTCTTGCAATGTGGGACTCAGCAGTGCAGCACGCCAGACTCTGGAACCAGTGCCTCAGGCCTCTCAACACCCCTAGTCACTTACATGTGCTCCCTCAGAATCCCACTTAGCCTGTGGTCATGCTGGGCTTCTAGTTTAATCCCTTCAGAAACAATATGGGAGGAAAGCAAGGAACACAGGCTAAGCAAAGGAATTACTTAGCCACAGTCTCTTTACTCTTAGAAAGCACCAGAGAGCTACAGATCTTTGAATAACAAAAGTTCTGAGGCACCCCTGATCTTACCCCTTCTGAGAGTCCAAGATTTATCAGCGTTTCAATCTCTGCAGAGTCCCTCCTGCTCTCTCTCTCACTAGCTAGTCCTGGTTATAAGTAGCAGTGAACGGTCCCCCGCTCAGAGAAAAAAAACCTTAAATATAGGTTCTCTTTTGTTGCCATGTGCTCAGATTGAGCAGGTGCAGATATTGTTCCATGGGGTTGGGCCAGCAGTTGTGACACAATCAAAGACAATGGCCCTAGACTGTTCTGTGATGATTCCTCAGTGACAGTCCTAGCCTCTTTCCTGGGCAGGGCACCTGTCTGGCATGTATTACAGTAAGCCTTTCCCTAGGCAAGGTTAGATGTGTTTAGTACATAAGACTAAATTCAGGTCCTAATACAAAATGGAGGTTACAAAGCTAAAAGGAATTCAAAATGTGAGAGAGATTATGATGAAAACCTAGTCAACCGACGGATAGATTTTGTTTCCTTGCCCCTTGTGCAGTTTACACCACTGCAAAGTGAGTGCAAATTTTTGCCATTCTGAGATTTAGTTGCATTTGACTCCCATTTGTTGCACTGGAGTAACACTGCCACAAGGGACAGAGAAACAATAATGTAGACTAGAATCCTTTTTCGCTTGGGAGGAAACGTCAATGGTACAGATTTTACCTGGGACAACCACAAGTGAAAAAGTACTAATTGTTCTCAGCGACTGGGTAGGCTTGCAGGGGCCTCTGTCTTCCTGGCTGTAGTTCAGATTTATCAATGACAGTTGCAGAGAAAAATCAAGAGTTTTTCTGTCCAAAATAGATCCTAGCAATGTCTTGGAAGAAACTGAATATAGGCAGGTCCACATTTTCATTAAAAATAAATCCCCCATTGCCTCTAATAATCCTGGCGATTAGCTTTCAAGAGCTGAATTACAGTTGCCTTAGAACAAAAGTGCAAGTGTTCAGGATCTAAAGCAGAAGCTGAGGTGACCACTTCAGATGCTTTAAAGAGTGTATGTGTGTTCTGACCTGAACGGCACTTCAAAGCCAATGAAAGCTAAGTGAAGAGAAAAAGGAAAATGAAAAAGATTTCTGTGATCACTTAGCCCTGGAATTTCAGCAGTGGGGAAATGGCACATGCTTAGGATGGACCATACTTCCCAACTGCATGATAAGCAAGTTGATATTTTAAAAGAAGCTATGAAATCAATATTATTTTAACCATTTTAACACATTCTTTTCATACCATGATACTTCATCAATGAAACACTTTTGTTCCTGACCACAAAGATATTTTATAAATAAATATTTGGGGGGGGGGGGATGGGTTGAATGAAGGTTAAGTAAGTTCTACAATATCATAGCCTGTATTCTATGTTTGTTCTTTGCTTAGTCCCTAATCCTACCAATACTTATGTACATGAGTAACTTCATACACAACATGGACCATGTATGTAATTTGCTCTATATAAAATTTCAATGAAGTTTTAATTAGCAGGTTTTACTGCAGACTGCAATTTATTGAAGCCATTGCAGTTTTCCTGCTATACCTATGTGTGTCTATCTGTCCGGGTACTTAATCCTTTAAAAACCACTTAATCTTTTCAAAAAGGAGCATTTTTACATTTTAAATAATCTCAAAGCATGTGGATGTGCACACCTACAAAGGTGATTTAAAAATCTCACCTTTATACCTTCCTGATCCTGCTGTAGCTCTGTACTCTCTGCTTCTCCATGCTGTGTTAGAGCAGCCCAAAGGCTATTGGAATTAACACTGGGCTGCAACAGCTATAAGGGTTTGAAAATGCAGCCAAGGATCAATGTAGCACATGAGAATCCTTGCCACAGCCTTTTCCCTTCCATCATGCCCCCTGCCAAAACACACCCATTTCCCCCTACTATTCTGGCAGCATGGTGGAGTGCAGGGGAAGAAAGGGGCTGAGAAGTGCAGGTGAGTAGTGTATAAAGTCCTTTTGTCAGCTCTAAACCACAAGAAGATCACCTTTACACTGGGTCAGACTAATTTACTTTAGGGTCACATTATGTCAGCAATGTGGGCCAAAGCATCTTGCCCAATGTTTCTGACCCAAATACCAAACTGAGGTTATATCAAACTAGAACGGCCCTGGCTTCCTAGCCATGTTCAATAAACAACATTAAAATGTAAAAATTGGTAACAGGTCAATGATGCAAAAAGGTTGATGAATATTTTATATGGAACAAGGTATTACATAGAACATAAAAATGGCCATACCGGGTCAGACCAAAGGTCCATCTAGCCCAGTATCCTGTCTTCTGACAGTGGCCAATGCCAGGTGCCCCAGAGGGAATGAACAGAACAGGTAATCATCAAGTGATCTATCCTCTGTCACCCATTCCCAGCTTCTGGCAAACAGAGGCTAGGGACACTGTCCCTGCCCATCCTGGCGAATAGCCACTGATGGACCTATCCTCCATGAATGTATCTAGTTCTTTTTCGAACGCTGTTGCAGTCTTGGCCTTCACATCCTCCACAGGTTGACTGCACTGTGTGAATAAATACTTCCTTTTGTTTTGTTTTAAACCTGCTGCCTATTAATTTCATTTGGTGACCCCTAGTTCTTGTGTTATGAGAAGTAGTAAATAACACTTCTTTATTCACTTTCTCCACACCAGTCATGATTTTATAGACCTCAATCACATCCCCTCTTAGTCGTTTCTTTTCCAAGCTGAAAAGTCCCAGTCATTTCGCTCTTCTCGTAATCTCTTCTCATACAGAAGCCCCTCCATACCACTAATCATTTTTGGTGCCCTCTTCTGAACCTTTTCCTATTCCAATACATCTTTTTTGAGATGGGGTGACCATATCTCCATGCAGTATTCAAGATGTGGGAGTACCATGGAATTATATGAAGGCAATATGATATTTTCTGTTTTATTACCTATCCCTTTCTTAATTATTCCCAACATTCTGTTCACTTTTTTGACTGCTGCTGCACACTGAGTGAATGTTTTCAGAGAACTATCCACAATGCCCCCAAGATCTCTTTCTTGAGTGGTAACAGCTAATTTAGACGCCATCATTTTATATGTATAGTTGGGGTTGTTTTCCAATGTGCATTACTTTGAATTTATCAACACTGAATTTCATCTGCCATTTTGTTGCCCAGTCACCTAGTTTTGAGAGATCCTTTTGTAGCTCTTTGCAATCTGCCTGGGACTTAACTATCTTGAGTAGTTTTGTGTCTGATGTATTATTCCATATTCTTTATGAAAATATGCTTATGATATGAATATGATATAAGATATACTTTAGGACAGATGGCTCATGTGAGATATCATGGGAAAGGTTATGATTTACTGAATGCAATTATCCAATTTGTATTCCTGTATCACTTCTGTATCTGAAGTTAGGAATATTGACTATGTATCTGTATTTCAACTATGCTACTTTGGGTGATGCCCACTGCTAACACTTCAGGTACAACAATGGAAAAGCCAGACAGGATGGATGGCCCATCAGCAAGGACAATGGACTGTGAAAAGCTTGGCCTTCCTGTGGATGTTCCATACTGCCACTGACTCATGGACGCTGTGAGCCTACAGAGTCAGGTGGTCTTGTCACCTGATACTGAAACATTATCTGGGACTTCTTGTAACTTTCCACTGTAAGGGAAGGGGGGTTAAGTTTGGGAAACAAAGGATTCCTGCCTTATGTAAATCCTATTTAAGGGTGGGGAGGAAGGCAAACAGGACTCCTCCTCTCCTTGGCCTGTCTGCCCAAAAAGAAAGATTGAAGGCAAGGGGGGAGTCCAGACTGAGACAGGGGTCCAGTCTGAAAAGGAATATAACTGGAACTCTGTAAACTTTGCAAACTGCCTGCAACAATATCTAGGGTGAGAAATACTATTTGTAACCAATTTCTCTAGTGAAACTAGCTTAATTTGCATGTTTGATTTCATTTGCTTAGTAATCTGCTTTGTTCTGTTTGTTACCCCTTTTACCACTTGAAATCTGCCTTTTATAGTTAATAAAATTTGTTTTGTTGATTATTAAATCCAGTTTCTGTAATTTCTAATGGGAGGGAGCGGGGGGAGACGTGTGCACATCTCTCTCCACATTGAGGGAGGGGGCAAATTTCATAATATATCTTGGGTCTGCACTCTAAGGGAGGTGGACATCTGAATGCTTGAGCAGGTCCCTTAAACTGAGTCTTCCCAGAGCTGATCTGCAGCTGGGTGTGGCCCTGCCTGTGTGTGTGTTAGAGGAGGTTTTAAGAACTTGGCTCAGCAAGACATGTTAAAGGGGGCCCATGCTGGCAGAACAGGTGGACTCTGTGGTATCTCAGCATATCAGGTGGCTTCCCAGGGGGTCCAACCCATCACAGTATCATCTGCAAATTTTGCCACCTCACTGTTTACCCCTTTTTCCAGATCATTTATGAATATGTTGAATAGGACTGGTTCCAGTCCCCATTCTGAAAACTGACCATTTATTCCTACCCTTTGTTTCCTATCTTTTAACAAGTTACCAATCCATGAGAACCTTCCCTCTTATCCCATGACAGCTAACTTTGCTTAAGAGCCATTGGTGAGGGACCTTGTCAAAGGCTTTCTGAAAATCTAAGTACACTATATCCACTGGGCCCCCCCTTGTACACATGCTTGTCGACCCCCCTCATTGAATTCCAGTAGATTGGTGAGGCATGATTTCCCTTTACAAAAACCATGTTGACTCTTCCCCCAATAAATTATGTTCATCTACGTATCTGACAATTTTGTTCTTTACTGTAGTTTTAACCAGTTTGCCCAGTTCTGAAGTCACCTGTAATTGCCAGAGTCACCTCTGGAGCCCTTTTTAAAAATTGGCATCACATTAGCTATCCTCCAGTCTTCTGGTACGGAAGCTGATTTAAATGACAGGTTACAGACTACAGTCAGTAGTTCTGCAATTTCACATTCAAGTTCCTTCAGAACTCTTGGGTGAATACCATCTAGTCCTGGTGACTTATTACTGTTTAGTTTATCAATTTGTTCCCAAACCACCTCTAATGACATCTCAATTTGGGACAGTTCCTCAGATCCGTCACCTAAAAAGAACGGCTTGGGTTTGGGAATCTCCCTCACATCCTCAGCCATGAAGACCGATGCAAAGAATTCATTTAGTTTCTCCGCAATAGCCTTATCGTCCCTGAGTGCTCCTTTAGCATCTCGATCATCCAGTGGCCCCACTGGTTGTTTAGCAGGCTTCCTGCTTCTGATGTACTTAAAAAAATTTTTTGCTATTACTTTTTGAGTCTTTGACTAGCTGTTCTTCACATTCTTTTTTGGCCTTCCTAATTATATTTTTACACTGCATTTGCCAGAATTTATGCTCCTTTTTATTTTCCTCACTAGGATTAATTCGCTTTTGAAAGGATGCCTTTTTGCCGCTTACTACTTCTTTTACTTGGTTGTTTGGCCACGGTAGCACTTTTTTGGTTCTCTTACTAGATTTTTTTTTGGGGGTGAGGAGAGGTGGTGTGTTTTTTTTTTTAATTGGTCTTAGTACAGTTCTTGCTGTATACGCGGCATCGCAAAACTCACCATCTTTGGCATGCTTTTTCTTTTTTTCCCCCAGTCTTAGAAACTGGGCCAACCCTGGCAAAATTCAGAGGTAATTCACCACTAGTGCAGTTCCATCAATGGTAACAGTGATGGAAGCTATTGAACAGGTTAAACCATTCTTGCCATGGCATCTAGGCATGTCTACCACCATGTCTTGCTCAGAGCATGGCGAGATGACATATGGGTGAAAAACCTGAGTCTTTCCCACACTACAGCTTCCTCTATTATTTTCCCAGGTGATGCTGTTCCAACAGTGGTTATGCATCCAATGCCTAGGTGCAGAGAGGCCAGCAGACTGAAATGACTTGCAGAATGAACTATTTTCATACCTAAAAGTGGTCCTGGTCATGTTTGAGGCACATTTGGTGGGAAAACATTCACAGGAAAATGTTTCCCCATTATTTGCCCAGCCCCAGTGACTGGTGTGGACATGGCTTTTCAGCCAGGGAAACAGGCATGGAAAGATATAGGGACTTGTCCAAGGTGAATTAGTGGCAGGAACAGAATTCCTAGTCTCCTAACCACTAGACCATACTTCACACATGTTTACACACATTCAAATGTTTGAGGCTTTATTCTGAAAATTGCTGCCAACATGACTATTGCAAGTAATATTGTAAATACCAAATAAAGGCCTAAGATTAAGTTGATCTGAACTGAATCCCAGATACCAATGTAATCTGTCAGAGGATTATATCATACTCTTGTGGTTGGACACACAGAAGAACCTCAGAGTTCTGAACTGACCAGTCAACCACACACCTCATTTGGAACTGGAAGTACACAATCAGGCAGCAGACCCGCCCAAAAAAGCAAATACCGTATAGTACAATATGTGTTCAACAAATGACTAAAAAAATAAAGGGACAGTTTAAAAAAGATTTGACAATGTAAGGAAACTATTTCTGTGCTTGTTTCATTTAAATTAAGATGGTTAAAAACAGCATTTTTCTTCTGCACAGTAAAGTTTCAAAAAGTCAATGTTCAGCTGTAAACTTTTGAAAGAACAACATAACGTTTTGATCAGACTTATCAACATTTCAGAGTTACGAATAACCTCCATTTCCAAAGTGTTTGTAACTCTGAGGTTCTACTGTACTCTTTTCAAACTATGGCACTATGATCATAGTCGTGTTAAAAAACCTCTTAAAATACACTCAAAAGTACGTGATGGAGAGTAATATGGATTTGAGAGTTTGGAGCTCAGAGATGGGTCGCTGCTCTGTTAAGTCCCAAACATTAAATATCTGGAAACCACAACTTGGTAGAATCACATAAAGATGCCTAAAATAACCCCTTGTTTTTTGTGAAACAGCAGGAGAAGCTGGATGTCCTAATCAGCTTGTAAACATTAACTTTTATTTACTTTAAAAGATGCCAATATTCTTCTACCCGTTGGCACTCTTGGGGAAAATTTCCTGCGTGCCGAGCACTAAAACAAAAATGCAATAGCATATAGCTTTGGGAGCTCCCAAACTGCTGGCAGCAAGAGGTTATAAATAACCTCTCCCTTAGATGCTAGAAATAAATAATTATGAAATATATTAAAACAAACAATATACTCTTTGATCTTTGTATGAATAGAGCCTCTTTACACAAGCAGTTCTCTATTACCAAAGATGACATCATTAGAAATGGGAGGCTGAAATAAATGGCTTGTCATCCGTTATCTGTCATCTTTGTTTTGTAAACTTCCTGGTCTGTTATAATTTAAAAGTGAATACAGGCATTATCAATTTCTTCAAACAAGTTCTCCCACATTTTGACAAGGGTAGGATCAAAACAAGTTGAGGTAGAGTTCCTAACGGTGTTGTACAGAAATCAAAAGCCTGTTATTTCACTGCCAAAAAAAAAGCTTATTTCTTTTGGGAGGGAAAATGAGTCAACACCAGACATAGTGTTAATAAATTACGATCATCTGCATTACAGCTGTAGAATTCCTACAGTTAATCTTTACACAAATATACCTTAACAGCAAAGCAGCACAATTGAGGCTTGTGTACACATGGCCCATCAACTCTATAAAAAGACCTGCTTTGGGGTAATCAAGTTACAAGATGGTTGTCTCCTGACATGGATTAAAAAAAAAGTGTTCTATTTTGCAGTGACATGACAGTATTCTACCAACGTTGCAGAACTGCACAAGACTAGGTTATGTCTCATCTGCACTGCAAGACAGAACCATGTTTTTTCCATGACATCAAGGGATAACTCTGGTAATTGGGTCCTATGTCTGCAGTTTGTAAATTGTAGATGAGCCTACAGGCTGAAAATGAAGCATAGTATTCCATCCCCATGTATTCTTGGACATCCTCTCTTTCTCTTCCCCAGCACAGCTCAGAATTTTCCTCTCTAATATATCAGTCATCTTTTATATCTTTTTTCTATCCTGCCAAACAGTTACATTTTATCAATCTGCTGATGAGATCCATCCAGACTAGGGAAACTAATTTAACGAGAAGGTCAAACTATTTGTATGAGCACAGGACTAGAAGTCTTGGAATCTTGCCCCACTGACTGAAGTCAATGGCAGTTTTGCCATTAACTTTAACTGGGCCAGGATTTCACCCAGGATTCTAATACCATTTCTAACACTGTGTCCAAGTAACTAGACCTGTCTGCAGTACCGGATTTACCACAGCGCCTTGGCACCAGGCCCACAGTCCAAAGGGGCCCCGGCCCACTCTTCTCTACACGCCCACCCCACTCTCTCCTGTCAGGGCAGAAGCTTGATCCTATTGGGATCCGGGAAGTGGGCGGGCTTTGCTTTGCCCACCCACTGCTAAAGCATCCCCCCCAAGCCTAAGAGGGGGATCCACAGGACCTGGAAACCAAATAAATACGGGGGACAACTAATAAAATAACAGGGACAGGAGTGTGGTCAAAGGGTCAGACAAAGGGAACCGGACGGGGACATCGAGCAGAGAACCCCAGATAGTGCCCACTGCTCCTCAAAGGCGTCAAGGGAATCAGTGGATGCTGCCCAGAGGAACTCTGCCCGGATACGTGAACGGACGGAGGATCGGAAATAGGCCCCACAGACACAGGAGACTCCATCGGCCAACCTCCTCGCTCTGGTTTTATAGATGGCCATTTTAGCCAGGGCCAGGAGGAGGTTGACCAGGAGGTCCCATGACTTTGTGGGGCCATGGATAGGGAGTGCATAAATAAGAAGGTGAGGGGAAAAGTGCAACCAAAAACGTAACAAAATATTCGTGAGGAGCCAGAATAGGGGCTGCAGCCTGGCACACTACAAGTATATGTGTGCCAGGGTTTCCCTCACGCCGCAAAAAGGGCAGGTGTCTGGGATGGGGGTAAACCGCGCCAAGTACATGCCCGTGCTCACAGCTCCATGAAGGAGTCGCCAACTGATATCCCCAGTGGGCCTCGGGACCAAGGTGGAATATAGGCTGGCCCACTGGGGCTCCTCACCCTCCAGAGGTGGCAGGAGGTCCTGCCATTTTGTATTGGGGTGGGACGCAAGGGTGAGGATGTGAAGGGTGTAGAGCACGAGCGTGTATAGATGTTTCCTTGGCGCGGTCTGGAAGCAGACTGCTGAAGCTCAATGCTGCTGGCTCCTACTGCAGCAGGGCAGGCTCTGCCAGCAGCCACGCTCCTCCTCCCCCGCCTCTTCCCCCAGCATGCTGCGTTCCCGCCCCTCCCCCTCTCCCTGCCGCTAATCAACTGTTTGCCGGCAGGAGGGAGGGGGAAGAGTGGAACCTCAGCACGCTCGCCGCTCGGGGGTGGAGGCAGGGGCAGGGGCAGGGCCTTGGGGAAGGGGCTGGAATCGGGGCATACCCCCTCCAGCCCCCTGCCGTGAGCACCCCCATGACCCCAGTCCAGCCCCCCAGCCCTCTGCCCACCCTCACCCCTGCACCCACTCACACCTCCCCAGCCCCCTGCCCTGACCCCTGCACCTCCCACACCCCAAGCCCTGACTCCTGCACCCCCCCCCATCCCCACCCCAACCTGAGCACCAAATGGGAGATCCTGCACACCCATCCATTCCCACCTGCACCCCTTGCACCAAACAGGAGCTGCCCCAGGTAAGCGCTCCACACCCCAACCTCCTGCCCCAGCCCTGAGCCCCCTCCCGCACCCTAGCTCCTGGCCAGACCTCGCACCCACCTCCCCCCAACATTTTTTTACAATATTTGGAAAGATCATTAAGTGTCTGTCGAGACCCACCGCGATTTTCAAGTGGTTTGTGGAAAAATAAGTTAGACTACAAGAACGATCAAGGTACCTCACTTTATTTTCATTTACTTGCTATTACTTATAGAAGGAGGAGGAAGAAAAAAAAGAATGAAAAACAGTGGCGGGGGGAAATAAGAGAGAATGTTCTTTTTCTTGGCTGGGCCCCAAGGAGGGGCCCCAAAATTGAAGCTGAGCACCGGGCCGGGGGGCCCCACTAACTCTAAATTCACCACTGGCTGTCACATCACCTTAGCTGGGGATACTGTGTCAGCTGATCCCCAGTCTCCAACCTACCTGAGCAGGACAGCAGACATGGCCCTGCCCACGAGCTCCTCTCCACTCCCTAGCCCACCCACCACTTGCTTCCCCCCCTCCCCTCCCGCTTAAGGCTTAGCCCTCTCACTTTTAAAAATGACTGCTTGCCCCTCCACCTCAGGCTTTTCTGGCTGCCCTCTTGCCAGGTATCCAGTTTTAGACTGGAAACTCCAGTGGAAAATGGGCTTGGGTGTCCGGTTAGCTGTGCTGACTGGAAACTAAAAGTCCGGTTATAGGAGTAACCACATTAGCTTGTGCTCCTCCCACTCCCAACACTCATCCCAGAGGGCTGGAAGAGAACCTGTCCTGCTGCTGCGGGAGGAGGGGAAGCTCAATGCAGAGGAAGATGAAGAGAATGGGCTAGAACCAGGTAGGTACCCGCTCTATATGGGCAGGGGCGGGGGCATCTTGTTTACCTCCTCCCCAGCCCTGCTGCACTTGCAGTTTACCCCCTTGCACCAGGGACCAACCCTAGCTCCTGCCCCACTGTGCTTTTGCCCCCAGCCCCTTTTACAATCATTCCCCAGGGGGGCCCACAAATACGTTTGGCGCCATGCCCACAAAAAGTTAATCTGGCCCTGCCTGTCTGCATCGTTTTTTCCCCTTGTAAACTGTAACATACATTCCTAATAGGGTTATCATACCATATGAAATAGTAATAAACCAGTTTTGTCTACTCTAGACCAGCACTTAACTCATTTTCACTAGCACCTCAATTCTGAAATCAGCCTGGTTCATTTTCCCAGCATAAACCCTCCCATAGGCAACTGATATACAGAGGTCCATCGTTCTCCAGCAGAGGTCAGTGCAACACATGTACAACATGAAGTTCATTACTTTTGACCATTCCATTTTTATTTAAATTTTGTAAAAAGTCAATAGTGTTATTTATACATGCATTCAAAATAATATCCTCTGAAAATCTTCTTGGCTACATATTAATTATTATAATAAGACAGCAATGAACAGTGATGAAACTATCCTCAAGAGTCTGTTTTCTATTACAAAGTTATAACGTTGTCATACACACACACACACACATTATACATATACACACACGTTATACATTTCTGTACATGCAACTTAAGGATATGATCTTCTCTGTTTATCCAAGAACTTCTAGGATGCTCACCACCTAAGCACCTCCTGCAATCCTTATTCATTGACTAATCACCCTCAATCATGTAAATAGTCCTTCTGAGTCCTACTCCCATGAATAAAGATTTGGGGGTGGGTAAAGACTGCCAAAGTGGACAAAGTATACATGCTTAACTTTATACACTGAGTAGTGCCATTGTGTTCAGCAGAATTACTCACAGCGTATAAAATTAAGCATGTGCTTAAGTCTTTGCAGGATTAGGACCTAACAAATCACTATCATCACTAATACGCTTATGGTAATTTACAATTATGTTTTCTATGTCTCAACACACTAGCCAGAAAGCATACACTTGCCATCATTATAGAACCTATTCCTATGTGGACCTCTCAAAATACCCTGCAAAGACCAACAAAAAGTAATTCTTCCTATGAACAAGTGTTGTTTTAAATTCAGGTATTCATTTGTAAATATAAAGTACACTGATCAACAGTCTATGGTGATAGCTGTACCAACACACTGTTGCAATGAAACTGACAATACACATGCACTCTATGTATTAGTTACTCTTTCCCTAGAGTGGCAGGATTTACCACAAAAAAACCCAACTCTTTTTTGGTCAGTGTATTGTATGTTTTGCTATTGCTATTCTTCAGTGTACACCCACATAGTTTTACTGTAAGGTAAGATTCATCCTATGCTGTTTCATAGCATGTTAAGATAACATTAATAAAACACAGAAGAAAACAAGCTTCTCACCTTAGTAGTATGTTAACTATCTTTGTTAGGAATCTTACATCACCTATCATCTTTTGAACACTTTAACATCCTTGTTCAGTACAAATTACATGTGTCCGAATTTTAACCTTTGGAGTTTAGAACTATTCTAAAATGGTCTATTCTACTTTGTAGTAAGAGTGAGAAGTATACCCCTTTTAAACAGCAAATTTACTTTGAAATTCCTGTTTGGTAACATATTAAATAACACACTGATTCATTACCAGGCAATGAATGCACTGTCTTGTATGTAATCCTTATCTGCGATCAGATTTAGGCCCTACGTTTTAAAATGAACTACTAGTGCTGCTACCCCAAGTTCTAGATAAAACCCACAGAATCTTTAAAACAACACCTGGAAGTCCAACATTTTTTGATTGACACAACAAACACCACTTTAAGGACATGCATAAGCACTGCTCACAGATCCTTTGGATTATTCAAATTATGAATGCTAGATATGACTATCTATATAAATAAAAATAAAATAAAATAAAATAAATAAATAAAACTTGCAGCTTCACTTCTGTGGCTTTGTCTCCACTTCCAAAAAGGTGGCAGTTTTAACTATAGGTTAACTAATACAGTGTTACTATCCTGCTGTAAAATCCTAGTGGAGACAAGGCAGTGTAGTTTTTACCATTAGGTAAATAAGTAAGGGCAGGAGTATAGTGTTGACTTTGCCTAACTACACTACAATCAAGAGTACAGGGCTTTGTCCCCACGAAGACTGACAGCAGGACAACTAACCAGTGTTAGTTCTCCTGTGGTAAAACACACACCTTTCTTGGCAGTGAAGACAAAGCCCATGTAATTTCTTTTCAAATAAGTGAAACGTTAGGACACACAAAGTACACCGAATACGTGCATTAGCTTTATTTTCCCCGTTATGAGAAGTGCCAGGGAGCCTTTAAGGATGTCTGCATTTAAATACTCCTAATCAGTGTCACAAGGTGCACTCACCATGGTGGTGCCTCCTGCTGGCCATCCTGAGAATTAGCTCTGGCCAGGCATTGCACCTTCCTCTGGCTGTCACTCCCACACTGTCCTCTCATCCTGTGACACCCCCTCTCATTCCAGGAACTGCAGCCTCCTTTTTATGACGCATCCCACAAGGCAGGTCACAACGTGGTTCCCCCTTCCCAGACCAAGTTGCCCCAGGCAGTCCGCTCTCCTCTGCCTGGTACTTGCCAAATCACCAGAGACCGATAGGGGAACCTGGGCCCTCCCTCTATTCCAGGCTCCAGCTCAGGGGCCCTCTGGTTAGCAGCCAAGGCCTGCACTGTTTCTTGCTGCTGAGCCTTCTTCTATCTTCCCGGCTGCTCTTTGGGTTTGCCAGCCTCTCAATTCCCTCCTCCCAGGGAGCAACTGTGGACTACCCTCTATAGTCCCAACACACCTCCCTCCTCCCAGGGAGTGACTACAACCTACCTTTCTGCAGCCACCTTTTGCTCTCTGCTCCTGGGCTTTACACAGGCCCCTCTTGTTCTTGCCTAGCCAAGCCTCATTTAGTCAACCCCTGCTCCCCAGCTGCTCCTCCAACTGGAGCCTGGGCAGTTAATTTGGCCTAATTTAGCCTCTCAGGGCCAGTGTGGGGAGTACACCCCATCACAATTAGGTTTTGGAGAGAAGTCATTATGATAAATATGGGAGCTTTATACTTCTCTGTATTACTGTTCAGTATTTATGTTTGAAGCACAAATGGTCTATCTCTACTAGGGAAATTTTCTAATCAATTTGAATACTGGTTCAGCTCAAGCTATTTTAAAACTAGTCAAACCACAGTGTAGATCTGGTTTTATGCAGCAAGAGTAGAGATCAAAGTTGGTTACATAAGAAATACAAATAAATTTGCAGTGTAAGTTCTACAAACGAAACAGGATTTGAATCAAGCAATGCCTCACTCTGAATGATGGTACAAGCAGATTTCAGATCCAGCCTGGGATCACCCTTCTCCAGTTCAAAGTCTGTGTCCTCCAGATGTTCTTCCAGGTGTTGACGGGAGTGGGGGGAGAGAAGAGAAGGGGCCAAGTGATGTCAATTCCCCTCTTTTATATTTTCTTCTTGCTGGAAAGATCTTTGCTGTGACATGGGGATCAGGCAGTCCCCATTGGTCAAGCCGTCTCCATTGCTTTACGTACTCCGAGAAGTCTCTGGGATGGCTGCTGGCCCATTAATGGGACTCTACTCTCGCATCAGAATGTCTGTCTGGTCCTTTGTTGCAATTGAAAGGTAGACTGTGGACAGCTCAACATATTTCCAGTTACATTTATAGCAATGCTTCATAACTTCATACAATGATAGCATACCCATCCAACAGGATATTAATGTTCAGCAAATCAAGACTTTTAAAATTATACCTGGAGGCATACTTTGCATAAAACATATAATTTTATGACAGTGGTGAATATGGGGGTTCCAGGGTGCTACTTTGAGGTACAGAGCATCACAGTAATGCTAACAGAAAAAGAGTACTTTTGGCACCTTTTTACCAAGTACTCCTTTTCTTTTTGCGGATACAGACTAACACGGCTGCTACTCTGAAACCTGTCAGTAATGCTAAAGATATACTTTGGGTATTTTACTCCACAGGGAATTACAGCATACGAAGACACAGAGGAAACAAGCCCCTTCGAGCTTACATCAAAAGAGGAAGACTCTCCAGAAACTGTGAAAAATGTTATTTGTCAGGAAATTAAAAGAATTCATACTGTCAAAAGACACCAGTACTGGACAGAATTCTGTGATGCTTGCAGTAGAAGCCAGGAGAGATGAGTTATACTGGCAGCTATGAGATGAGTTTTCTAGTTCAGAAAATGTGCCACCAATACTCTATCACAGAGGGTGCTTTCAGAAATAATCAAGCAAGTCAAACTTGGCACTTGTCAGAGTTGTATTGAACCAAGGAAAGAAAATACTCTCTGATCAGATTCAGAGTCTATCATGTTCACCTGCTTCTGTATCCACCAGAGCAAGCATGCCCTCCAGCAATTGGTCCTGTTGAATTGTTTGCTTGAGGGGAAAAAAAAAACACACACACACACACACACACAAAGAAACTTCACACAATAGTAACACTGGAGAGCAACCAATTTAAGGGAGGGGCACTTCAAAAGAGGAGATGATCACACATTGCACAGAATATCTGTGGAAGACTTGATTGCTAAGGATGCAGTTTAATCACTCAACATGCCTTTCTTCCTACTTGAGTAAATCAAATCTTAAAGCAAAGCCACCTGTTACACTGCAGCAATGTAATCACCTTATGATATTGCATTTTATCAGCTGATTGAAGAGAGAGAGAGAGAGAGAGAGAGATCTTGTATATAAAATAGGTTCTTCTCCTGTCCAAGCTGCTACAAGTTCTAAAGCCCTACTACCCTCAGAAGTAGAAATGGCAAGCTGTGCCAATAGTAAATTACATGCAAGATTAGAAAAATACTGTGGTTCTGAAATTTCATTCCATGCACAGCATGGATAAGGCAAGTCTACCATTATTCTATGCTGCACAACAACATCAGCTGATGTTATCCAAACTGCTAGTAATCTGAGGCAGGAACTTAAGTCATCTAAATGTTTTGTGATGTTCGATGTTTGTGATTTACAGTCATGTAAATGTTTCGTCGAGCTCACTCCTTGTGAGTGAGCTCGACGAACAGCTTTCAAATGAACAAGTTGTTTTGTATAATGCCGCTTCAATCCTTCACTCTGAAATAGCCAAAATGAAAGCATCAGATCATCATCAAAAGCCAGGCAATTGTATTTTACAGAGGTCTTTTGTGTGCAGGAGTTCATAGGTGCCGACTCCGTGGGTGCTCTGGGGCTGGAGCACGCACGGGAAAAAATTGGGGGGTGCTCTGCACCCACCAGCAGCTCCCCGCCCCTCCCCCCCAGCTCACCTCCATCTCCGCTCTGCCTCCTCCCCTGAGCGCACCTTCCCCACTTCTCCCCCTAGCTCCCAGCGCTTCCCGCTGTGAAACAGCTGTTTCGCAGAGGCGAATGCTGGGAGGGAGGGGGGAAGAGGGGGAACGTGGCGCGCTTGGGGAAGAGGCGGGGCCGGGGATTTGGGGAAGCAGTCCAATAGGGGCAGGGAGGGGGCGGAGTTGGGGTGGGGACTTTGGGGAAGGGGTTGGAATGGGGGCAGGGCAGGGGTGGAGTTGGGGCGGGGCTGGATCGAGCACCCACCGGCGCCGGGAAAGGTTGGCGCCTATGCAGGAGTTTGTCGTTTGGTTGACAGATAAAGAGGCATACAATTCACCCAGCAATGAGTGTCATCCTTCAGAAGACATTCAAAGAAGGTGCCTCAGAGTGAATAGTATTTAACAGTTCCAAAGTTATCACACTATTGTACATAAGTCTTGCTGCATAGCTACACCAAAAGTTTGGGTCCCACACTTAACTGACATACTACACTTTCATGGATTCTGCATCAATTATGATGAGCTGAGGCGGTTCAACACTAATGCTGCAAAAACTGGAATAGAAAGACTCTTTAGTGTGTTCATTCCAGAAGAAATTTTACCACTTCATGCTGGTGGAAATCTCATCCATGAAGGAGAGGATAATGTAGACAACATATAGACCACTGATGGAAAGAATACCTTCCATTCATTAGCTAGAGTGGTATTACAAGAACAATCTGCACATAGTCCAGGATCACAAGAAAGATCACTGAAGTGTGCGAAAGTTAAAACAAAAAAAAAAAGCCCCACAAACATAATTCTGGGATGTATTAGCAGGAATATTGTAAAAATTACTTCTTGGGTCTTTCTTCCAAATCCACTCTGCACTGATTAGGCCTCAACTTGAGCATTGTTTCCAGGTCTGGGCACCACATTTCAGGAAAGATGTGGACAAATTGGAGAATGTCCAGAGAGGAGCAACAAAAATTATTAAAGGGCTAGAAAACATGATGTGACCAGAGTCCCAGGGGAGCCAACTAAGGTCACTCAATTAGGGTGAACTGCAAAGAATGGGGCAGACAATTCCCAAAGCTGGTAGATATTCCAATACTTAGATTTACCAAACAAGCACAAAACAGCTTCTATAATACCTCACTGGTTACCCAGAAGCCAACAATATAGTTCCCTTAAAGTAACCCAGCCTCAGGCCTCCATCTAGGCACGCCAGTCAAATATGATGAGGATCACTGAAAATCTTATTCATCATATCAAAAAGGTTCTACTAATCTCAAAGGATCAGACACATTACCTCCCAGGTTAATGAATATTTCAGACCTTACCCAAATACACGCTTACAGCCAATTCTTATTAACTAAACTAAAATTTATTAAAAAAGAAAAGAGCGCATTGGTTAAAAGATCAGTATACATACAGACATAAATACAATCTTGAGATTCAGATTCATAGTAGAGATGGTGAGCTTTGTAGATGCAAAGAGTTCTTTCAGAGTCCATAAATTATAGTCCAATGTCTATATTCAGGGTGGTCCAGTCAGAACTGGGATCTCAGTCCTTATGACTTGGGTTTCCCCTGCATGAAACCTCAAGCAGATCTGAGATGACAGAATCAGGACCCAAGCCATTGTTTATACAGTTTCAGGCCTTCTTTGACAGCTTGGAGTCCTTCGGCGAACAATAGGCACTCATAAGGACTTTGAAGTGGCCCCATTTCCTAAGCATTGCAGGTTATTATTCACACAGATTAACATAAGGCAATTGCCTGTTTTTCTACCATTCGCAGATGATTTGCTATACATTTCAAAGAGCGATGAATACAGCCATATCCTACGTTTGCAGTTCATTTAATTGTTAAGATGTCCTTTTGATCTCTGAATTAATAGAATACAGCATAGACAGGGACGGCTTGATTACATTGTTGACCTTTACCAATATATATGTAAATACAGACATATGGGGAGATAATGTGTGTGTCTGTGTGAAAGGGTCACACTCAGACGCTTGCTATGTGAAAGGGGTCACCAGTACAAAAGTTTGAGAACTACTGGTCTAGATAGTACTTAGTCCTGCCATGAGTGCAGGGGACTGGACTAGATGACCTCTTGAGATTTTATGAAGTCACTCACTCCCCCTGGGCAATCAGAGTCTCTTATGCAGTGAACAGCATTTGGGAGAAAGGAAAAAAAATGTAGAACACATCCAGAACAGACTCATCATGAAAAAGTACTTGAGAAAATCAACTGTGTGTGTATGCAGAACAATGTTCTCTGCACAGAACTACGTACATGCACAAGGCAATGAAGACTGTGGCAAACCACACACTCAGAGATCAACAAAAATGATGATAATGATGTTGACTAGAAATGTCACCAGTGCTATTACATTTTAATGATACCTGTACAAATTATTAGAGTTTTTTTAAGAAGCCTTTTTGATTGTTGTTGTGATACTTTGAGGTCACAAAGAAATACCATTTTATGTCTCGAAATAATACATAGAGTAATTAAACTTGCAGAAATGAATGCAAGTGGTCATTTTAACATGCTATTGAAAGACAGGAAGTATGGCAAGAGACCACCCGGGCTTAACCAGGAGATCTTCAATGATCTAAAGCTCAAAAAAAGAGTCCTACAAAAAGTAGAAACTCAGTCAAATTACAAAGGATTAATATAAACAAATAACACAAGTACATAGGGACAAAACTAGAAAGGCCAAGACACAAAACAAGATCAAACATCAAACTAGCTAGGGACATAAAGGTAACAAGAAAACACTCTACAAATACATTAGAAGAAAGAGAAGAAAGGACAGAATAAACCTATTACTCAATGAGGGGGGAAAGACAATAACAAAAGACGTGAAAACGGCAGAGGTGCTTAATGACTTCTTTGTTTTGATTTTCACCAAGAAGGTCGGTGGCGATTGGCAGTCTAACATAGTGAATGCAAGTGAAAATGAGGTAGAATCAGAGTCTAAAATAGGGAAAGAACAAGTCAAAAAGTACTTAGACAAGTTAGAGGTCTTCAAATCACCAGGGCCTGATGAAATGCATCCTAGAATACTCAAGGAGCTGACTGAAGAGATACCCTAGCTATTAGCAATTATCTTTGAAAAGTAATGGAAGACGGGAGACATTCCAGAAGACTGGAAAAGCGCAAATATAGTGCCCATCCATAAAAAGGGAAATAAGGACAACCTGGGAAATTACAGACTAGTCAGCTTAACTTCTGTACCCGGAAAGATAATGGAGCATATAATTAAGAAATGAATTTTCAAACACTTAGAAGATAATGAGGTGATAAGTAACAGTCAGCATGGAATTGTCAAGAACAAAGCGTGTCAAACCAACCTGATAGCTTTCTTTGACAGGGTAACAAGCCTTGTGGATAGGGGGGAAGCGGTAGATGTAGTATATCTTGACTTTAGTAAAGCTTTCGATACGGTCTCGTGTGACCTTCTCATAAACAAACTAGGGAAATACAACCTAGATGGAGCTACTATAAGGAGGGTGCATAACTGGTTGGAAAATAGTTTCCAGAGAGTAGTTATCAATGGCTCACAGTCATGCTGGAAGGGCATAACAAGCGGGATCCTGCAGGGATCGGTTCTGGGTCCATTTCTGTTCAATATCTTCATCAGTTATTTAGATAATGGCATAGAGAGTACACTTATAAAGTTTGAGGACAATACCAAGCTGGGAGGGGTTGCAAGTGCTTTGAAGGATAGGATTAAAATTCAAAATGATCTGGACAAACTGGATAAATGGTCTGAAGTAAATAGGATGAAATTCACTAAGGACAAATGCAAAGTATAGTACTCCACTTAGGAAGGAACAAATCAGTTGCACACATACAAAATGGGAAATGACTCCGTAGGAAGGCATACTGCGGAAAGGGTTCTGGGGATCATAGTGGATCACAAGCTAAATATGAGTCAGTAACACTGTTGCAAAAAAAGCAAACATCATTCTGGGATGTACTAGCAGGAATACTGTAAGCAAGACATGAGAAATAATTCTTCCACTCTACTTCACGCTGATTAGGCCTCAACTGCAATATTGTGTCCAGTTTTTGGGCACCACATTTCAGGAAAGATGTGGACAAATTGGAGAAAGGCCAGAGAACAACAACAAAAATTACTGAAGGTCTAGAAAACATGAAGAAATTGGGTTTGTTTCATCTGGAGAAGAGAGGACTGAGAGGGGACATAACAGTTTTCAAGTACATAAAAAGTTGTTACAAAGAGGAGGGAGAAAAAGTGTTCTTCTTAACCTCTGAGGATAGGTCAAGAAGCAATGGGCTTAAATTGCAGCAAGGACGGTTTAGGTTGGACATTAGGAAAAATTTCTTAACTGTCAGAATTGTTAAGCACTGGAATAAATTGCCTAGGGAGATTGTGGAATCTCCATCTGTCATAAATATAAAGGGAAGGGTAAACACCTTTAAATCCCGCCTGGCCAGAGGAAAAACCGTTTCACCTGTAAAGGATTAAGAAGCTAGGATAACCTCGCTGGCACCTGACCAAAATGACCAATGAGGAGACAAGATGCTTTCAAAGCTAGAGGGGGGGAGAAACAAAGGTTCTCTCGGTCTGTGTGTTGCTTTTGCCTGGACCAGAGTAGGAATGCAGGTCAGAACTCCTGTAAAGGGCTAATAAGCAATCTAGTTAGATATGCATTAGATTCTGTTTTGTTTAAATGGCTGATAAAATAAGTTGTGCTGAATGGAATATATATTCCTGTTTTTGTGTCTTTTTGTAACTTAAGGTTTTGCCTAGAGGGATGCTCTATGTTTTGAATCTGATTACCCTGTAAGGTATTTACCATCCTGATTTTACAGAGCTGATTCTTTTACTTTTTCTGTAATTAAAATTCTTCTTTTAAGAACCTGATTGTTTTTTCCTTGTTCTTAAGATCCAAGGGTTTGGGTCTGTGTTCACCTATGCAAATTGGTGAGGATTTTTACCAAGCCTTCCCCAGGAAAGGGGGTGTAGGGTTTGGGAGGATTTTGGGGGAGATAGACATTTCCAAGTGGGCTCTTACCCTTTTATATATTTGTTAGATGCTTGGTGGTGGCAGCAATAAAGTCCAAGGGCAAAAGGTAAAATAGTTTGTACCTTGGGGAAGTTTTAACCTAAGCTGGTAAAAATAAGCTTAGGGGGTTTTTCATGCAGGTCCCCACATCTGTACCCTAGATTTCAGAGTGGGGAAGGAATCTTGACACCATCATTGGGGATTTTTAAGAGCAGGCTGGACAAATACCTGTCAGGGATGGGCTAGATAATACTTCATCCTGCCTTGAGTGCAGGGGACTGGACGAGATGACCTCTTGAGGTCCCTTCCAGTTCTATGATTCTATGTCATTGTCTATCCTCATTTCTGTGGTAACATCACCACTTGACAGCACCAGATCATGCCTCCTCTTAAAGCAGACATAAGCTTTCAAATGATGTATATTATGTGTGTGTGGATGTAAATAGAGAGGGTACACTAAATCAACCAGATTGTGGTGTTTGTTGCTTGCCTACAAATTCTTGAACTATGGTGAAAAACTGTCAACAAGGATTCCAGTTATTATGGTGGTGTTGATATAGACACCTGTGTTCCATTACAATACAAAGTGGATTTTAAACCACCAACAGGTTACACACAGAACACAAAACAGCTGAGAGACTTGTCAGTAGTGGACAAAAATTGTCACTAAATACAGATGCAGAGATGATAGGTTCCATATTTCCTGAGGTATCCCTGACCACATTTTATTTATTTCTAATTCCTGAAAATGAACACCATCTAGTACAGTTAATTATCCTAAATGAGATTAGACCTATAATTCACTCAACATTTTTAAATTTCACACAAATCTAACAAGATTTCAGTGGAGAAATTACATTTCATAAACCTCCCCCATGGCATCTATGTGGGAGGTTTATGTAAATCTTTCTGTAAATAAATACTATGTTCATAACTGGTTGATTTAAATTATTTAGACTTCCAAAAAGCCTTTGACAAGATCCCACACAAGAGGCTAATAAAGAAGCTAAATAGTCATGGTGGGTGGGAGGCAAAGTATTTTCATAGACCAAGAACTGGCTAAAACCCAGAAAACAAAAAGGAGGATTTCATTAAAAGGTTAATTTTCATCAAGATTCCTTACTAGGTCTTCTGTTACTTAATACATTAAAGATCTAGAAGAGGGGCAAGTAGTAATTCACAGATGAGGAAAAGTTACTTAGGATTAGTTAGGATGAGAGGACTATGAGGAACTCTAGAGAGACCTAAACAAGCTAGCTGAACACCCTGGAAAATGAAATTCAGTGTCGAAAAATACAAAGTAGAACCCAGAGGAAAAATTTTAAACTACTCATTCACCTTGCAGTAAAATTTTTTCAGTACATCAGAAACAGGGAGCGTGCCAATCAGTGGGGCCACTGGATTATTGAAATGCTGAAGGAGCACTCAAGGAAGGTAAGGCCACGGCGGAGAAGCTAAATGAAGTCTTTGCATCAGTCTTCAATGCAGGGGATGCAAGGAGATTCCCACACCTGAGCCATTCTTTTTAGGTGACAAATCTGAGGAACTTTCCCAGATTGAGATGTCAATAGAGGAGATTTTGGAACAAACAAATTAAACAGTAATGTGTCACCAGGACCAGATGGTATCCATGCAAGGTTCAAACTCAAATATGAAATTGCAAAACTATACTGTGGTATGTAACCTATCATTTAAATCAACTTTTATACCAGATGACTGGAGGATAGTGAATGTGACACCAATTTTTTTAAAAAGGTTCCAGATGGGATCCTGACAATTACAGGCCAGTAAGGCGAATTTTAGTACTAGGCAAATTGGTTGAAACTATAGTAAAGAACAGAATTGTCAGATACATAGATGAACATAATTGGTCAGGGAAGAGTCAACATGGCTTTTGTAAAAGGAAATCATGACTCGACAATCTATTATAATTCTGTGGGGGAGGTCAACAAACTTGTGGACAAGAGTAATTGAGTAGATATAGTGTACTTGGACTTTCAGAATGTCTTTGACAAGGTCCCTCATGAAAGGTTCTTAAGCAAAGAAAGCAGTCATAGGATAAGAGGGAAGGATCTCTCCTGGATCAGTAACTGGTTAAAAGACAGGAAGCAAAGGGTAGGAATAGTCAGTCAGTTCTCAGAATGGAGAGAGGTAAATAGTGGTGTCCCCCAGTTACCTGTACTAGAACCCATGCTGTTCAACATATTAATACGATCTGGAAAAAGGGGTAAACAATGAGCTGGCAAAATTTGCAGACAATACAAAATAACTCAAGATAGTTAAGCCCAAAGCAGACTGTGAAGCATTATAAAGAAATCTCACTAAAGTGGGTGACTGGGCAACATAATGGCAGGTGAAATTCAATGCTGATAAATGCAAAGTAATGCATATTGGAAAAGAATCCCAACTATACATACAAAATGATGGGATCTAAACTAACTGTTACCTGATGGCACTGGCCAGCACAGCCATCCATTATACCAGGAGGAGCAAGCTAGATGAGGGGGAGTGAAACTCTATGACTGTGAATCTTATTTCTGTTCCCCTGTTCAGTTATGCCTCCCAGCTAGGGTTGTCAGGCATCCGGTTTTTGACCAGAACATGGGTCGAAAAGGGACCCTGGCTGCTCCAGTCTGCATCGCTAAAAGTCCAGTCAGTGGTGCAGCAGGGCGACGGCAGGCTACCTGCCTGCCCTGGCTCCACATGGCTCCCAAAAGCGGACAGCATGTCCCTGTGCCCCCTAGGCTCAGGGGCAGCCAGGGAGGCTCCACGCACTGCCCCCGCCCCCGAGCGGCCAGGGGCAGCGCACAGAGATTCCTGGCTGTGCCTCCACCTAGGAACCTGCAGGGACATACTGGCCGCTTCCGGGAGCCACTTGAGGTAAGAGCCGCATGCAGCCCGCACCCGCTCCCGTGCCCCAACCGCCTGCCCCAGCCCTGAGCTCCTTCCCACACCCAAACACCCTCCCAGAGTCCACACCACTTTCCGCACTGTGAACCCCTCATCCCCAGCTTGGAGCCCCCTGCTGCACCCCAAACTACTCATCCCCAGCCCCACACACCAGAGCCTGCATCCCCAGCCGGAGCCATTACCCCTGCATACACACCCCAACCCCTGCCCCAGCTCAGAACCCCCTCCTGCACCCAAACTCCATCCCAGAGCCCCCACGCTGCACCTCTTCCCACACTCCAAACCCCTCAGCCCCAAGCCACCTCCTGCACCCCGAACCCCTCATCACCAGAGCCCACACCTCTAGCCAGAGCCCTCAGCCCCCCTGCCCCAGCCCAGAGCCCCCTCCCAGATTCCGAACTCCTTGGCCACACCCTCCATCCCAGAGCCCCCTCCTGCACTCCAAACCCCTCATTCCCTGCCCCACCTCAGAGCCCTCACCCCACAACCCCCTGCCTCCGCCTTGAGCCTCCTCCCACACCCCAAACCCCAGCCTGGTGAAAATGAGTGAGGGTGGGAGTCAGCGAGTGACAGAGGGAGAGGAGATGGAGTGAGTGCGGGTGGGGCCTCATAGAAGCGGCGGGGCAGGGCAAGGCAAGGCAAGGCAAGGGTGTTTGGTTTTCTGAAATCAGAAAGTTTGCAACCCTACTCCCAGCCGAGTTTTTCCTGGACAGCGTCCGCTGACTCCTTAGATGCTTCTGAGCAGCACTAGGCACCATTAGTAATTCTCTGCTCAGGGTCGCCTCTCATTATCTGATTTTTACCCTGACCGCCACTCCTGTCCGTGTTTTCCTCATTTATTGTCCCCAGAAATCACTGGTAATCTGTGCTTAGTTGAGGGAGCAGGCCTTTAGTTGGGTGGCCGAAAGCACCTACAACCCTCTAACTTCTACAACAAAGGAGACGGGGCATCTCAGTAACCATGATAGATACACAACCCTAATTTATCCTCACCAAGTGGCTCTACTTGTTTTTCAAATACTCAAAATGTACAAATTAAGATTTAAACTATTAACATGTAAGTAATTGCAAAGCCAATAAGAAACTAGTGAGTGAGAACTGGCCTGGCTGTTATGTAGCACCTTCTAAAGCAGGGGGTCTCAACCTTTCCAAATTACCACACCCCTTTGAGGAGTCTAATTTGTCTTGCATAGCTCAAGTTTCACCTCACTCAAATACTACTTGCTTACAAAATCAGACATAAAAATACAAGTGTCACAGCCCACTATTACAAAAAAAAAATTCTTACTTTCTCATTTTTACTACAATTATAAAAATAAATCTATTTCAATATATATAGCGTATAGAGCAATATAAACAAATCATTGTCTGTATTAAATTTTAGTTAACTTTGCTAGTGCTTTTTATGTAGCCTGTTGTAAAACTAGGCAAATATCTAGAGGAGTTGATGCACCCCCAGAAGACCTCTGCAAACCCCCTTAATTATATTTTAGGATTATGTGGCAAAAGATGTGCAAAACCCCAGTTGTAAACTCAAATCTGACATCTGGGAGCAGAAAAACATCAAACAAAAAAAATCCCATGAGTCATCACCAGTGCCTCAGAAGCTGTGTTATTTCATTTCAAGTTAAAAATACCCACCCTTCACTGGGTCTTTTTCTTTCAAGCTCTTAGAGGGGGATAACTAACTGAGACATGAACGCTTATAAAGCATCTTGAACTTTAGCTACACACTTATACCTCCCTCACCTGAGCCACAGAATTAGTCAATTAGTATTTTTTTTTAAAGCCACCCACCCACCCCCTGTGGCAAAAAAGCTTTAAAAAAAAAAAAATCTACACAGCTGGTTGGAAAAGGAGCTACATTCCCTCACCCCCTCTCCCCAGCTGGAGCTGCCCAACCCATCTAGTAACACCAGGAGAGTTTTGAGTAGCAGCTGTGTTAGTCTGTATCCGCAAAAAGAAAAGGAGTACTTGTGGCACCTTAGAGACTAACAAATTTATTTGAGCATAAGCTTTCGTGAGCTACATGCATCCGATGAAGTGAGCTGTAGCTCAGAAAAGCTTATGCTCAAATAAATTTGTTAGTCTCCAAGGTGCCACAAGTCCTCCTTTTCTAATTTCGGCTTTGCAAAAGGTAACCCACTCTGTTGTTGCTTTCAACAGAGTTACACAGCATTCCCTCCCCAACCTATGCTCTAATCTGCGCTGCTTGTCTCCTCCCCTACTCTCACTACACTGGCCTAAGCCTCCGTGAGTCAGTATGTCTGGCTGTCGCTAGGCCCTTCCCCACTCACTCACTCGTTGCTCAATCGCTTTCATACAGACACACCGGATATGAGCTACCAATCCCTGTGCCAAACTGCCCTAAGTTACATAAAAGAGAACCACTAAGAAGGCAGCAGCAAACACTAGTGCCTTGTTAACTTAAATTGCTCCAAAGCCAC
The DNA here is from genome assembly GCF_965152275.1 of Natator depressus. Taxonomy (NCBI): domain Eukaryota; kingdom Metazoa; phylum Chordata; order Testudines; family Cheloniidae; genus Natator; species Natator depressus. Next base: position 83,193,667 of record NC_134235.1, read on the forward strand.
CCGCCCCATTCCGCATATGGCCCTCATTCAGAACGACCCAGCTGTTTTATCTTCAGCGATGGCAGGGTAATTACTCCCCCGAAAAACAGCTACGAGGTGTTTGAGGGCATTTAAAAAATACTATTGCTTCCCTTCCTGCGTCAGATACGAATGGGCTTTTGTGCAGATATATATATATATCTATCACTAGAGGCTGTTGGACCTAAAGTAAAGCCACGGTTCCTGGTCTGTTTCTTTGTGTAATTTAAAACCAGGTTTACTTTTACAACCTAAACCACGAGGAACGCCCCCTCCTTAATTCAAACACTATTACACGGTGTTGAGAGTGAGTGCACAGGGGCTGGCTTGCTTTCCCTGCTAAAGTTCAAGCAGAGATGAGCCTCTTGAATTCCTCGTCTCACATGTTTTATGCGAATGCTTTTATTTGTCCTGATCAAACAAAATCCAATTTTGGAACCGCTGAAGGAAGAGCACAAAGGAACTCCGGGAAAGCAGCCTTTGCTATTTTAGGAGCTGGAGCCAGCTCCCATTTCAGTCAATAGAAAGACCTGGCGGTGGGGGAATGGATCGAGCCCTACAGGAACAACTAGCTCCAATTGCAGCATGTCTCATCTCAGAGTCAGACTCAGAGCAAAATAAACTGTTGCTGGACCACGTGATTACTTAAAGAGGAATGAGTCGAGCTGGTTTTTAAAAACCCACGAGCGAGCGTGTCTCGTTGAAACGCACAGCAAAGCCCATCAAAAAAAAAAAGTGAAAAAAAAAACAAAAAACACCTTTAAAAACCGGTTTAAAATAACCCCAGCAGGAGAGAATCTTCTTTCACTGACAAACCCGAACGAAGGGGGACTTTCTGTGTTGTGTTTGTTCCTCAAAAAATAGTAGGATGGATTGGGGGGAAGAGAGGGAGAAACAACCCCGAGGCCACCAAATCCGTAGGGGCCAAGGGTCTGGATTATTTACCGGATGAGCTGCTAAAGACACGTCGCCCCGCTTCCAGTAAAGGCAGCCACAGCTGGGGCTGGCTGGGACGAGCGAACTGCGGCGCGCTGAATCAGAGCACGCCACGCTGCGGCGCGCCCCGTGATTGAGAAGTTTGAAAGCATGTGAGAATGACAGTGTGTCTCGGGCTGCGGCGTGCCAGGAATTTCGAAACTGCCCCGCAAGCCCATCAGCATCATAACAAGGCGGCTCCAACCATAACAACCCCCGAGCAGAAGAAGGAGCAAAAGAGCCTCTTGGCGTCTTGGGGGGGGGTGGTTCCCCCCCTTTTTTGGTCTGAAACTAGTCCGTGGGGGTGGGGAGGAAGAGCAGGGCTTGTTCAGTGCTATGCTAATCTTTTAAGCGCTCTTTTCTTGCTCTACACTGCTTTTCTTTCTTCTCCATTCTCTTCACCCTAAGGAGTGGGTGGCTCATCCGGCAGCAACAGGAGGAGGCTAAGTCAGGGGCAGCTGTCAAAATCCTCCTCCCCCGCCCCCTTCCCAGTTTAATGATCAAACGCCTGGCTGGGAAGAAAGGCAGGAACCAGGAGGCGCAGAGGCTCTGCCCTGCACTGTCACATCACACGCTCTGTTGTGAGTGTGTGAGAGTATCCCCTCTCTCCCTCCCCTCCGCTGACAACCGTCTCCGCAGCCAGGGAGGAGGAGGAGGCAAAGCGGCTATTGCTCTGTTACTCTCTCACTTACTCATTGCTGAAAGGTGGGCGGAGGGTACCTTTCCCCCTGGTGCCTTTTCTCACGTTGACAAGCTGGGGCCCAGCACCGGAGGGGGGGGGAAGAACAAAGACAGAAGAGGAGGGAAAGCACTAAATCCGGACCAAACATCCCAGGCAGAAGGAAGCTGTCAGCTGGCGGTGACACAACACACAGCCCATTGAAGCGCCCTGGTTAGCAGCCACGGCTGGGAAGGGAGCCCTCTGCCCGCCTTCCAAGTTGCAAAGCGGGGATTGCTCCGCACGCAGGAAAAGGCAACTTGATTTGTGCGTGCGGTGCCCGTTGGGTAGCAAGCCTCGCCAGCTGGTGCGGTCCGCGGCTCGAGACCACGATGAAAAGTAAAAAAGGTAGGGAGGGGTGCGTGCGTACGAGGGTGAGAGAGACAGAGTGATCTGATTCCTCAGCGTGCTGTGGCGAAACCTGGATGGGAAAGTGAAAAGCATGTTGCTTTCGCCATTTGGAAATAACAGGCGTGTGGTTTAAACTTCACTGCAGTTTGATTTGGCTTATTAAATAAAGTGGAACCGGTTTTCTTCTCTCACCCCCCCGCTTTTTTTCTTTCTAAGCTGGTCCCTTTCCTCTTTGTTGAGCTCATGTCTGAAATGGCAGTTGATAATGTTTCACTTCCAGACAAAACACGAGGGGCTGTTTGGACGCTGCTTTCTTTCCATGCTGCTTGGCTCCCTGTCAAAAACCTGGTCAACTGCCTGCCTGCTTTGTCCCCAACAAAGTTTTATTTTCGCTTTTTTTTTTTAACAGCCTTTTTCTTCCCTCTTTCCTCCTCACTCTAATTTCCCCAGTCCGGTCCCCAAGGACGGGACTGGAATTGTTTTCACAACTTTAAAAAACAAATCCCAACCCAAATACAACTCTCTGAGCAATGCAGTCTGAACAACGGGGTGGCAGGAGCTCTTTGTTTGCGAGTTAGCGTGGGGAAAGGGGACAAAAGCGAGGGGCTGTAGGAGAATTTAAAGTGAGTTTTTTTAATCGATCTGCAAATTTATCTGCAGCCTTTTGATCAAAGACTTTTCTTTCTTTCTTTCTTTTTTGGAAAAGACTAAAAGTAAAGTGATTTAAAAACTTACCCACCACGTGGCGGGGAAGCAGCAAAAAAGACGTTTGAAAAACTTTTCATTGGTGTTACTTACGTAATTACCACTTGGACAGACTTTATAATCAAGGGATTGTCAGTATTTCCATCTGTAGTCCTCTGAGTATCTTGAAAACTTAAACGTGGCTGCGAAGAATTGGAAAACATTTTAAAAATTTGTTAGTCTCCAAGGTGCCACAAGTACTCCTTTTCATTTTAAAAACGTGGCTGCTGTTAAAAAAAACATTTCGGATGTTTGTTTCCTCGTCAGTTCCCCCTCTTCTCATTTTTAAGGGCTAATCAGTCATGTAGATTAATGATTTTTTTCTATTTAAAGACCTTTAAAATACCCAAGATACTGAGAGTTTAAAAAGGAGCACTGCGCATGTTTACTACTCTAGAGCAGTGGTGTTTTTCCTACTACAGGCTCTTGTGGTTCAAGAGTACAGAAATCTACTTCATTGTTAATGTTCCTGGAGCCATCAGAGTATGTGTTTATATACACCTATTAAGCACCTTCTGAATTCTTGGTGTATAATTTAAGATGTGCTCTAATATAGTTTGTAGTTCTCATAAGTAATCTTGGACTATACTGATTTAAAACAAAACATACAAAGGAAATTCAGCCCCAAAGGCAAAGTTTAGACAACAATCAGTGCGGGTCCTGTTTACACTCTCAAAAAAGCAAGGAATTCAGAGTTAAAACCGAAACTTTGTATTTATATAACCCACCCTCCCTGCCAAATATTTCAGTGTTCTCCTAACTGGAGTGATTTTAGATAACAACACGTGTTGCATACCAAGCCCAGCCCTCTGTACCTAGAGACAGTTACAGCCTTGACTCTAGATTTTCCCATTTTTGTAGATTTGTTCAGATTGTTACGGTTACTGGAGGTATATGGTTTTACTGAATTATTTAGACTAGTTATTTTTAGAACATTCCTGTGCTCCCTATTTGCACAGTAGTGGTGATGAGTTGGCTTCCTGTCTGCTGCTGCTTCCATTGTTCAGATTCCTCTCCCGGAGGGCAGCTACTGGTTGTCTAAATACCAACTTCACACACTTCCAACTCTTATTGTCATCTCCCTCCAAACTAAATATGTGTGAAAAATGCTGACGAGGTTACCATGTCTGCCTATGTATTTCTCTCAGTGTGTAATCTGCCTTGTGATTTGGGAGTTCTGCACTGCAACAATGAAAGGCGGCATGTGGGAAGGCAAACCTTTGAGACAGAAGACCATTGGTTTAGAGTTTATGTGGCAGAAATTAGGAAGTGAGAAGAAACTTACAGATGCATGGAAACTTTTCAAGGAAGTTAGGACAATGATTTCTGTTGGTTTTTTTTTAATTAAAGGTTGGGCTTGCAGTTTGCATTTGTGGCCTGTATTTTGATACTCAAGTTTCAGAGCATGACCTGATTTCAGATTTCTTTCTTGTCTAAAAAAAATTAAAATTTGTTTTCTATAGTTACAGCCAAGTTTGCCTACTCTGTGAAACCAGTAAAGCTCAAGCAACTCAGAGGAAAGAAAACTGGTTCTTCCACTTGTAAAATCACATTTAAAGAAAAAGGAAAACTTTTCTAATTTTCTGCTATGGAAAATTCCCTTACACATCCCCATAGCTCCTGTGTCTGATCTGGTTAATTATCAATACTATTTAACCTGATTTTTAAAAAAAAAGATTCACAAACCTTTAACTAAAGTTCTTTTCCAAATTGGTATATCTTAAGTTAAATCCCTTAAACCTCTTCCGTGGGTGGCAAAAGTTTATTTCTTAAATAATAAAAATTATCAGGGTACACTTACTCTATAGGCTGGTATGTTTTTACATATTAATGACATATTCATACCATCTGTTATTTCTGGCCTAGCCAGTTATTTCCATGTTCTTTGTGGTGTACCTGTTAAGTCCTAAAGACTATATGAAGTTAGGTAGCCCCTACCTATACTAGCTTCCTTTTAACCATCCTCACTTATCTTTATTAAAGGTCACAAACATACATACATATATATATACTTTGTTTTAGCTCATCATCACCTATCTAGGCTAACAGTCTCAAACATATGTATGCTAACTTGTATTAGCTCAGCATCCAGGATGTGGCCTGCAGGTTCCTTGCATTACAGCCAGAAATACTCTTAATACAAATTTATAATCCTATTATAAAACAAATAATCAAACCCATAAGAAAAAATATATTAGCAGGCAGGCTAGCCCCTATAGGCTATGCTTGCTAGTTAGCTATTGTAGTCTCCAATCCTGCAAAGATATAGCCCTGTTGAAGATTATGCATGTGTAGTCCTAGTGAAGTCAATTACAGGAAGATTGGGGGCTTTTTAGATTGGAAATAATATCTAGATATATACATGTAAAACCCAACCAAAGAAATTCACAGAAACATAAAAATTGAGCTAGATTATCCATGAGCTGATCTAATCTATTCCTTCTGCCAAAGGAGACTGTGCCTTGCAGTATACTTGTTCAGTTTCAAGTGATTCAAACAATTGGTTTCTACCAGTTCTCTTGTGAAGCTCTGCCATAATACAAGAGGATATTTTTACTGATATTCAGCCTAAATTTTAATTTTCTTAACTTCATTCCATTTCTCCTAGTTAAGGCCCCAATCCATCCCAAATAATTCTTTCTCCTTTTTTGTGTTCATACGTTATAAGTACTGATAGTTTTTTCCATATCAACTTTAGTTATCATTTTGCAAAACTATGCACATAATTATTTTTCCCTCATCAGATTTATGCCTCCAGGCCTTTAAACCAGGAAGCTTTAACTGAATTCTTTCCTGTTATTTAGTATCATCCAGATATTGAGGTGCTCAGAATTTTATGCAGTGTTCAAGGCATGATCTCCCTAGCAGTGAACAAGAAAGGGACCTAGGAACTCTTTGGCCTGTGATGTGATGCAACACAGTATGTTAAATTCTCTACATGCTGCAAGACTAGAAGTTGGGTGCAGGTAAATCAATTCACATTATAGAAAAGAGAGGGGGCCTGCTGATCCTACAACCTTTAGGAATAGTCCTCACTGAAATCAGTGAAACTATTTTTGTATGAATAAGGACTGCTTATCTGAGTAAAGCTTATAGAATTAGAGTCAGGGTCACTTCTTAGGTCCAGTTTACATACAGTGCATCAGTTCAGTTTAAGTAGTGCAAAACACTCTGTAGACATTCTTGCATTAGTTTAAGAGGGGCTTATTTTAGTTTAAACATATAATCAACTGAAGCTAACTTGTAAAAGCCTGATTTAAACAGAAATAAGTGTCCACAAAGCCTTTTATACCAGTATAACAGAATCAGTTTAAAATTCACAACTTAAAAATAAAATGGAGGTATTCTGCATGTAGAGAAGCCCTTATTCTGGAGTTGTAAATAACAGTAAATGGTCCAGACATGGAGCTTAGGTGGGAAGCCTTTCAACTGTGCCCTGCTAAAGAGGAAACCAAAAGCATATAGTCTGATTACTAACAAGAAGGAAAAACAAAGCTGAGTTGCAATCAGCGTGAATGTTCTAATGAAAACAGAGGTTTGACAGCAACAACGTGGCTTCTGCTCTAGTAGAGTATCAGCTGAGGTTGTATGAGATCTACAGCCTTAACTTCCTGTTGCTACAGCTTCTGCACATGCCGTTGGAGATGTTTGTTAAAGGTTCAGAGGTCTGGGGCTCTTTTATTTAAATGAGCTCATTTGAATGAGAAGCTGCAATGCCGTTTGTTCCTGTTTAACCAAAACCTGTTTTGTGTCATAAAATTGAGGGAACACGGCACACTAAGGAAGCAGCTCAAAGGGCAGACTCCAGTGTTGTTTCATATCTTTTTTCATTGCTGCGTTACAGTTAGGAAACTTAACAGTTGTTTGAAGGGCATCTTTATTTTATTATTTTTTTTAAAAAAGAAATGTGATCTCAGAAAGATTGCATTTGCAACAAATATTTTTGGTGGTTGGTTTTTTGGGTAAATCTTTATGTCAAATTTTAGCAGCGGGGTAAAGAACAATGGTTCCAAACCTAAATCTTTGTTATCAAAGCAGAGCTCTGGTCTTACTGTTTAGAAAGAAGCTTTGCATGGAATGTTTACTTAACCTAGAGAGTTTAATCTCAAATGATTTTTATATAACCGCACTTATGAATGTAAATTTACTCTTGTGAGGAGGAACACTGGCTGCAACTCCTTGGTTCCTACTTTCCATAGCTGTGCCTTCAGCTCCTTCATTTCTGCTTTTCACTATTGTCTTTTCTGTCTCCCAAGGTCTCTGTTTTGATAAGTGGCTCTGTAGTCTAATGTTTTATTATCCTCTTAAAAAAATCAGTGCAGCAACATTTTTAATCTGCCCCAAGCAAAGACAGCAATGTTTGGAACATTAGGTAAATTCATAGATTCCAAGGCCAAAAGGGACTATTATGATCATCTGTTCAGACCTTCTGCATAGCACAGGCCATAAAACTTCCCCCAAAATAATTCCTAGAGCAGATCTTTTAGAAAAGCATCCAATCTTGATTTAAAAATTGTCAGGGGATGGAGAATCCACCACAACCCTTGGTAAATTGCGCCAATGGTTAATACTCTCACTGTTAAACATTTAAAAACGCCTTATTTCCAGTCTGAATTTGTGTAGCTTCAACTTCAAGTCATGGAATTGTGCTATACCTTTCTCTGAATTCTGTAAACTAATTTTAGCTAGTCATATGTCTACTTTACAGTTAGTGAACTGCTGTGTTGAGCCATCATAACGTACTTTTCAAGCAAAGTAATATTTTAATGTAAAGCTACTAGGGTCCTGATAGATTTCCACCCCGCCGCCCTTGAAAATACCACATACATGCACTAAGAACTAAATCAAATATACAATTCAGAATTTATCGTGAGTTGGTTATTTAAATTGCCTGTCATTGTTTTTGTTCCCTGACTGGATAACTTATGTAACTAAGCATCATAGGGCAAATTGTATATTCAACTGTAACATTCAGAGTGTTGGTTAGTTACATAAATCATCCAGACAGGAAACAGAAACATTACCCCACAAGTTACTTAAGTAACCACCACAGACTGAATTGTGAATATTCACAGAGTATTAACAAAAAAATTCCCTGGATAAATCTGAATAATTGCAAATGACAAATTCAAGAATACTGTGAGTTGCTCATGACTAGAGATAAGGCAAAACTTCAAATGCTTAACTCTGTCACACTGCATTTGTGCATTTCATAGGTATCTGTGAAAGTACTATGCAAAAACTCACAATTAGTTCTCTCTTTTGGGTCTGACATCAATTCCCATTAAATCTTTAAGTATGACCATAAATGTAGAGTTTCATAGTTGTATTTTTTCACAGGCATAGCTTCCATTTTAATAGAACTGATCTTTTTTTCTAGTTTAAGTATTAGTTTTGAAATTTGGACAGCTGCCCATATGAAGCCTTTCTGCCTGGTGTTTAACTTTGCTTGCTATTACAAAAGTGAAAGTTTCTTCTCATTTTTAAATGAAATGGATGTTCAAACTAACTTAAAAGTGATTTAGGGCCTCATTTTCCTTTTGTCATTTCTAGAAAATGCTTTTGAAACCTACTGTGAATCAAAAAAACTTCTGAACTGTGCTAGCTGAATCTAATGGTATCTGTGATTTAGATTTATATATGGTTTGTAAGATTCCTAAAATTTCTGGTGGGATTAAAGTACTTAAAGCCAAAGCAAAGTTTCCTTTGTGGACTTCAGTGCTATTTGTTTTGTTTCCTCGGTCACACTGTACACTTTACTAAAAGAGCAGAATTGCAGCCCGTTGTTCAGCCACAGAATATGAAGTATTTGATTGTTCACATATTGTAGTTCCAAATTATTAGTAATATGGTTTACTGCATTAATTATAGAAGACAGGGACTAAATGAGATATTGAAATAAATTCCTTCTCTGTGGGAGAAAAATGTGCAGTAAAACTGTAAATCTAGAGTCCTTGCAGTAAACATATGTCAAAATCTGAATAAGTACACTACTTGAAGTGTGAGGAAAACTATAAGGTTCAAAGCATAGGTAATTAGGGCAAAGTTGAAGTGTGGCATGTTCTTCAGAAAAATAAATGATAGCAATTCTATACTACCTTGTGGCACTATTTAGGCACTTACTGTTACCTTGCTGTACACTTTTTCCTCAGTGAGTGAATTTTGTGTCACTTTAGAAGAACCAGCCACAACTTGCTTTCTGTTCTTTTCCTGTGCCATTCATTTGTATTAATAATTCTGGAAAGCGCTGTTAACATTTTAAACCTATAAAGCTATCCTTAATCAGAAGGAGAAGCACCAGCATGTTAAATTGTAATTCAATACAGCCAAGGTTTAGGTTGGGTGTATGTTTTGAAATTCTTTTCTATTGGCTTTTTGCCTAGCCATGAACAGCCTTGAAGAAAAAAGATTGTTGGAGGCATACCACAGTAGCACCCTTTGCTGACCAACATTTGGCATGATATTGGCATCAGATGGAAGTTGCTTACTGCATATGACCAAATAAAAGGTTGCTAAGGGAACCAGTAAATGAGGTTGTGTGGAGAAGTGTCCCCTAGGAATAGGTAGTTGGTGCTACTTTTGTTACAGTATACATCCTCTAAACATGAGGCCTGGTTTGACTCACAATAAAGGCACACGACATCTGAACTGGCAAGGAATTGTCCACTTGTTAATGCTTCATAAATTAAAAAATAATTTATTTGTTTACATATAATTATATATTTTTAAATTAGGAAGCAGAGAGAGAGGTGTTGAAGTGAAAAATGCTGCAATAAGAAGTGTATTGAATTGAAGTGACTATTCTCACCTTTTTATTACTGTAGGTGTAGCTGCAATATCTGGCAGTGAGACGGAAGATGATGACACCATGGATGTCCCACTGGATCTTTCCTCTTCCACTGCGTCAGGCAAACGGAGGAGACGTGGTAACCTGCCCAAGGAGTCAGTGCAGATTCTTCGGGACTGGCTGTATGAGCACCGATACAATGCCTATCCATCAGAACAAGAAAAAGCAGTGTTGTCCCGACAAACACACCTTTCTACACTACAGGTATTTTTAAAAGCTCCAATTAAAATAAAAATGAGCCTTTGTTTTCACTTCTGAAGTTACCCACTCTCTAGTCTCTCTAAAAATGTCCATATTACAGATGTCATTTTCTTTATATGTTGTTGCTGTTTGTGTTGTGGTAGCACCCACAGGCACTGACTAGGATTAGGACCCTGTTGTTCTAGGTAGTGTATGAACACAATCTTACAGATGATGTCCCTGATACATGCTTAATTTTGCACATTGTGACTAAAGTGACTTCAGTGGGTCTACAGACAGTGCATGAAGTTAAGCATGCGCATTAGTCTTTCTAGGATTAGGATCTAAAAGACACTTTGCGTACAAGCAAAGTGATCAGGGTGATAAGCACATGTATAAGCAGTATAATTTTCTTTACGCTATTCAAATGGTGACTTTGGGCCTAATCCTACACTTGAGTATATGTAACTTTTATTTATATGAGTCTTCATGATTCATAAAGTCAGTGGGACAATTCACATGGGTAAAGCTATTCATATGCATGAGTGTTTGCAGGATGAAGCCCTTATTTGGGAATTGTGAGTCAGGAAATTTGGGTTTTATTCCACCACTGAAACATGTGTGACTCTGGGCATTTCACTTAGCCTTTCTGTGCCTCTCTTTCCTCCATTGTAATATGGGCATAACCTCATAGGAAAGCTGAGAGACTTTAGGGCTTGTCTACATTAGCGAGTTTACAGTGGCACAACTGTACTGATGCAGCTGCACCACTGTAAAATCGCTAATGTAGCCTGTCTCCTGCCAGGAGAGCGCTGTCCACACCGGTGCTTCTGTTGGTGTAACTTACGTCACTCCGGGGTGTTTTTTCACAGCCCTGAGCGACATAAGTTATACCAACAAAAGAGAGAGTCTAGACAAGCCCTTAGTGCATGAATGCTTGTGCATTTTAAAATCTTTGGATGGAAGGTCATGTAGGATTGCAAAGTATTATTATTAGTGGTAAATTTTATTTTTTTTATCTTTATAGAGCAGTATTTTGATATAAATGTTGCAATTAGGCAAGTAAAATTTCTTTAATATAACATTGTGAGGAAAAACTACTTTATATAGAAGTACTTAAAAAAAAAAAAAGACGTTAAGTCATCTGTTATTGCCCAGGAAACTGGTTTGATATTTAAACAAGGATGCATTTCAATGAGGTAATTCATGTTATGTCTGTTGACACAGTCAGTTGAGCAGGAAAAATCAGTAACTGTTTGTGGGAGGAGTGGCTCTTTTAATAGAGAAAAGGTTTTCCTGTTGTTAATTAACCTAAATGCAGAGAACAATAGGTAATAGGTTAATATATGTTCAGAGTTAAAAGCTAAACCTTTCACTTCAGGCTAGCAGTCTTCTTTTTTTTTTTTTTTTTTTTTTGCAAGGGAGAGAGGAGTTGGGGGTAGAAGAAGAAAGAAGAGAGAGGTTTTTACTAGATGTGTCAGAACTTGTCGATCAGTCTCTTTTGTTGTAGAGTTAAGGAAACTGCTTGGAGGGATTCATTAATCTAATTGAAAGACTCTACTGGCATGTAGTGCGGAAGTGAATGAAGGTAGAAATTAAGATATCATTATGTTCCCAGGTCTGCAACTGGTTTATCAATGCACGCCGCAGGCTTTTACCTGACATGCTGAGGAAGGATGGCAAGGATCCAAATCAATTCACTATCTCACGAAGAGGGACCAAGATTTCTGAAGGCAACCCAGTGGAGTCTTCCACAGGCACAAAAAACTACATTCCACTGTTAGAAGAGAACTCATTTCTTTCTGGTACCACAGGACTAAACAAGGCTGTCTCTTCTAAACCTTCTTCCCCAGGATCTGTTTTGGCTCGACCTTCAGTGATTTGCCATACCACTGTAACTGCATTGAAAGATGCCCCTTTCCTTTTGTGCCAGTCAACTGGTGTAGGCCCGACCACCGACCTGCAGCAGACATCAGCTAGCAGATTCACAGACAACTCTCTTGCATACCACGAGGATGCTTCTAAACTGGGACCTAGTACAAATACACAAAGTGGCCTTTTCAACACTCCTCCTCCTACCCCACCAGACCTCAACCAAGATTTTAGTGGATTTCAGCTTCTGGTGGATGTTGCACTGAAAAGGGCAGCAGAGATGGAGTTGCAGGCAAAACTCATGGCCTAATTCCCCCTTTTTTTTTCAGGCAGGAATTTAACAAATATGTGATTATTGCTGCCCATGTGATATCAAAAGACTAACTGCATTTTTTATTATTATTATTAATCTTATTTGCACAAGGGATTGCTGAAATGAAGCTTCCTGTCACTGAGGTGGTCTTCAGTGAAATATGGTCATTCCAAGAATTATAAACTTAAAGCTACTGTAGAAACAAAGGGTGTTTTTGTTTGTTTGTTTGTTTTTATGTTTCTTAGTAGGTTTTTCATAATGTGAGATGGTTCCCAAGATCATGTGATTTTTGTTTTCGTTTCTTTCAGACTGTGCAATATCTAGTAATGATGTAGACTTCTTATCATTCCTGTGTGGAACAGAATATACCGACATGCTGTCTAAAACAAATGTTCAATTTTTTTAAACAATATGAATCTGGATGATTATGCTTTTTTTCCACGATGTAATAAAATATTTTCTTTAAAAATGGATGCATACAGTGTGTTTTGTTGAACAGGAGCTTCACAGGGGACACCAAGTTGTGCTCCAAATATAACCAAAATAGAAAGAAGCCAGCATGAGCTTGAAAAGGATGCCTTCTCTCTGTGTCGATCAGAGACCTGCACTAGCAAATTACAAAGTTGTTGTAAAAAGGATGTTTACAGGGATGAGGTGGACCAGAGCTACCTGACAGTGTCCTCTTGGGCTGAGCTTTTCAAAGGAGCCAAAGGGAGTTATGTGCCCAACTCCCATTGACTTTCAGTGAGATTTGGGCACCTCTCTCTTCCTTAGAAATCCCTTAAAAATCCCAGCCTCATTCCTTAAATATTACTGAATTGATGTACATTGACAGCTCAGGGGAGAACATTGTCTTGACGGTGAACTGAAAAGAGTAGACCAGTTGCCTTTGGGCTCTTCACTGGTCTTTTGTGATGTACGGAGAAGGCCTCAGAATTTTTTTCCTGCTTCTTTTCTTACACCAGTAATGTCAGGGGGTTGATTTGCCTGTTTTTTCTGGTAGACTGGAGTGGGATAGACATCACAATAAGTTGAAATCTGACGTGCAATTTTCCCAGCCTGGAAGTGAGATATGAGGGATAAAATTTTCAAAAAGTCCGAGGCTATGGGCTCGTGCTGAGGCACCTTTCTGCTTAGGTGCTTAGTAGAATTTACGAAAGCTCTTAAGTGAGTGAGGAACTTAGGATCTTTTGTAAAATCACACAAGGTGCCTAAATATCTTTGAAAATATGTCTGAAGTCACTTCTGAAAATGGGCCTTAAGCTTCTAAATCACTTACCCGTTTCTAAAAAAAATTTACCCTAAGAGCTGCAGCTTGGATTTCAGTCTATTTGAATGTCGCTACCCAACTCCAGTCCTCCAGCTACAAAATCAACCCCCGCCTTCCTCTGAAAAATCAGTTCCCTAATGATTTTACAGTGTTTTGGGGGTATGTCAAGGGGAGGGTCATTCAGGACATCTTTATATAAGTAAAAACAATTTTTTTTTCTTTTGGTGCATTGCAGTAGACTTCAATCCTTTGGAGATAATAGACAGGTCTATATCCTCCTGAGTATTCTTTGGCTGGAAGTCTGGAACTCTTAAAAGATTTAAACTTCATTGCTGCTTTAGATTTATTTATTCTGCCCATCTCTTGCTCTCCATTCACTTCCATGTTAGGGGTTACATGTGCTGCACTTTTTAAAAACAAATTCAGTGGTCAGGCGACTCTTTTGGTTGAAAATATGACACTCCAAGGTCATCTCGTATGTTGTATATTTAGAAAATACTAACTATATTTGAAGGAAAATAGAAGTATTTTGTATATAGGTAAAACTTGTAACTTTTTTTGAGCATAGGCAGACATAGCTGTAGGCACCAGGGAGAATGTACCTTGTTTTCACAGAAGAAGCATTTTCAGGTTCAGAAACTTTCTACACTGTTGTTATTTCCCAGCCTGTCTAGACACAGTTCTTTCTCCTTTGTGCTGTTTTTATTGGAATACCTATACAAAATGTTTAATTCCAGTTTTATAACTACCTGTAAATATATATCATAAGTATACTTCTTCATAAGTGTGAGGTTGACTCTCAGAAGGAAAAATCTGGTCATAGATTGTAAGGCCAGAGGAGTGATCATGTAATCTGACCTCCTGTATAACATAGGTCATAGAACTTCCCTGAAATAATTTCTAGGACGTATCTTTTGGAAAAACATCCAATCTTGATTTAAAAATAGGCAGTGATGGAGAATCCACCACAATGCTTGGTAAATTCCAATGGTTAATTATCCTCTCTCTTTAAAAAAAGTACACCTTTATTTCCAGTCTGAATTTGTCTAGCATCAACACCCCACCATTTCTCTGCTAGATCAATGAGTCCATTATTATATATTTGTTCCCTGTGTAGGTACTTACAGATTGTAATCAAGTCACTCCTTAACCTTCTCTTTTTTAAGATATATAGACTCAAAGAGCTCAATCTATCTCTATAAGGCATGTAGTCTAATCCTTTAACCATTCTCTTGGCTTTTTCTGAACCCTCTCCAATTTAGCAACATCCTTCTTGAATTGTGGGCACCAGAACTGGACACAGTATTACAGTATTCCACTGAATGCATCCGATGAAGTGAGCTGTAGCTCACGAAAGCTTATGTTCAAATAAATTTGTTAGTCTCTAAGGTGCCACAAGTACTCCTGTTCTTTTGGCAGATACAGACTAACACGGCTGCTACTCTGAAACCAGTATTGCAGTAGTGGTTGCACTAGTGCCAAATATTGAGGTAAAATATCCTCTCTACTCCTACTTGAGATTCCCCTGTTTATGCATCCTAGAATTGCATTACCTCATGTTCAGCCACCAGGACCCCCAAATCAATAAGGGAGGAATTGTTTTACATTCTCCTGTGGTATGGGTATTGTCTGAAATGATGCTAGAGGCTAATTACTTTGATGATCTTTGCTTTGAAGTTTTATGTAACATACAAGAGGGAGATGGAGTTTGCTGCTAACTATCCTGACTCACACACCCCAGGCATTGGGTTAAGGGGAAACTGACCTTAAGCAAAAATTAAGCTAAATGTTTTCTGAAGTGTGTAAACAAGCACCCATTCACATAGCTTTCCCCTATGTTACAGATTACTTCTGGCTGCTGCTAGGGTGTTATGAGTCGGGGGAGGGGTGAAAAATGGAAGGAAACAAGGCCATAAAAAGGCAGTCTTTTCTGAGATCTTTTTTTCATTCCTTATCCTTTTAAATGGGAAGTTTACTCAGCAGATTGAAAAATATTAAGAGATTCACTTGCTGACTTCTGCAGTTCCACTAGAATAGCAACCAGCATGAAGGTGCAGCAGGATGAGGGAGAAAGCTGCTGTTGCTCATAGCTAAAATAGTCTTAGCTGTGAAATAAGAACGGTGGGCTGTAGGCCTGATTTTCATTTACCCATATGTCATGGGATCAAGCTAATAATCTCTACTGAATGGTACAGGTACCATTCTGGGGACTTCTTGAATTTACAACCTATTTTATTTGGGGCCAAACTTTATTATTTGTATTAAAGCAGCAGCTAGACGCCCTACTCAAGAGTAGAAGCCCTTTGTGCTGGGTGCTACTTAACCATAGAGTAAGGACTCTTCCTGCTCTGAGGAGTTTATTTAATTTGGAGGTAAAAAATGTGACTCATGTCGAAGTGTCTACCAAAATAATCTCAAAAGAGAGTTTTATTTACTGTTTGCTGTAAATTAGTCCTGGTAAGCTCTGGGAAGACTTCTCAACAGATTGGAACAGTGGCGACGCAGTCACTGCGGTACTAGCCAGCAAAGGAACTAAGATGACTTCAGAACAAAACCGTGGCGATAAATTTAGGGTATCAGATGGAGCTAGAGCTCAAAACTGAACATGAGGCCATGTAGCTAATGAGTAAGGCTGGGAGAAGCGTGCCTGCCAGCCACTCGGCCTTGAAAGAACAAAAGCAAAGTTTATTTCAGGAAACGGTGTTTAAAAAATATTCAAAAAAAAAAGAAAAAGAAAAGAAACAATGAGACGACAGAAGCAGCTCTGACAGTTTTTGCTGCTGGGATAACTGGTGCTATAGCTAATTAAAACAAAACTGTCAAGTACTGACCACTACCTAAATTCAAGAGGCACAACCAGATTGACATTTAGCACCACTCGCAGAACCCAAGTAGAGGAGGAGAGGACATGACACAGTTGTTTACCACATTTGAATAGAGAGCAATAACGTATCCTCCACTGGAACAG
Source organism: Natator depressus (assembly GCF_965152275.1). NCBI lineage: Eukaryota > Metazoa > Chordata > Testudines > Cheloniidae > Natator > Natator depressus. The sequence continues at coordinate 83,209,923 of NC_134235.1, forward strand.
AGTAAGTGACCAGAGAGGCATGACAGACCTATGCCAATAAAAACAGCTAACTCACAAATTGATCAAAAGCCAAGAAAACTATGTTGCTGAATATCTATAGCTTGAGTGACGATAGAGACAGTCTCTGTCTACTGTGCAGAAATGATGAAACTCGACTCAGGAATCTTCAGACTAGGGCTGGTGGTATCACAGCTGCTGCTGTATTCTTAAGTTTAGTTCAGTGCAGAGGCCTGGGAGCTTGAAAGCATAGCAGCCAGCTTCGTGTGCTGAAGGGAATAGTCTCACTGCCAGCACTGCACTTTCTTGCTCGTGCTAGGGGCCATTCTCATCCCACTTTCACCATCCTGCCCTTCTAACAAGCCGCAAGGAGGGGTGGAGCTAGAGACTGGTCTAACTCACTTGAAGTCAGAGCAGCTTGTTTACAGGCACCTGGGTGGCACTGACTCAACTTCTGGAGTGCTGCATGTGCACCAGCAGAGCATGAATTGAACCGGAAGAGTGAGAAGTAAGGGTGGAGTTGGTACCGTGCTGAATGGGAAGAGGTTTGAAGGAGAAAGGAAGCAGAACTTGGGATCTGGAGGGAGCACCAGTGGAGAGCATAACAGGAATATGTATGGCCTGGAGAGAGGGAAAGAATACCCAAAGTCTGTAACCAAATGATGTGGGGATGTACTGCCTATGTTGTATGTGCACGATGAACATACTGAGTATTAGTTATACCTATTGTGTTTATGTCATTTACAGTTAACAGCAAGTTGTATAACTCAAAAGTTTGTATTGTTCAGATTATTGGTCTGCATGTTTCAGCATTCTGTGCTGGCTTTCTGCAAATGCTATAAACATATTTCGATATTAGCGTGCAATTCTTTTAAGATCCATTTCAATTTTTTCTCCATGCCAATGACTGTTTCAATCCAGTGTGTATTACGTTTGTTAACCTTTTCTCCTTGTTGCCAGATGGCAAGTCCACAAACATAGCAAATGTTGCTGGTGCAGAATGTTACTTGTTTTAAGTCTGTTTACTGGGTTCTTATGTCTTCATCCTGTTTCACTGGTTTAGCTGGATCTTTGCCTGTAGCTCCAGTATTTAGATTAAAATGAAAGAGGTTAGATTATCTACAGTCTAGTGCAATGTCACTTAATCCTGGCCCCATTCTTGACATAATAATTACATTCATGCGTGCTGTATAGTCTCCACTGTCCACTTGAATAATCCGTTCCATGTCATGACTGGGATTTCCTCACAGTTGTGCAACATATTGACTTCCAGTATTACACAAAATACTGCTGGTTATGTTGCAAACTCAAAACTCAGACCAGCTGTATCCAAAGGCTCACAATGGTTTGTACCAGACTCACATGAAATTCAGTATTTCATGGTGTTTCAATTGGAAATTAGATGTCAATCAGCCATTTCGCTTGACGTACACTTTGAGATTTGGAATTCATTGGCAGGGTTGCACTTTTGCCATCTCCAAGCATTCAAAAGTCAGGAGCCAATTTCCGCGCCCCCCCCCCCCCGCAAGTCATGAGATTGGCTTAAGAATCATTAAATCTTTTTTTTTTTAAATGGATTCTGCCTTTTTCATTTGCCTTCTGTTTTTTGAGCCTTTAGGGTGTAGCTGGACCACATGTTCAAGCTTTTCTCCACACCCATAAGAACTAAAGGCTTGCTTTGTTCTTTAGAAGGAAGCAATTCTTGCAATCACATGACTCCAGGAACTAGGGCTTAAGGAAAATATTGCAAGATTTACCAACCACTCATGAGAGTTTTCAGCACTTGGTTGCAAACCAATGAGGATATAAACTTGAGGCGGGAGTTTGTATGAACTCCTGTGACATAAAAGTGCAGGGTTGCACAGCTCTACAGTTAGGTTATACGTATACAGCAGCCTGCCATGGTGAGCCTTGATTAAAAGGCTCACACAGTATGGATCAGATTTACTGTGTAAATCAGACTTGTCTCACCAGCTAATCCCATGCTTGGAGAGTGGGCAGAGTTGCTGCCACCCTTCTTTAGTGTTTCCACCCAGAAAGAAATAGCTCTAGACCCAGATCCTGCAAATACTAACACACATGCTTATCTTGGGGAACAGGGGACTACTCACATGTGTAAAGTTTCTCTCAGTGATTCCACAGGAGAACCGTGGTGATTGGTTTCTGAGCGGATGGGTTGAATTAGGGCATCACTGGCTGTTCTGGCCATGCCCCCATATCCATTTGGGGCTGCCTCTGACCCTTGGCTGGTCCTTTCCCAAGGATGCTGATGCTGCTTTTGACCACAGCAACCTCCCAGCATTTGTCCAAAGGCTTTCCATCAGTGCGGGGCGGGGTCTTGTCCCTGGGTTTATGCCAGTGGAGTCCAGTATGAACATGGTCTGAATCTGGCCATATATCACATGTAAGCAACTCAGGCTTGGTCTAAACTACACAGTTAGGGTGACATAAGCTGCCTTACGTTGACCTAATAATGTCTGTGTCTACACTACCAGGTCACTTCTGCCGATGCAACTTGCCTGCTCCGTCGACTTAATTACTCCACCTCCAAGAGAGGCGTAGCACTTAATTCAACATAGTTAGGTTGCAGTAGTGGCAGTGTAGACACTGCATGGTTTATATTGACTTAACTGGCCTCCAGGAGGTGTCCTGCAATGCTCCACTGTAAGCACTCTGGACACTGTTCTCAACTCTGCTGCCCAGCAGCCAGGTACACAGGAAACAGCTCCTTCCCTATTAAGAGACCGGGGAGTCTTGAATTTCCATTTCCTGTTTTTTTCCAACTGATCATGCCTTCTCCACGCACCTGGAGTACACAGGAGGTGGTGGAGCTTCTGGGTCTGTGGGGAGAAGAGGCTATGCAGGCACAGCTCTGATCCAGCTGTAGAAGTGTACAAATCTACGTGCAGATAGCATGGGGACTGGAGGAGAAGTGCTACACCAGGGGGACACAGCTGTGCCATGTGAAAATTAAGATGCTGCAGAAGGCAAAGGAGGCGAACAGTCACTCTGGTGCAGCACCGCAGATATGCCCCTTTTACAAGGAGCTGGATGCAATTCTCAGAGGTGATTCCCCCCCACCCCCCAAGAGCAGTGTGGATACCTCTGAGGAGTCAGAATCCCTGGCCAGCACAGGAGGAGAAGAATGGGAGACAGGCGAGCAGGAGATCCATTGTCCTGGAGAGCCAGGAGCTGCCCCAGAGCAGGCCAGCCAGTTGCAGCACAGCAGCATGGCCAAGTGCGATGCCAGGAAGGAACCTCTGGTGAATATTCAATTTCAAGGGGAGGGAGGAATGTGCACAAGAAAGAAACGAAGCACTCACAGCAACATTCAGACTATGGGAAGGCACAATACAGAAAAGCAGAGCACATTACTGTGGGTCATTACTAAAATGGACTTTTCAAAGCCTCCCTGAGACGCATTGCTCCACACTGAGCTTGTCTTATAGCCCTGGTATATGGCTGCTCAAAATCAGCAGACAGCCTATCCACCTCTATGCCCTACCTCTCTGGAAACTTCTCTCCCTTTGCTTCACAGATATTATGAAGCACACAACAGGCAGCTATAAACATGGGGCTATTTTTGTCACTGAGGTCTAACTAGTGAGCAAACTGCGCCAGCGACCCTTCAAACAGCCAAAGGCACATTCAACCACCATTCTGCACTTGCTCAGCCTATTGTTGAACTGCTCCTTGCTGCTATCCAGGTGTCTGTTGTATGGCTTCATGAGCCCTGGGAGTAAGGGGTAGGGTGGGTCTTGCAGTATCACTACTGGCATTTCAACGTGATTTTGTGATCCGGAAAGAAGTCCCTGCTTGCAGTTTTCTGAATAGGTCTGTGTTCTTAAAGATGCATGTGTCATGCACCTTCCCATATTGATACTGGTAAAATGCCCCCAATGATCCACCAGCGCTTGCAACACCAGAGAAAAGTGTCCCTTTCTGTTTACGTACTCTTTGGCAATCTGGTGTGGTGCCAGGATAGGGATATGCGTGCCATCTATTGCCCCACTGCAGTTATCCCACTGTAGTAAAATGATCCAGTATCTCCTGCACATTGTCCAGAATCACAACCCTTCTTAGCAGAAGACAATTAATGGCCCTGCGTACTTGGATCACAGAAACCCCAGGGGTTACAATAACATTGTTAACGTTATTATTTAATATTTGTATTACATTAGCACCCCTTGTTCTGGGTATTTCACACAACTATTACAAAGGAGGGTCAACGATCTCTGATTGGGGCCTATATGTGCCACCACAATACATATACTAATAAAAAATATGAAGCTGTGCTCCCTTCCCTGAAGTACTTATAATCCTGGAATTACAGATGGGGTGGCGGGTGAGTGGCTAAGCTTGCCCCCACCTCTCTCCCACAAGTGGATCTTCCTATCTGCAAAGGGTTGGCTGCAGAGTCCCGGGTGGGGCTGCAGCCACATGGGGAACTGTGCCCATACAGGTCCTGATGCTTTTATATATCTATATCTAGCT